>NW_006408692.1:789085-812379 GCF_000296735.1 Chrysochloris asiatica | reverse complement strand
GGAAGCAGCAGTCAAGAGATCAAAGAACATATTGCATTAGGCAAATCTGCTGCACAAGACCTTTTAAAAGTGTTGAAGAGCAAAGATGTCAGCTTGAGGACTAAGGTACACCTGATCCAAGCCATGGTATTTTCAATAAGCTCATATGCATGTGAAAGCTGGACAGTGAATAAGAAAGACCATAGAATTGATGCTTTTGAGTTTTGGTGTTAAAGGATAATACTGAAAGTGCCAAGGGCTGCCAAAAGAACCAATAGATCCATTTTGGAAGAAGTACAACCAGAGTGCTCCTTGGAGGCCAGGATGGCCAAACTTCGTTTCTTATACTTCAGACATATTGTTAGGAGGGACCAGTCACTGGAGAAGGATATCATGTTTGATAAGGTTGAGAGTCAGAGAAAAAGAGGAAGACCCACAGCGAGATGGATTGGCCAAGTGGCAGCATCGATGGACTCAAGGGTGGCAAAGGTAGTGAGGTTGGCCCAGGATTGGGCAGTTTTTTATTCTGCTGTGCATAAGGTCGCTATGGGTCGGTACCAATTCAATGGCACCTAACAACAACAACAACAAATGTGGTATCCTTAACAACACAGATCCTGATGGAACTATCACAAAGGTCCTGCCAGAATTAAGCATCATAGCTAATGAATGGGCTGGAAACGCTGGGATTAACTGACTGGTTAGAGGGGTGGTTTGTTGTTGTTGTGAAGTGCTGTCAAGTTGGTTCCAACCCATAGTGACCCTGTATAGGGTTTCTGAGGAGTGGCTGGTGAGCTTGAACCGCCAACCTTGCAGTTCAAATGGCTTTGCAGTCTGGTGCATTAACCCACAGCACCACACCATGACTCCAGAGGGATGGTTTAGAAAGCGGAAAAATATAGCCGTCTCAATCATCACTTTTCTCTTATTAGTAGTTGGAATTTAAACAGATGTTCTGTAATGCGCTGAGTTTGAAGACTAGTGCAGATTTGGAGGAAATCAGCATGTGAAGCTCTGAGTGGGATTCATTGCAATGGCTCCTGACATAAAAAATTAAAAAATAAACATTGTAAGGTTTTGTGGGAGAAAGAACAAAGGGGGATGGGATAAAAGGTTTCAGCTGAAAGGAGAGCAGGCTTACTGGAATCCACCTGGTCAGAAGCCTAAGGCCATAGCCACGTGAATGGGGAGAGTCAAGGGTGGAGGGAATTTAAGCTTTTCAAAAGGTTAATGTGTTTGATCACCTTATGGATATTGGCTTCTCCTGCTTAATATTATAAAATAAAATATGTGAAATGTGTAATAGGAATATTGGGAATTATGATTATGGAAAGTTTATAAGCTGGCCTTTGGCGTACACTTGATTGGCTTCATTAGAACTTTAATGGGTATCTTGAGCCAGAACCTGAGTTGAAACATTTGCATTTGAAAAGATATGCACACCCACCCAGAACTGTTGAAGATTTGTGAGTTAAAAAAAAAAAAGACAATTTGGCATTTTAAGTTTCAGAGACTTCTAAGCTAGGAAACTTGTCCCACCAAAGAAAACTCTTTTCTAGGACCAAAAGTTGAAGGGAACCAGCCAGCAATATACTTGCTGATGCACCATAGACCTTGAGATGAAATAAGAGGGAAAGCTGATTGTTTTGAAGTTTGGGGAGGTGTGTGTGAACTCCTAAGCTTGCAGCTGGTACTCATTTGACCTAGCTTGGATGGCTAGGGTTGTTGAGCTGACTAGAACCTCACCAGATGAATATGAAGATATTTAATACTCTGAGCAAGCATCAGCTGCTACAATTTGACAGAGTGGACCTTTGCTTATGGATGCAGTTCCTCAAAATTTCAGTCAGAATGAAAGTCTCTTCAAATCGAGGAACACGTATGTCTTCTCAGTGTACTGGATTGGTGATAGTATGGGCACTTTAGACATTACTATTCTGGTGTGGTGCTTTGCAAAGCCGTTTGAACTGAAAGGTTGGCGGTTCAAGCTCACCAGTGCTCCTCAGAAACCATGTACAGGGTCGCTATGGGTCAGAGTCCACTCGATAGCACTTCACAACAACAACATTCTGGTGTGGTGCTTTGGGTTAATGCACCACACTGCAAAACCGTTTGAACTGCGAGGTTGGCAGTTCAAGCTCACCAGCTGCTCCTCAGAAACCATATACAGGGTCACTATGGGTCAGAGTCGACTCAAGGGCACTTAACAACAACAATTGCTATAAGTGGCCGGCTTGACCCATTTTCATGGGCGTGCATGGTTTTAGAATGAGGGGTCAGGGGGAAATCCCCACTGACTAGTTTTGCTGGTTTCCAGATGTGTCTGGTGAAAGGGGGTATGGGATAATGCTGATGCGATTGTATTAGTTCTACTGTAGTATTAGTTGTGATGGTCAGAACTGTAAGTGTAGAAGATATACAACTGTGTGCCATGGAGTCGGTTTTCCAATTCATAGCGACCATGTACAGGGTTTCCAAGGCTGTAAATCTTTACGGGAGCAGAAAGACTCATCTTTCTCCCACAGAACAACTGGTAGTTTCAAACTGCTGATCTTAAGGTTCGCAGCCCGATTCATAACCACTATGCTACCAGAGGGAATAGTTATTTTTCATTTCAGGAATGGACAATCCCAGGACATCAAGAAGGAAGAGCACGAGTGGAACTTGGGATCCCTGCCTGAAGAAGCAGTGACAGCAGAGTTGGTGGCAGAAGTGATGACATGGAGCAGCTATGGACTCTAGGCCCATGAAATGAATGAGGCTGTGTACCTATGGGCTGGAGAATGACTTTTGGACATTTGTGTGTGCCTCATGTATTTATGATTTGTTCATTCATGATATATATAAGAAGAAAATGGGGCCAGTGCGTTTTCGGTTATACATGCTTCAGTTACATCAGACGTAAATATGATGCAACCTAATATAGGCATAATTAGCTGTACTCTTAGGGACACTGAGAAATGATATACTTTATAAAGGAAGAGCCAACAGATACTAAATAGAATTGAGAAGTATAAATGAAGAGGGATCAATGTGTGTAAAGAGAAAAGGGAAGAGTGTGTGAGAAATAGCTGTTGGCTGGTCCATCTTCAGAATCAAGGATATCTTGGGGGTAGCAGGTTGGCATGACAAAAGGGAATTTGGGAGAAGAGGAAGAGACTAGTTTGATCTATACTCTTTTAAAATAAAAATATATCCATCAAGGAAGTAGGGGGAGTTCTTGGGGAGGCGGTGAAACTGACTTTAAATGAGAATGTTGCCTGTAGGGACTAGTAGCCTCCATTCAGGAAAGATTATAAACTCCGGAAGTACACAGGAAAGGGGAAATGGAGGAGGGGCTTTTTCCCAGGTAGGTTAATAAAACTGTTAATTGGCCATACTGCTAGTCTGCCCATATTACTGGGCTGGGCGCCCTATTTTGCAAAATCAAATATAAAGAAAACCTCACTCTTGATAATTTTTTTTTTTTTAAAGCCTATCACTGTTTCAAAAATTCTTATAGGTGATCTATAACCTTTGCCAAAAACCTGGTCCCACCTCATTTCCAAGTTCTTACATCTGATGGTAACAACCCAAGCTCTCTTGAGTCCCTGAATATCACATGGATTTAACACTGTGTTTGCATTAAAGGGGCAGACTCTGAGCTATTCAGGCACCCACCCTCATCAGCCTGCATTCTCTAGAAGAGTCCTATTTGCTACAGAAAATTTCTCCACACAAAGAAAAACATGGATTCCTGCACACCCAGGCCTGAGGGTGGGAAATTATTCCAAATGGCATAAATCCTCCGTTGTCAAGTGTTTGAAAAGACAACAAAATGGTATGTATCTAAATAACAAAGGCTGTCTTAGCTAGAAGAGAAAACAAAGGAAAGGATCTAATTGTGCTGTGAAAAGCAGCATATACCTGAGCAACTCAAAACCCTGATCCAGAGAACAGATGGTTTCCCAAATTTGTCATGAATCAATGAATAAATAGCAGGCTTACATAAATGTCTGACATTTATAAGGAGAGTTGATGCTTAACCATGTCAGCTAATTGGACCTTTACCAAACATTATGCAAAATGAAGAATAATAAAATAATTTGTATACCTTTTGTTTGGTGTTCAAGTACATCCAATTCTTTGTAACTGCTTTAACCTTCAAGCTCTAGTTCACTTAAGATTAAGTGACAATGACAAGATGACAATTTCTTCTTAAAGTTGATTCAAATCCATTGTCTCATTTGAGCTTCTCAATCATCCTGTTCTGTGAGTTGGTTAGGAAATTACCATCTTGTGGGGAAGTGAGGCTCTGAGTCCTTATAAAGCCCCTAAAGGAGTCCTGGTGTGGTGCTGTAGGATCAGCACTGGACTGTAAACCACAAGGTCAGCAGTTCAAACCCACCAGCTGCTCCTCAGAAACCCTATACAGGTTGTTAAGTGCCGTCTGAGTCGGAACAGACTCGATGTTCAAAAGTAGCAGAGGCAGGGCTCAAACCCTGGCTTCAAACTTGAATCCGGTGTTTTTATTGGTGAGGAGGAAGGAGCCACAACAACAACAGAAAAATGGATTGCAGAAAATAAAGCTCTGACTGCAGCAGGCAGAACATGAGGATGAGAAAGTCATAACAAAGAGGCCATTTTTCCCAGCGACTCAAAATGTCTGTACTTTCTCTCTCTTTCTATTTATACAAGAGCTTTGTTGTTTTAAAAGGCCTTTTCTTCTCATTCAGAATAAGAAAATACCTTCTGACAGCCATGCAATTAGTGGAGCCTTCAGATATTGATTTCCTCTGCTCCTTGGCATTACCCTTTCTCACAAGGCTTCGGACAGAAAGGAGAACTGAAATGACTGAATGGGCTTCTAAACTAATTTAGCTGTTTCCTAGCACCATCTCTCAGCTCCTTTCCCAAGGCTTTCTCCACCTCCCACCCCCTGCCACAGGAGGTGAGGGGTGTAGTTTGAAAGGGGAGGAGTAGGAAGAAAGGCAGTAGGAACTTGGAAGAAGAGGGGAATGCAGAAGAAGAAACTAGATCCCTGGATGGAAACCAAGGAAATGCCTGTGTAGACATTATATTCCTTTTGAAGAAAGGAAAGGGGACAGGGCATCAAACAGAAATTAGCAATATTACGACCACCATTTGGAGTCCTGGTGTGGCCCTCTGGGTTAATGCTCTGGACTTCAAGGTCCGCTTGAACCACAAGGTCGGTGGTTCAAGTTCACCAGCAGGTGCTCCTTGGAAACCCTATACAGGGTCGCTATGAGATTGAACCCACTCAAAGGTACTTAACAACAGGAGCACTACCACCATTTATTCATTGATTCATTTATTCTTTCTACAAATATGTATTGAGATCCTTCTGGTGCCAAGAACTACACTAGGCTCTGTGAACACATTTAAAAAAGAAAAATCAGTTGCTGTGGATTTGAATCTGACTCATGGTGACTTCATGTGCATCAGAGTATGAGGGGGCTTCAAAAAATTCGTGGAAATTTTTCATTATCTTTTCATTCCCTCCTCACCTTTCTAAAAAGGGAAAATAATGTCTACGCAGGAATCTCTTTGGTTTCCATGCAGGGATCTATTTTCTTCCTCTTTGCACTCTTCATTCACTTCCCTATTCTATTTTCCCATGAACTTTTTGAAGCCCTCTCCTAGAACTATGCTTGTAGCAAACAGATACAGTTCCTTTCTTTATTGGGAACAGCATATTGAGCAAGTTAGACTTCCCATTTAGTAGACTCTAACACAAAGATTCTCAACTCACAGGCATCCAATCGATTCCAACTCATAGCCTAGGATTTGCATAGGGTTTCTGAGGCTGTACATCTTTATGGGAGCAGAAAGTCTCATCGTTCTCGCAAGGAGTGGTTGGTGGGTTTAAATTGCTGACTTTACAGTTAGCAACCCAGTGCTTATTCTATAGTGTCACACCAGCACTCATTGAACATGAAGACTGTTGTTTGCTGTTAGATGTTAGACTTGGTGGCTGGTGGGTTTGAACCTCCGGCCTTGAGGTTCAAACTGACCTTAAAGTCCAGTGCATTAACCTGCTAAACCTTGCGGTTAGCAGTCCAGTACATAATTGTTGTTGTTAGGTGCCATTGAGTCATTTCTGACCCATAACGACTTTGTATAGGATTCCCAAGGAGCAGCTGGTGAGCTGGAACCACCACCCTTTCAGCTCAAACGGCTTTGCAGTCTTGCGCATTAACCAACAGCGCCACACAGATATTTTTTCTAGGTGTGTTCTTGGGATTGACAGCTTTGGAAGGAAAGGGAGTAAAAAGAATTAGGCTCAGGAAGAATGGAATGTAGTCTCAATAGAAGCCTAGGCCAATCCTATAAAGGGCTTCTAAATATGGGTGCACTGTGATAGGTCACTTTTACATGGCTTTCCTAGTCGTGATTGGGTTGTTGATGTTAAGTGCCATCGAGTTGATTCTGACCCGTAGCTACCCTATATAGGGTTTCCAAGGAACAGCTGGTGAGCTTGAACCACCAACCTTGCAGTTCAAACTGACTTTGAAGTCCAGCCCATTAACCCACTGCACCACACTGGGACTTCATGATTGAGTCATGGTTGGGTTGTTGTTGTTGTTAAGTGCCAACGAGTTGGTTCCGATCCATAGCAACCCTGTATAGGGTTTCCAAGGAGCAACTGGTGAGCTTGAACCACCAACCTTGCAGTTCAAATGGCTTTGCAGTCTGGTGCATTAACCCCTAGCGCCACATGGATGGGTAGTACTATGCAAAGGTGTGTGGAACCCTGTGGGATAGGACTATGCAAATATGGTAGATGGAATCCTAATGAGTTTTGCCAGGATGCTAGCCTTAAAATGAGCCATCCCAGAGGTGGATGGTGAAAGGATACAACCCTGACCCACACCTTTCCTGATTTTAAACCACACAGTATCCCGTTTTTCTGTTTGAACTATGGCCACTTGGTCTATGTACAGGTTACACATGAGTACAATTGAGTACAATTAGGTGACCTGGAATTGCCAATTTTTGCAGTGTTACACATAATTTGTTATGATCCACAGTCAAATATCTTTGCATAGTCAATAAAACACAACATGTGGATTATGATAAGCTATGGACAACACTGCAGAGAATAAGTATATTCCAGAACACTTACTTGTGCTCATGAGGAACCTGTACATAGACCAAGAGGCAGTCATTCAAACAAAACAAGAAGCACTGAATGGTTTAAAATTAGGAAAGGAGTGTGCCCTGGTTGAATTATTTTACCATACTTTCTTATTCAGTCTGTATGCTGAACAAATAATCTGAGAAACTGAACTACATGAAGAAAAACGTGGCATCAGGATTAGAGGAAGGCTCATTAACAACCCGCGATATGCAGATAATATAACCTTGCTTGCTAAAAGTGAGGAGGACTTGAAGCACTTACTAATGAAGATAAAAGACCACAGCTTTCTGTATGGGTTGTACCTCAATGTAAAGAAAACAAAATTCCTCACAGCTGAGCCAGTAAATAACATCATGATAAATGGAGAAAAAATTGAAGTTGTTAATGATTTCATTTTGCTTGGATCTACGACCAACACCCATGGAAGTATTGCATTAGGCAAATCTGCTGCACAAGACCTCTTTAAAGTGTTCAAGAGCAAAGATGTAATTTGAGGACTAAAGTGTGCCTGACCCAAGCCATGATATTTTCAGTAACCTCATATGCATGCAAAAGTTGGTCAGTGAATAAGGAAGACTATAGAAGAATTGATGCTTTTGAGTTATGGTGTTGGAGAAGAATATTAAAAATACCATGGACTGTCAAAAGAACAAACCAATCTTTGTTGGAAGAAGTGCAACCCAGAATGTTCCTTGGAAGACAGGATGGCCAGACTTTGTCTCTCATACTTCAGACATATTTTCAGGAGGAGATCATGCTTAATAAAGTGGAGGGACAGTGAAAAAGAGAGAGACCCCCAATGAGACTGATTGGCACAATGGCAGGAACAACGAGCTCAAGCTTAGCAGCAACTGTGAAAATGACACAAGACTAGGTAATGTTTCATTCTGTTTTACATATGGTCCATATGGGTTGGAACTGACTTGACGGCACCTCACAGCACTAACAAAGCAGTCTCTGCTTTCAGCCAAGATCCGCTGACCTCAGCAATAATATCCCTCATACCACAACCACTCCTGAGTCCAGCTTGAAGCTCTGGCAGCTCCTTGTTGATGTGCAGATGATACAACTTTGCATACTAAAAGGAAAGAGGACTTCAAGCACTTACTGATGAAGCTCTTTTACTATGAATTACAACTCAACATAAAGAAAACAAAATTTCTCACAACTGAACCAGTAAATACCATGACAGATAGAGAAAAATTGAAGTTGTCAAGGATTCATTTTACTTGAATCCACAATCAACACTCATGAAAGCAATAGTCAAGAAATAAAACAACATATTGTATTGGGCAAATCTGCCTCAAAAGGCCTCTTTAGCATGTTAAAGAGCAAAGATGTCAGTTTAAGGACTAAGGTGCACCTGACCCAAGCTATGGGTATTTTCAATCTCCTCATATGCATGTGAAAATTGGGTAATGAATAAGAAAGACCATACAAAAATCGATGCATTTGTGTTGGAAAAGAATATTAAAAGTACCAAGGACTTTCCCGAAGAACAAACAAATCTATGTTAGAAGACATGCAGCCAGAATGATGAGACTTCTTCTTCATACTTTGGACATATTATCAGGAAGGACCAGTCCCTGGAGGACATCATGCTTGGAAAAGTGGAAGCTCAGCAAAAAATAGGGAAACCCCAAATGAGATGGATTGGCAGAGTGGCAGTAACAATGGACTCAAATATAACAATTGTAAGGATGGCGCAAGAGTGGACAGTGTTTTGTGCTGTTGTCCTTAGGGTTGCTGTGAGTTGGAACTGACTGAATAGCACCTAGCAACAATGACAACAGGAAATGGGGAGTGGTTCATGACTGGAGGTTAGATATGTGCTGACTTTGATAAGCAGTAAGCCAATGTAAGGTGCACCTGACCCAAGCCATGGTATTTTCAATAACTTCATATGCATGCAAAAGTTAGACCGTGAATAAGGAAGACCACAGAAGAATTGATGCTTCTGAGTTATGGTGTTGAAGGACAATATTGAAAGTGTCATGGGCTGCCAAAAGAACAAACAGATCTGTGTTGGAAGAAGTGCTTCTTGGAGGCCAGGATGGCCAAACGTCACCTCTCATACTTTGGACATATTGTTAGGAGGGACCAGTTGCTGGAGAAGGATATCATGTTTGGCAAGGTAGAGGGTCAGAGAAAAAGAGGAAGACCCCCAGCGAGATGGATTGGCAAAGTGGCAGCATCAATGGGCTCAAATGTGGCAACAATTGTGAGGTTGGCCCAGGATCAGGCAGTGTTTCGTTCTGTTGTGCATAGGGTCGCTATGAGTCGGTACTGACTCAATGGCACCTAACAACAATAACATAGGTGCATGCATGGATAGACACACAGACGGAGCGGGAATGGGAGGGAGAGTGAGATTACACCTGATCTCTGGTAGCACAGTAGTTACGAATTGGACTGCGAACCTCAGGGTCAGCAGTTTGTAACTACCAGCTGTTCTGCAGGAGAAAGATGAGGCTTTCTGCTCCCGTAAGATTTATAGCCTCGAAAACCCTCAGGGTCGCTATGAGTCGGAACTGACTCCACGGCACATAACCACCACTATATATATATCTGGAAGAGCGTTTTTAGCTTTGCTGCAAATATGTACAGTTAGAAAATCATATGAGGCAAGGTTAGGAAAACGTCTTAGACATTCCCAAACACCTTTAAGAAAATGTGTGGCTGGGACTGGGAAACTCCATGGTCAATTGGCATTAACATAGTCCACAAAGACAATGTACTACATCCTACTTTGTTGAACTGAGACTGGGGTCTTAAAAGCTCAGGAGCGGCCATCTAAAGTGCAACTAATTATTGGCGTCTCCCTGTCAGAGGAAAAAAGAGTGATGGAAATTGAAGGTGCATGAAAATAATCAGTCCAAAGGACGAAAGGACCATGGGAACATCAGTCTCCATGACACTAAGACCAGAAGAACTAGATGGTACCCAGTTACCACTATTAATTGCTCTGAAAGGGATCACAGTAGAAAATGTGGAACCAAACTCAAAATTGTAAAAATGACCAGGCTAGAGACTGGTGGAACCCTGAGACTATGACCTTAGTCACCCTTCAAGTTTGGAGTTGAACTCATCTCTGTGGCTCAAGTTTTCAGCCAACCTATAGAAAAATCTATGGGAGGGAAGATGGGCAACACTAGTAAGGCATGCACACCATAGAGTGGTCAACCATCTGAGATCAAAGGGGCAACATTTACCCAAAGCCAAGGTCAGAAGGGTTAGAAAGAAGGAGAACTAGAGATGGAAACACAGGGAGAAAGTGGGATAGTGATGTTGCATTTAGGGATTGCCACCAGTGAGATGAAATGAAGTGTGCATGATTTCTTGAATGTAAAACTGATGATGTGCCTTGTAAACTTCCACCCAATTCACACACACACACACACACACAATTTTTAAATAAAAAAATAAGAAGATGTTTTTTCATTATACTGTTGTTAAGTGCCATCGAGTCAGTTCCAACTCATAGCAACCCTGTATAGGGTTTCTGAGGAGCAGCTGGTGAGTTTGAACCACCAACCTTACAGTTCAAACAACCTTGAGCTCCAGTGTTTATCCTACAGCACCACACCAGGAAACATTACATAAGGAAACACTTTCCACTACTAGGAGAATTATTTTCTCCAAGGTATAAAGGAAATTTCTAAAATGTTCATAATCTCTACAATGTTCAAAAAAGTTTTGAGACCATTGGACCAGAGTCTTCAACAATTTGCCAACTATATGAAGGAACTCCTTTGAGGGGAAAAGAAGAATCAAAAGGGAAGTTGAGTGAATGTTTCAAATTCTAGTTTGGAGAAATTGTTTTATTCCCAGAGGCAGCCCACCTCCGGCTTTGTGGTTGACAGAAGCAATCAGTGTGATTAGAGTAGACAAATGTGGGAGCCCTTACCTTCCCCTGAATCCAGAAGGAAAAATCCCTTGCTACTTTGCAAAGATTTCTGGCTGTTTCAGTTGTCAAAAGTAATTTTATAACCTTTCACATAACCCAAAAAGATACTTCTCTGGGTTTGTATGAGAGCATTTTATTGTAATTGTTTTAAAAATCATGTGGGAAACTCTTATCCAAAGTTTTATTCAGTTGAACCTTCTGTAGAATTACAAAGCAGCGTAATTATGAGAAGCTACAGGGTCGCTATGGGTCGGAACCTACTCGATGACACTTAACAAACAGGTATTAAGGAGTCCTGGTGTGGCGCTGTGGGTAAATGCGCTGGACTTCAAGATGGTTTGAACTGCAAGATTGGTGGTTCAAACTCACCAGCCGCTCCTTGGAAACCCTACACAGGGTCGCTGTGAGTCAGAAATGACTAGATAGCACTTAACAACAAAAATAGATATTAAAAGTTCCCACAAACCATTAAGTACTTAGCTGCTAATCTTCTAACCCGCCCAGAGGCACCTCAGAAAAAAGTCCTTTTTATCTGCTTCTGAAAGGATTACAGCCAAGAAAACCCTATGGAGCTCTGTTCTACTTGGTAAGACATGAGTCAGAATCGACTCAAAGGCAATTTGGTATACATGTAAATGTCTTCATTTTAAAAAAAAACAATGCTTTCCATTTGTCCAATGATTTTGTAAGCTCTCAAATTTGTGTTGTTAAGTGCTGTCTAGTTGGTTCTGACTCATAGCCATCCTGCCCATCCTACCCAAAGCATTCCACACTCTGTGGCTAGAATTGTATACTTTGCACTTGGACCTCCTAACACCAATCCAATGATTTTCCCACTAAACCTCTATACATTTTTTTGAACATTTTATTGTGCTTTTAGGTGAAAGTTTACACAGTAAATTAGTTTGCCATTCAATAATTCACAAATAGTTTCATAACATTGGTTCCTGTCTCAACAACGTGTAAGCATTCTCTCCATTTCTACCCTGCCTTCACCATTTCCATCTGGCTAGTTTCCCTGCCTTCTCAGTTTCTTTGGACAAATGCTGCCTGCTTGGCCTCATATAGTTGATTCTTATAAAGAGCACATTTCTCTTGGGTGGTATTATTTAATGTATAGGTCAATCCATTACTTAGCAGAAAGATGACCTCCAGAAATGGCTTCATTTCCAGGTTAAAAGGGAATCTTAGGGCTATAGTAGCAGGCCTTCTCCCAGTTTTTATCACTCCAGTAAATCTGCTCTTCTTAAATGAATTTTAGGTTCGTTCTGCATTTTTATTCCATTCTGACTGGGACCTACTATGTCCCTAGTTAGAAAGGTCAGCAGTGGTAACCAGGCATCATCTAGTTCTTCTGGTCGCAAGCTAGAGGGGACTATGGTTTATGTGGGACACTAATTCTTAGGACTAGTTGCTTCCTTGAGTATTTTGTTCCCTTCACTCTCTTTTGCTCTAGGTGGGAAAAGACCAGAAGTTGTATCTTAGATGGTCAAAAGCAAGCTTTTAAAACTCCAGATGCTACTCACCAAACTAGAATAAAGAATATGTCTTTATGAGCTATGTTATGTCAATTGAATGTAGATGATCCTGAGACTTTGAGTCTAGTGACTCAGGCCTACAAAATAGTTGATTGTTTAGGAAGTTTCCATATTATGCCTCCCATGTGCTCTATTATTATATGAATATATATGTACTATAGACAAAACTTTATACTAAAATGCCCCAAACTATACCTATATATCAGAGTCCTGGTGTGGCACTGTGGGCTAATGCGCCAGACTGCAAAGTCATTTGAACTGTAAGGTCGGTGGTTCAAGCTCACCAGCTGCTCCTCAGAAACCCTATACAGGGTCGCTATGGGTTGGAACTGACTTGATGGCATTTCACAACAACAACAACAATACCTATATATACACTCACATGAGCTCCCATATGCTCTTCCACTTCTATTTAGCATATGTATAACCTACATAACTACTCACAAAATTTTGGTTGTGATTACTGTTGTTGCAGAATTGCATGTTACAGCATTTACCTTTGTTGTTGTTGTTAAATGCCGTCTACTCAGTTCCAACCCATAGCAACCCTGTATAGGGTTTCCAAGGAGCCGCTGGTGAGCTTGAACTACCAACCTTGCAGTTCAAATGGCTTTGCAGTTTGGCACACTAACCCACAGCGCCACACCAGGACTCTTTAGTAGTCCCTTATTCTTGAGTATCTCTAGGTGTCTTCATTTACTTTGGTCATGTGTGCTGATTTCCCTCATATTGTGTATTGCTTTTCCTTCATCACACATCTACTATGAAAAAGAGGAAGACCCCCAACGAGATGGATTGGCCAAGTGGCAGCATCAATGAACTCAAGCGTGGTAACAGTAGTAAGGTTGGGCCCAGGATCCGGCAGTGTTTCGTTCTGCTGTGCATAAGGTCTCTATGCGTCGGTACTGACTCGATGGCATCTAACAACAACAACAACAACAATCTAATAGGAGTCCTGCTGCGGTGCTGCAGGTTAATGTACTAGTCTGTCAGATCAGTTTAAACCTCAAGGTCAGTAGTTCAAGCTCACCAGCCCCTCCTTGGAAACTCTATGCAAGGTTGCTATGAGTTGGAACAGACTCAACAGTGCTTAAAGATAACAACTCTCTAATGAGTGTTTTCCCCTCCACTTCGCGTCCCTAGTAACCATCAAAGAAATGTTGCTTTCTGTCTATAAAGCTTCCCTTTACCTTTCTGCTATTGTGAATAATGCTGTAATGAACATGGTTGCGCGTGTCTACTTGTGTCACTGCTCTGAGATCTCTAGGCCATGTACCTAGGAGTCGCATTGCTGAATCATGTGGTATTTCTATTTTTAGCTTTTTGAGGAAGCATCATACTATTTTTCCATATTGGTTGTACCACTTTACAATCCTATCAGAAGTGTATGAGAGTTTCAATTTACCCATAACCTCACCAGCATTTGTTTCCTTTTTAAAAATTTTCATCATTGTCATTTTTGCAGGGGTGACATGGTATCTCTTACTAGTTTTGATTTGCATCTTTCTAATGGTTAATGCCACACTTGAAGTTTAACCAGTTAGAGAAGTAGCATGTGATCAAAAACAATAGTATTGAAGGAAGAAGTCTAAGCTACACTGAAGGCATTAGGGAAAAACAAGAAAGTGATGGAATACAAACTGAAATGTTTCAACAACCTAATACAACGCTGGAGACACTCACTGTCTCTGCCAAGAAACTTGGAAGACATTACCTGGCCAACCAACTGGAAGAGATGAATATTTGTGCCCATTCCAAAAAAGAGGTGACCCAATGGAATATGGAAATTATCAAACAATACCACTAACATCACATGCAAGTAAAATGTTGCTGAAGATAATTCAAAAACAATTGCAGCAGTACATGGATAGGGAGCTGCCAGGAATTCAAGCCAGCTTTAAAAGAGCATATGGAACAAGGGATATCATTTGATCTTGATTGAGAACAGACAATATCACAGAAAAGTTTGTAGTTGTTGTTAAGTGTCATCATGTCAGTTCTGATTCATAGCAACCTTGTATAGGGTTTCCAAGGCTTTAAATCTTTGGGAGAGGAGAAAGCCTCATCTTTCTCCCTCGAGCAGCTGGCAGGCTCAAACTGTGGATCTTGTGATTCAAAGTCCAGTGTTTATTGTATGGAGCCACCGGGCTCCCAAGAAAGAAGGTTGATGTTGTGAAGTGCCATTGAGTCGGTTCTGACCCATAGTGACCCTATATAGGGTTTTTGAGGAGTACCTGGTAAGCTTACTTGTGCTTTATTGACTATGCAAAGGCATTCAACTGTGTGGACAGTAACAAACTATGGAAAACATTTCCAACAATGGGAATTCCCTCACACTTCATTGTGCTCATGCAGATCCTGTACTTAGTTCAAGAAATAAGCATTTGAACAGAACAAGAGGGTACTGAATGGTTTAAAAAATCAGGAAAAGTGTATGTCAGGGTTGTATCATTCACCATAATTATTCAATCTGCATTGTTTGTTATTGTTGTTGTATGATGAGAAAATAATCTGAGAAACTGGACTATAGAAAAAGAATGTAAAATCAGAATTACAGGAAGACTCATTAACAACCTGCAAAATGCAGATGATACAACCTCACTTGCAGAAAGAGAAGAGGATTTAAACTACTCACTGATAAAAATTTTTAAAACTACAGTCTTCACTATGGATTACATCTCAATGTAAAGAAAACAAAAATCCTCACAACAGGACTAATCAATAACATCATGATAAACAAATAAAATATTGAAGTTGTCAAGGATTTCATTTTACTTGGCTCCACAATCAACACTCATTGAAGCTGTAGTCAAGAAATCAAAATATTGCATGGGCCTATCTGCTGAAAAGGACCTCTTCAAGGTGTTAAAGAGCAAAGAAGTCACCTTGAGGACAAAGGTACACCTGACCCAAACCATGATTTTATATGCATGCAGATGCTGGACAATGAATAAGGAATATGGAAGAAGCATTGATGCATTTAAATTATGGTGTTGGCAAAGATTATTGACTATACCGTGAACTGCCAGCAGAACAGATATGTTCTGGAAGAAGTACTGGATTGCTCTGAGAATCTAGGATGGTGAGATTTCATCTCTCATCCTTTGTACATGTTATTAAGAGGGACTAGTCTCTGGAGAAGGATGTCATGTTTGGTAAAAGTAGAGGGTCAGCAAAAGAGAGGAAGACCTTCAATACTATGGATGGACAGCATTGCTGCAGAATAACAATTGTGAGGATGGGCTCAGAATAACAATTGTGAGGATGGACAGAATCCAGAAGTATTTCATTCTGTTGGACAAGGGGTCGCGGAGTTGAAACTGACTCATTAACAGCTAATAACATTGACTAATGATCATGAGCATCTCTATATGGGTTTGTTAGCTGCCTGAATGTTTTCTTTGGTGAAGTGTCTATTCATGCCCTTTGCCTATTTTTTTGACTGGATTATCTTTTTGTTGTTGAGGCCATTGCATTTTTTAATACTGCCTTTTCAGGTACTATAAAACATCACTTAAAATGTATTAGTACTTGTCATGTAGATGAAATATTACTTAATCAAGACCTAACTCAGAAATGAAAAAGACTTACCTCATAGACATTTAAAGGCTTGTTGATTTTCTTAAATCCTTTTAGTTAGCATCATTACCAACAACATCAAGTAAGCACTTGAAGCTTTAGTTAGAATGAAATAATGCAGATAAGCCACTTATAAATTCATTTAACTACTTTAAAAATCTCTACTAACCTCTATATATTCATTTCCTAGGGCTCCTGTAACAAAATACCATAAAATGGGTGGCTTGTAAGAACCAACATTTATTGTCTCACAATTTTACAGGCTAGAAGTCCAAATCAATGTGTTAGCTCTCTTTCTTTCTCTCTCTCTCTCTTACTCTGACTCCCACTATCTCTCTCTAGACGTCAGCTTTAGGAAGAGATCCTTGTCTTCTAGTTGTGGTAGCCCCGGGTATTTCTTGATATTGTTGCCTTGTAGGGGCATCATCATGTGATTGTTCTCCTTCAGGGTCTCGGTGTCTGTCCTCCTCTTTTAGACAGTACTTAGAGAAGATTAGGACCCATCCTAGTCTAGTATGATCACATGTTAACTGAAAACAGCTTAAAACACCTTCCAAACAAGTCACATTCATAGGTACAGAAATTATGATTTCAAAATATGTCTTTTCAGGAACACAATGCAATTCATAGCCCCCTACCCTGTTCAGACACTTTGCTAGGTCCTAGGAGCAGAGTGATGAGTCAGATAGATGTGGTCCCTGCCCTCATGGAGCTTGGGAAACAGATGTGAAATAAACATTCATGCCATATTACAGGATAAGTATTTAAAAAAAAAAAAGGGGAGTCATGCAAGAAGAACCTAATTTATGATGAGGAAAGTTAGGGAGACAGGGCCCTAAGCCACTTGCTGCGAGTACATCTCTGGTGGTCGTCCGTGTTTATGTGCCATGGAGTTGGTTCCGACTCGTAGCAACCATGTATAGGGTTCCCAAGGCTGTAAATCTTTACAGGAGCAGAAAGCCTCATCTTCCTCACACAAAACTGCTGGTAGTTTCGAACTGCAGACTTTGAGATTAGCAGCCCAACTCATAACCACAGAGCTCTTTAATACATCTCTAGACAGACAAAATAAGCAAAGACTCCCACCTGGTAAAAATGAAAAGGCTAAATGAATGTGCATAGCCAAATGATCTCAGAGAAGGAATATTCACTATTAGGTCACCCAAAACTTTGGAACTTTTTGGAAGAATGAGTCATCTAGCATGAAGAGCTAGCTTCACAGAAGTTTTTAAACAGTACAATGTAGAGTAATCTTAGACCCTGGGGCAAAAAAAAAAAAAAAAGTATATCTCTATATACACTCAACAGAAATATCAAAGACAGTACAATAAAATGTGGAACAAAACTAAAAATTATTTAAAAGGCCAGGATTACTGGTCAGAAAGAGAATGAAGGAACCCTGAGACTATGGCCCTTGACTGCTCTTCAAGTCTGGAATTGAACTGCCCCTGGGAGCTCCATTTTCACCCAAGCAGTAGATAGGTATATAGCAGGGAAAGTAACACATGAATGAGATATGCTCACCCTAGAATGGTCAACTATTCAAGATCAAAAAGGCAGCATTTACCTAAAGACAAAATTCGGAAGGGTTGGGAAATAACAAGGAATGGAAACAAGAATCCCAGGGAGGAAGTAGGATAAATTATGTTCCTTTGAGAGGCTTGCAATCACTGAAACGATTTGTTGATTGTAAAACTGATGATCTACTCTGTAAACCTTCATTGAATTCTCAATAAAAGTTTATATATATATATATATGTGTGTGTGTGTGTGTGTGTGTGTGTGTATATATATGTATATATATATATATACATATATATATATATATGTATATATATATATATATATATCGCCAGTACATTGAACCAGGTGGAAAAAAGTTCTGCAATTAAAAAGCATTAACTCTATATGAAGCCCCATGTTAACCAATTAGTTTCCCTACATTGGCAATCTTCACACACCTGCCACAAGGACCACAGGGCCAGGAGTCAGAGGCTGATTAGAAACCACTGCTCCCATTGCACAATAATGGAAGGATGTAAAACAAGCAAACAATAGCTGTCTATACTTAAAATTTTTATATTTTACTCACTGTGATTATTTTTACATTTATTTTGCTTTTCAATATTGTAATAAAATATTGTTTATCTTGAGGATTAAGAGCCGCTGTTTTGTTTTTTGACATCCAGTGAATTTTATGAGTTCCACATTGTTACTGCTTGTTGTTGTTGTTGAAAAGTGCTGTGGGTCAGTTCCAATTCATAGAGACCCTGTATAAGGTTTCCAAAGAGTAGCTGGTGGGTCTGAACTCTCAACCTTGTAGTTAGCAAGGCTGCTTTCCCACAGTGTCATTCCAGAACTCCATTGTGGTTATTTGTTGTTGTTTTTAGGTGCCATCAAGTCGGTACCAACTCATAGCGACCCTACGCACAGTAGAATGAAATACTGCCCAATCCTGGGCCAACCACACTACTGTTGCCACGCTTGAGTCCATCGATGTTGTCACTTGGCCAATCCATGTCACTGGGGGTCTTCCTCTTTTTCTCTGACCCTCCACCTTACCAAACATGATATCCCTCTCCAGAGACCAGTCCCTCCTGACAATATGACTGAAGTATGAGAGACGAAGTTTGGTCATCTTGACCTCCAAGGAGTACTCTGGCTGCACTTCTTCCAACACAGATCTATTGGTTCTTTTGACAGCCCATGGCACTTTCAATATTCTTCTCCATCACCTTGACTCAAAAGCATCAATTCTTCAACGGTCTTCTGTATTCACTGTCCAGATTTCGCATGCATAGGAGGTTACTGAAAATACCATGGTTTGGGTCAGGTGCACCTTAATCCTCAAGCTGACATCTTTGTTCTTCAACACTTTAAAAAGGTCTTGTGCAGCAGATTTGCCTAATGAAATACATCGTTTAATTTCTTGACTTCTGCTTCCATAAGTGTTGATAGTTGATGCAAGAAGAATGAAGTCCTTGACAATGTCAATCTTTTCTCCATTGATAAGAATGTTGTTTATTGGTCCAGTGGTGACAATTTTTGTTTTCTTTACATTGAGATGTAATTCATACCGAAGGCTGTGCTCTTTGATCTTCATCAGTAAATATTTTAAGTCCTCTTCACTTTCAGCAAGCAAGGTTGTGTCATCTGCATATCACAGGTTGTTAATGAGTCTTCCTCTAATCCTGATGCCATGTTTTTCTTCATAGAGCCCAGCTTCTCTTATTATTTGTTCAGCATACAGGTTGAATAAGTATGGTGAAAGAATACAACTTTGTCACAAACCTTTTTCAATTTTAAACCATTCAGTGTTCCCATGTTCTGTTTGAACAATTCCCTCTTGGTCCATGTACAGATTCCTCAGGAGCACAATTAAGTGTTCTGGAATACTCATACTTCACAATGTTGTCCATAGCTTGTCATGATCCACACAATCGAAAGCCTTTGAGTACTCAATAAAGTACAGGTAAACATCTTTCTGATTTTCTCTGCTTTCAGCCAAGATCCATCGGACATAAGTAATGATATCCCTTGTTCCATGGTCTCTTCTGAATCTGGCTTGAACCTCTGGAAGTTCTCTGTCAATGTATGCTTGCAGCCATTTCTGTATCACCTTTAGTAAAACTTTACTTGCATGGAATATCAAACAGATTGTGTGATGATTTCCACATTCTGTTGGGTCACCTCTCTTTGGAATGGGCACAAATACAGATCTCTTTCAATCAGACAGCCAGATAGCTGTCTTCCAAATTTCTTGGCATAGATGAGTGCGTACCTTCTGTGCCTCCTCACTTTCTTGAAAGATTTCAATTTTTATTCCATCAATTCCTGGTGCCTTGTTCTTTGCCAATTCCTTCAATGCACTTTGGACTTCCTCCTTCAGTATTATTGGTTCTTGATCATATGCTACCTCTTGAAATGGTTGAATGTTAACTATTTCCTTTTGGTACAGTGACTCTGTATTCCTTCCATCTTCTTTTAATGTTTTCTGCATCATTCAATAATTTGCCCAGAGAATCTTTTAATAATGAAAGTCGAGGCTTGAATTTTTTATTGTTATTGTTGTTATTGTTATTGTTGTTAAGTGCCATCGAGTCAGTTCCAACACATAGCGACCCTGTACAGGGTTTCCAAGGGTGTAAATCTTTACGGGAGTAGAAAGCCTCATCTTTCTCCCGCGGAGTGGCTGGTAGTTTCGAACCGCTGACCTTAAGGTTCATGTTGTTATTAGGCGCTCTCAAATCAATTCCAACATACAGCTAACTCTATATACAACAGATCTTAACACTGCCTGGTCATTTACCATTGCTGCTGACTCTGTGTCTGTCCATCTCCTTGAGGGTCTTCGCCTTTTTTGCTGACCCTTTGCTTAACATGATGTCTTTCTCTACGGACCCACCCTTCCTGGTAAAATGTCCCAAGTAGGTGAGATGAAGTCTCACCATCTTCATTTCTAAGGCAATCCTGGCTCAACTTACAAGACAAATTTGTTCATTCTTCTGACCTTCCATGTCATATTCAATATTCTTCACCAACATGATATTTCAAATGCCTCAATGTTTCTTCAGTCTTCCTTATTCATTGTCTACCTCTTACATGCATATGAGACGATTAAAAAATAATGGCATGATTTTATACTCTGCCATGATAGATACTTAAATAAACTGAGTTGCAATTACTCAACAAAACAATGGCATGGAGCTGGTGAACATAGTGCTCCAGGAAACACCTTTGCTTGTGAACACTTTAAAGCAGTCTTTTAGAACAAATTTGCCCAATGCAACATATCATTTGATTTCTTGATTGCTGTTTCTATGGGTGTTGATTATGGATCCAAGTAAAATGAACTCTTTGACAACTTCAATATTTTCTCCAGTTTCAAGTTGCAAAGATTTTTTATTTTATGTTGAGGTGTAATCCATACTGAAAGCTATAGTTTTCATCAGTAAGTGCTTCAAAACCCTCTTCACCTTTAGCAAGTGGTTTGTGTCATCTGCAAATTTCAGACTGATTATGACTCTATCTCCAACCCTGATGTCACATTCTTCTTCATATAGTCCAGCTTCTCAGATTATTTGTTCAGCATGCAGATTGAACAAGAGACACAGTAGTCTCTTGTTCTGTTCAAATGACTGATTCTTGATCTAGTTGCAGGTACCATGAGCACAATGAAATGTTCTGGAATTTCTGTTCTCAAAAAATGTTTTCCATAGTTTGTTACAAGCCACACCATCCAATGCCATTGCACAGTCAATAAAACACAGGTAAACATCTTTCTGTAATTCTCTGATTTTAGCCAAGATCATCTGATGTCAAAATGGTATTATTCCTCACCTGGCTTCAATGACTGGGGATGATCAGAGCTCAACTAGAAGAAGAAATAAGAGGTGAAAAAAAAGAGTAATCTGATACAATTTGATGAGCTTGACCTACACCTATGGACATAGTAGCTCAAAAGAGGGAACAAGTCTTTACAGCGAGGATCATTCCCACCCCCTCCATACACAGAGTAGACAGGGATGGGCAACTTGGACATTGGCTACCCAAAATGGGGGGCAGGGCTACAAAGGCAAGAAGTGACAGGCTTACAAGCTTTCAAGAGGGAACCTAGATCCAGAGGGTGAGGAGGAAAGTAGAATCTCCACTGAGTAGTATCCAATCTGTCTGGGTGGGGCTAATGAAAGGAGATGGGGATAGGTCCCTTGTGGTACAGTATGGTGAATAATTGTTATCAGGACTGACTGTGAGAGTTGGAAATGTAAAAGTGGATATTTTGTAGCAAAAGGAGGGGAGTGATTGACTATGCAGTCCAGAAGCCGAGGTCCTTGGAACCATCAAGGGAGAAGAGCATTTGTGGGACCCTACCCAGAGAAGCAATGACACCAGAGATGGAGGCAGAGACAATGACAGGGAAAAATGGAGCAGCTGAGAACTCTACACCCAGAGAGGGAGAGGGACTGTGTGTTGATGACCAGGGGGCAGGCTTGCAGGTTATACCCTTTGGTTGGTTGATGATGCATGGAGGGAATTGTAACCACGGCAATGAAATGATATATAATAGGATGAATGTAAAGCTAATGTTCTCCCATGTAAACTATCACATAATTCACAATAAAACATTTTTTAAAAAGAATGGTATCCCTCATTTCATGTCCTCTTCTGAATCTGGCTTGAATTTCTGGCAGTACCCTGTTGATGTACTGCTACAACCATGTTTTAATAACCTTCTGCAAATTTTTACTAAGCATATTGTTTGTAAATTTCTGCATTCCATTTGATCAACTTTCTTTGGGATATTCACATAAGAGGGGACTGAAAAAAGTTCATGGAAAATTCCACTCTCAAAATAAAGAAATTTGATACAGTAAGCAAGTGTAAATTGCTACAGTTTGAAGAACTTGACCTTTACTTATGGATGTAATGAGTCAAAATACCAATTGAGAGGGTAAGAGTCTTCACATTAAGAATCAAACCCATCCCCTTAGTATACAGGGTTGATAGGGACAGGTAACTTAGACATCAGCTACCTAAAATAGGAGGGAGATAAAGACACAAAGTGGCTGGCTGGCTTACAAGTTCTCAAGAGGGAGTTTAGTTTCAGAGCAAGGAGGAAGGTAGGTAGATGGGTATGGTGAAAGGAGATGGGGATAGGATTCATTTGATTCAATAGTGAGTAGTTGTTATAATGACTAATTGTGATTTCACAACTGTAAAGGTAGAAGTTTTGTAACATAAAGGGGGGAGTAGTTAATCTTGCATTCCAGGAACAGAGGACCCTAGGACCATCAAGAGGGTAGAGCAAGAGCAGAATGTGGGATCCTAACCAGAGAAGCAGTGACACTAGAGATGGAGGCAGAGGTGATGGCATGGAGAAATAGAGTCTGAGTACTCTAGACTCATGGAAAGAGAAAGGCTGTATGCTGGTGGGCAGGAGGCTGGCTTGCAAAATGTGTCCTTTGTTTGTTTAAATGATTATATATCCCGGTGTGTTTCTGTTTGATGAACTTGACCTACACCTATGGAAGCAGTAGCCCAAAAGAGGGAACAAGTCCTTACAGCAAGAATCATTCCCACACCCTCCACACACAGAGTAGACAGGGATGGGCAACTTGGACATTGGCTACCCAAAATGCAGGGTGGGGGG
>NW_006408692.1:784469-788701 GCF_000296735.1 Chrysochloris asiatica | reverse complement strand
ACGGGGGAAGGATTGCATGGAGGGGATTGTAACCATGGCAATGAGACGATAGAATGAATGTAAGACTGATGTTCTCCCATGTAAACTATCACATAATTCACAAAAAAAGTTAAAAAAAAAAAAAATGAGGGACTAGAAGCAAATACTGTTAGTTGATGGCGTGTGGAGGGGTTTGTATATCATTGCAATGAAACAAAATACGATTGGTTGAGTGCAAAACCGATTTTCTACAAGGTAAACTATCACTTAATTCATTTTAAAAATCCGTTCTCTTTTATTTCAATTTTTCCACTAACTTTGTGAATTTCCTTCCTTTTTAGATCTCTTCTAGTTGATTGGCCAGGTAGCCATATTCCAAATGTCTTGGCATAAACAAGTGAGCACTTCCAGTGTTGTATCTCTTTGTTGAAACATCTCAATTGGTATTCTGTCAGTTACTGGATCCTCATCGTTCACCAATGCCCTCAATACAGCTTGAACTTCTTCCTTCAGTACCACTGGTTCGTGACTATATGTTGCCTTCTGAAATGGTTGAACATCAACCAATTCATTTTGGTATTGTGACTCTGTGTGTTCCTTCCATCTTTTTTGATGTTTCCTGTGTCATTCAATATTTTATCCATACAATCCTTCAATATTGCAAGTGAAGGCTTGAAATCTTTCTTGTTATTTTAGCTTGAGAAATGCCATACATGTTCTTCCCTTCAGGTTTTCTAACTCCAGGCCTTCACATGTTTCATTATAATATATTATTTTGTTTCTGGAACTGCCCTTTGAAGTCATCTGCTCATCTCTTTTACTCATCATTTCTTCCATTCACTTCAGCCAATCAACATTCAAAAAGAGGTTTCAGAGTCTTTTCTGACATCCTTTCTGGTCTTTTCTTAATTGTCTTTTTAATGACTTTTTGGTCTCTTCATGTATGATGTCTTTGATGTATCCCACAACTCTTTTGGTCTTTGCTCATTAGTGATCAATGCATCAAATCTTTCCTTATATAGATGGCCTCTGTATTCAGGTGGGATGGACCTAAGGTGATACTTTGACTCTTGTGGATTCATTTTAATTTACTTCTGCTTCAACCTGAATTTGCATATGAGCAGTTGATGATCTATTTCAGAGTCAGTCCCTGGTCTTCTTCTGACTGATAATACCGAACTTCTCCATTGTCTCTTTCTACATATGTAGTTGATTTAACTCCTGTGTATTCCGTCAGGCCAGGTACACCTGTATAGTTGTTTATGTTATTGAAAAGGGTATTTCAGATGAATCAGTCACTGGTCTCACAAAATCCTATAAAATATTACCTCACTCTAATCCTGATTTCAACTTTTAGCATTTGTAAAAGCACCTACTTTTTACATCTACATTTAATAGATAAGATTTTGTGCCTTTTCCTGTAGTATATCATTTTGATCTGATGTGACTTTGAGTAAGGTCGGATGTGAACTTTCAGGAACTAGTTTCCCCCTTTTAAATTATGTTTTCAGCACATGCCATCTCTTGGAAATTGTGATTTGGGAAGAAAAAATGGGTCACTCGCCTGCCAAATTTTGTTTCATGGAAGATGCCAGCAGCTGGACAATGTAGAAAATCAACATCTGGTTTCAATGCTACTTACTCCTCTTTTAAAAAAAAATATTTCTAGAAAGTTTGTCACCTTATATTTAATTTTTTTAGGAAATAGTCTATAATCTAAACATTGGACTCAGAAAAAGATGCCAGAATTTATTAAAGCTTTACTACTTATTAAAAATATTTTGTGGACACAGTTTCTGACTTTCTCTACTTATTAAAAATATTTTGTGGACACAGTTTCTGGCCTGATCTGAATCAAACTAAAGAATGACATTCCTCTGGCAAGATTCTCAGTTCTGATTAGGCAACACCTAAGCATAATACCATGGAGTTCTGGTGTGGTGCTGTGGGTTAATGCGCTGGATTGCAAGGTCAGTTTGAACTGCAAAGTTCAAGCTCACCAGCTACTTCTCAGAAACCCTGTATGGGTTTGCTAAGAGTCAAAACCAACTCAACAGCACTTAACAACAACAACAAACATACTACTAACTGCTCATTAGTGTTACAGGACTCCTTCTACAAAATTAATTGTATGTTTGCTTCAGCGCTAAAGGATTTGCCACAGAAGTCTTCTTGAATGAATGTTTTAAATGGTGTGATGAAATCAAATAAACACTGAAAAGTGACTGAGAACACCTAGTCCTGATCCTACTATTAGAATTAATTAGCAATCCAGATACAAATGCAAAACCTAACAAAAATAAAGACACACTGACTCCATCAACTCCTAACTGTGTGACCTTTAGCAAGTAACTTAGTCTCCTTTTTTTCTCAAGTGTTAAGGGGAATAATCTGGACTTAACTTTTAATAGCTTGAGAGAGACTCTACTGAGACATGGACTCAATATTGATCAAAGTGATCTCCTTAACAACCTCAGAAAGACTTGCAAGTTGATGAGTCGCTTTTGGACTCTCATCTGGAAACAATCGCAGGTCTCAGAAACTTGCCACAAGGAATTTTCCAAGCAGTGATTCTAAGTCTTCGTAAGCATCCACACTGGTCCCTTTGAGGTTCTTCTCCTTTGAACCTCTAACCAAGTCAGCACACACCTTCTCCAAGGATTTTACACTGTGGTGGGTAAGAGGGATTCGAATCCCCTTCCACAGGTGTCTTTCAAATACATTGTTGCTGCACAGCTTCTTGACCAAGTAAAATCTTGTACTGCTTTTGTTGTTGTTGTTAAGTGTCAATGAGTCACTTCCAACTCATAACAACCTTTTATAGGGTTTTCCAAGGAGCAGCGGGTGGGTGTGAACTGCCAACCTTGTGGTTTGCTGTCCATTGCTGATCTGATAGCCTCAGACTTCTAGCGGTCCCCAATATCATCTTTTTCTTGTATAGGAATAGAAAACATACTTTTATAACTGACATAGAATAAAGACTAAACTTCCCAGCTTCCTTCGAAACCAGATGTGTCCATGTGGTTCAATTTTGACCAAAGAGACATGAACAGAAATTTAATGTTGTGATATTATAACAGAAAACCATCTTGGACCATGAAGAGAGAGGCAATACTCTAAGAAAGGCAGAGCAATAAGATAAGAGGAGCCTGAGACTGCATATGTTAAGACCACAGGAGTGAGAAATAAAATTCTATCTTGTTAAGCTACTATTAGTTTGGGTCTTTGTTATGGCAGTTGAACCAGTTGCCTAATTAATACTAAATAAGGAGCAGGACTGAGAAGACCAGGAAACTGCCCCATGTGGTGATCGCACCTTCCTGAAAGAGCTCCAGTCTGCCAACTGACCTATAGATTTGGAACTTTCCAGTCCCCACAGTCATGTGAGCCATTGCCTTGATGTAAACTTGTCGTTCTCTTCTTTAAAAAGAACTAACTTCATTGTCATTCAGTTGACTCAACTGATAGGACAGGGTAGAACTATCCCCTAGGGTTTCCCAGGGAGTTTCTCCCAGGGAGCAACTGGTAGATTCAAAGAAAAAGACAGCAGTCAGGAGTTTAGCCATGGAGCCAACAAGGCTACTTTCTCTCTCTCTCCTTCCCTTCACTCTCAGTCCTGTAAAACTGCAAAAGTCAGAAACTGTGTAAGGTAGAAATCTATCAGAGAAGAAAAACTCAAATATTTTCTACTAATAAAGAGTGGTTACGAATCAGGCTGCTAACCTCAGGGTCAGCAGTTCGTAGCTACCAGCTGTTCTGCGGGAGAAAGATAAAGCATTCTGCTCCTGTAAAGATTTACAGCCTCAGAAACACTGTACAGGGTCACTATGGGTTGGAACCGACTCCACAGCATATAACAACAACAACAACAATAAAGAGTAATAGGAAGTGGAAGATTGTATTGTAACACCCAGAAAAAGAAGGCCGTCTCATTGAGTTCTGCTTCTCACAGGTTTTATTGTATAGCTCTATGTCTTGCTAGGAGCTCTGGTAGCACAATGGGTACAAGTTGGATTGCTAACCTCAAGGTCAGCAGTTCAGAATTACCTGGTGTGACACTGTGACTTAAAGCAAAGCAGGTTTGAAACACAAGGTTAGTGGTCCAAGCAATATATATATTATACATGTTGTTGTTGTCAAGTGCCGTCAAATCGATTCCAACCCATAGCGACCCTGTATAGGGTTTCCAAGGAGCAGCTAGTGAGTTTGAACCACCAACTTTGCAGTCCAGTGCACTAACCCATTATATATAT
>NW_006408692.1:783269-784369 GCF_000296735.1 Chrysochloris asiatica | reverse complement strand
ACAACAACATATATACATACCTACAATTGTGAGTCAAAAAATATCAGCACTCTGGTTATATTAAAATACCCATCCACATCCACAGCTGATAATAACATTGAGTGTGCACATGAAATGATTCTGTCAAATAGAAAAGTGACAGTGGATTATGTGGCAAATCATTTGCAAATCAGCCATGGTTCTGTCTATGAAATAATCTATAAAGAACAGGCTTCTGTTTTGAAAAGTTTGTGTGAGATGAGTATTGAAACAACTCACAGAAGAGCATAAACAGAAGCATTTGGACATCTGCAAACAATATTTGTACCAATACTTGAAGAAAGTAAATGTTTCTTATTTAAAAAATCATTACTGATGATGAGACACGTATTTACCACTACGCGCCTCAGAGTAAACAGCTGAGTATGGAACAGAAACATCCTCAAATGCCCACCAAGAAAAAGTTCAAAACTAAACCATCAACTTGAAATTGATGCATACAGTTTTCTTGGATTCTCAAGGGCCAGTATTGGAACACTATGAGGGAACACAGTACTCTTGATAATGAGATGCTCACTGAAGAGCTAAAACCTGAACTTCAGACTAAACACAGAGAATTGCTATCCAAAGGCAATGTGATCTTGCATGAAAATGCACATCTGCACACCTCTGCCCACACTGTTGATACTCTGCAAACCTTTGTTTTCAGATGTTAAAAATATCCTCCCTATAGTCCTAGGACTTTAAGATTTGCCTGTGATGAAGAAGTGAAGACAGCGTGCATTCATGGTTCACAGCTCAGCCTAAAACATTTTTTTTAATAAAGGAATACAAAAACTCATTGACAGATGGACAAAGTGTACCGGAAAGCAAAGAGCTTATGTAAAAAATTATATATTTGTCTTTTCTAAAAGTTGATTAAAATAAATTCTACAGCCAGAGTGTGGATAATTTTTTACTCAACTTGTGTGTGTGTGTGTGTGTGTGTGTGTCAGTGGCATTCTGCTGTGGCACTGTAGGATAAGCACTGGGCTGTTAACCACAAGGTTGGCAGTTCAAACCCAACCCAGCCACAACTTGGAAACTCTATACAAGGTAGAAATGAGTCAGAACCGACTCAA
>NW_006408692.1:775349-776969 GCF_000296735.1 Chrysochloris asiatica | reverse complement strand
TCCTTGACAACTTCAATCTCTTTTCCATTGATAAGAATGCTGTTTATTGGTCCAGTGGTGACAATTTTTATTTTCTTTTTATTGAGATGAGATTCATACTGAAGGCTATGGTCTTTGATCTTCATCATTAAGTATTTTAAGTCTTTTCACTTTCAGCAAACAAGGTTGTATCATCTGCATATGGCAGGTTGTTAATGAGTCTTCCTCCAATCCTGATGCCATGATTTTCTTCATGTAACCCAGCTTCTTGGATTACTTGCTCAGAATAGAGGTTGAATAAGTATGGTGAAAGAATACAACTCTGTTGCACACCTTTCGTAATTGTATACCATTCAGTGTTCCCATGTTCTGTTTGAACAATTGCCTCTTGGTCCATGTGCAGATTCCACATGAGCACAATTAAGTGTTCCAGAATACTCATGCTTCACAATGTTGTCCATAGCTTGTCATGATCCACACAATCAAAAGACTTTGTGTAGTCAATAAAGCACAGGTAAACATCTTTTTGGTGTTTTCAGCCAAGATCCATCTGATGTCAGCAATGATATCCCTTGTTCCACATTCTCTTGTGAATCCAGCTTGAACCTCTTGAAGTTCTCTGTCAATGTATGCTTGCAGCCGTTTCTGTATTACCTTTAGTAAAACTTTACTCCCATGGAATATCAAAGATACTGTCTGATGATTTCTACATTCCATTGGATCACCTGTCTTTGGAATGGGCACAAATACGGATCTCCTCCAATCAATCAGCCAGTTAGTTGTTTTCCACATTTCTTGGCATAGATGTGTGAGTGCCTCCTGTGCTGCCTACTTTCTTGAAAGATTTCAATTTTTATTCCATCAATTCCTGGTGCCTTATTCTTTGCCAAGTCCTTTAATGCACCTTGGACTTCTTCCTTCAGTATCATTGGCTCTTAATCATATGCTACCTCCTGAAATGGTTGAACATCAACCATTTCCTTTTGGTACACTGACTCTGTGTATTCCTTTCATCTTCTCTTGATGCTTTATGCATCATTCAATAATCTGCCCAGAGAATCCTTCAATAATGAAAGTTGAGACTTGAATTTTTTCTTCAGTTCCCCCAATTTGAGAAATGCTGAGCATGTTCTTCCTTTTTGGTTTTCTGACTCCAGATGTTTGCACATTTTGTTATAATATTTGACTTTGTCTTCTCAAGCTGACCTTTGAAAGTTTCTGTTTAGTTCTTGGACCTCCTCATTTCTTCCATTTGCTTTAGCATCGCTACACTGGAGAGTAAGTTTCAGAGTCTCTTCTGACATCCGTTTTGAACTTTTCCTTCTTTCTTGTCTCCTTAATGACATTTTGCTTTCTTCATGTATGATGTTCTTGATGTCATCCCACAACTCTTCTGGTCTTCAGTCTTTAGTGTGTAATGTATCAAATCAATTTTTCAGATGATCTCTAAATTCAGGTGGGATATATTCAAGGTCATATTTTGGTGCTAGTGGACTTGTTTTCATTTTCTTCAGCTTCAGTTTGAATTTGCATATGAGCAGTTGATGGTCTATTCCATAATCTGTCCCTTGCCTTGTTTTGATGATATAGAGCTTTTCCATTGTCTCTTTCTCCAGATGTAGTCAATTTGATTTCTGTGTA
>NW_006408692.1:763001-774039 GCF_000296735.1 Chrysochloris asiatica | reverse complement strand
TGGATCAGCCAGGTGGCATCATTGATGGCATCAAGTGTGGTGGCGGTAGTGAGGTTGGCCCAGGATTGGACATTGTTTCGTTCTGCTGTGCATGGGGTCACTATGAGTCAGTTCTGACTCAATGGCACCTGACAACAACAACAACAACAACAACCACAGGATGAGCACTGGAGTGCTAATCACAGATCTGTGGCTCAAACCCGCCAATGCTCCTCAGAAACCCTATATAGGGCTGCTGAGTACAAACAGATCCAATGACCCTTCACAACAATATATATATGTATAATATACAGGTGTGCATCACTTCGCATCCTGGTGTGTTCTGTGAAACAGGACATTGTGCACTGTATTAACCCATACGAACTCACTTCCATTTGTTCTCATCACTACCACTACTGCCTCTAAAACTGCCGGAGGAAGCTGGAGGAATGGGGGTGCTGTAGTGGCGGGAGCAGCAATGACTGAGGGCAGCATTGGGGGTGGAGCACATTCTGCCCCCTTCTCTATTCTGTCCACCTGTACAGCAGGCACAGCCTGGCTTCACAGTCCCCATCACTACTGCACCCTGGACAAAGCCCGAGAACCATGTCCTCTGCCTCACCTGCCTGTTTCCCACCCATAGTCCAGTGCTGCAAGAATATGGTTTGTTATTTCCTGCTTCAAACTTATCGTCGCTGTTGTTAAATGCTCTCAAGTCAATTCCAACCCATAGCGATCCTGCACAGGGTTTCTGAAAAGCGGCTGGTGAGCTTGAAGTACCGACTTTGCAGCCCAGCGCTTTAACCCACAGCGCCACACTAGGACTCCTCAAAATCATTAGAGGGAAATAATAAACACAAGAAGAGCTGCTTTTCTTTAAAAACAACAACACTTATGGGATCACAGATGTGCATGCAATCAGATGTTGTCCAAACAGATGCTAAGTGATGCATGCTTGTATATGTGGGTGTGCATGTGTGTATGTATCCCATTGATTCTGTTTCTTTTCGAGAATACAGACTAAGACAACATATAAACATGGGATGTGAGAGAAGGGAACACCGCTACTTGTTTCCTAAAAATAATAAAAGTTGCTGTTGAGTTGATTCCAACACATAGCAAGCTCACGTATGTCAGTCAGAGCTATGCTTCAGTGGCTGATTTTCAAAAGCTGACTACGAGGCCTTTCTTCCAAAGTGCCCCTGATGGACTTAAACCTCCTGCCTTTAGATGAACAGTAAAGCTCTTTACAATGTGTACCATCCAGGCATTCTCATTTGTTTCCTAAACAATGGTTTATCCCATACATGTGAGTTATCCATTCCAGCCGCTCTGCGGGAGAAAGATGAGGCTTTCTACTCCCGTAAGGATTTACAGCCTCGGAAACCCTGTACAGGGTCGCTATGGGTTGGAACCGACTCGACGGCACTTAACAACAAATTCTAAATATATATATATATATTAGGAGCTCTGGTAGTGTAGTGGTTATGATTTGGGCTGCCAACCTCAAGGTCAGCAGTTCGAAACTACCAGCAGTTCCATAGGAGAAAGATGAGGCTTTCTGTTCCCTTAAAGATTTACAGCCTTGGAAACTCTGTGCAGGGTCACAATCAGTCTGAACCAACTCCATGGTACTTAACAACAACAACAATATATACATATATATAAAACTTTAGCATGCAAAACTTCTGAACCTACCAAAAACCTGCTGCTGCTGAATCCATTTGGACTCATGTATCCCCATGTGTTACAGAGTAGAACTGTTCTATGTGGTTTTAGTGGCTGTAATCTTCTTGGAAGAACACCACCATACTTTTATTCTGTAGCATCACTGGGTGTATTTGAACCATCAACCATCAATCTTTTAGTTACAACCTAGAGTACAAACCATCTGTACCACCCAGGGACCTAAACTTACTTAGAAGATATGCTAATAAAGGACTAATCACTTCACAAATATAAGTTTCACTTTCTAAACATAGTTGTTGTTTTCTTAAAGCACTGTGTTCAGGTCTATTTGATAGGCATACTTGTACCTCTAACATAATATGACTGGAAAAACTACTTTTTTATTATAGCTAATATTGATAGAATGAGCTCTGGTAGCATAGTGATTATGAGTCAGACTGCTATCCTCACAGTCGGCAGTTCAAAACTACCAGCTGTACTGCAGGAGAATGATGAGGCTTTCTGCTCCCATAAAGATTTACAGCCTTGGAAACCTTGTACAGAGTCATTATGAGTCAGAACCAACAGCATGGCACATGACAACTACCAACACCAATATTGACAGATTATCAGTAAAATTCTTTCAAGCATAAAAACATTAGCGTAGAATAAAATGAATCATTTCTTCTTGGTCCAGAGAAATAAAAGTGCTGATGGCTGAAGTACCTGAATGTTTTAAAATAATAATTCCCCATATTTCATGTGTACATGGCCAATTATCCAAGGGTACCACTTACTTCTCATCTTTTTCCTCAATAAGTAATAGTGACAAAGACCCAATGATCTTTGAAGAAGCTAAGTAGAATTAGAAGAAAAGAATATGTTAGGAAACTGACCTTCTAATGTACAAGAGTGTCCAGTCCTTGGAGAAGGCCATCAAGAGTGTTAAAATTGAGGTTCAGACAAAAAGAGGGAGACCCTCAATTGAATAGACTGACACAGTGGCTGTAATGATGGGCTGAAACATAGCTACTATTGTAAGGATGAGAATGGTGTTGGACCAGATGGAGTTTCGTTCAGTTACAGATAGTGTCATGTTGAGTCAGAATCAAACCTCATGGCAAATAAGACATGCAGCAATTCACAGGAGTACCAGGGGCCATGTCTGAGCAAATGTCTTGCATTCCAGGCCACAGATGAAACATCTGGGCTGCAGGCTGAGCCTGCCTAGGCGAGTCAAATTCTTGAGGTTATACAAGCTGGAGATACTTCACATTGAGAGTTGAGAGGCAGCTGTGCACCTAGAAGCAGACAGAGCCAGTCCATAGAGAACAGGAACTGAGGCAGAGATGGTCAAACAGAGTGATAAGAGCCATAGGTCCCAGTGCAGAGGTGCCTGGAAAGGGAGCTGCCATGGCATAGGGAATTATGGTACTTCCACCATGGTCTTTGTAACGTCCACCAAATGATTGGATGAGACCACGCACATAGGTTGCCTAGACTATAACATGGGAATTGGTTAGTTTTGTCATCTGCTCTGATTTAAAGACAGCATCTCAGAAACAGGAAGAGAGGATCTCAAGACAATCAAGGAAGGAGAGCCTTGGCGAAGTGGCAGCAGCAGAGCCAGTAAGAGACAGAAAAGCATGCTTCCCAGCCCAAAGAAAGAGTAAAGCTGAGCACCTTCAGGCAGGAGACTGCCTTGTAAATTAGGTGCCCTTTGGGCATTTATCAGCAGAGCTAAAGGAGCTTGTAATGCTTGCTTAAACAGGACTGTGAGGCTGAGAGGTTAAGGACCAGAGAGAGGTGTGCCTGCAGTATGGCTGAGAAGAGGTATTCCTGACTACTGCATCCTGAGTTGTTTCTGATCCTGAATTGCACTCTAATGTTAACTTTCCAAATAAAGCCCATACCCTGAGTATAGTCCCCAAGTTTTGTGTGGCCATTACAATGGACTATGGAACACAGCAGAGTAGTAGAGGGCTGTGAGAGGGATGTTGTTGTTGTCAGGTGCCATCGAGTCGGAACCAACTCATAGCGACCCCATGCACAGCAGAACAAAACAATGTCCGACCCTGGGCCAACCTCACTTGAGTCCATCAATGATGCCACCTAGCCAATCCATCTCGTTAGGGGTCTTCCTCTTTTTCTCTGACCCTCCACCTTACCCAGCATGACATCCTTCTCCAGTGACTGTTTCTTCCTGACAATATGTCCAAAGTATGAGAGACGAAGTTTAGCCATCTTGGCCTCCAAGGAGCACTCTGGCTGCACTTCTTCCAAAACAGATCTATTGGTTCTTTTGGCAGTCCATGGCACTTTCAATATTCTCCTCCAACACCACAACTCAAAGGCATCAATTCTTCTACGATCTTCCTTATTCACTGTCCAGCTTTCGCATCCATATGAGGTTATTGAAAATACCATGGCTTGGGTGAGGCTCACCTTAGTCCTCAAGCTGACATCTCTGCTCTTCAACACTTTAAAAAGTTCCTGTGCAGCAGATTTGCCCAATGCAATACGTCGTTTGATCTCTTGACTGCTGCTTCCATGAATGTTGATAGTTGATCCGAGAAGAATGAAGTCCTTGACAACTTCAATCTTTTCTCCATTGATAAGAATGTTGTTTATTGGTCCAGTGGTGAGGATTTTTGTTTTCTTGACATTGAGATGCAATCCATACTGAAGGCTGTGTTCTTTGATCTTCATAAATAAATGTTTCAAGTCCTCTCCATTTTCAGCAAGTGAGAGGGATAGTTGGTGTTAATAGGATAAAGAATGGTGGAGGGTAAAGGCATGTCTGACCTCTGCCTTACAGAAATCAGCCTTGGACTGATATGAAGTTTGATTCTCCTTCTACCTTGTGAAGCCAGAGGTCAGGCATGACCTCCACACTATTTAAGCAGCTACCCTGGGTCAAAATCATTGGAGTCTTTCCTAGGTGTCACTAGAGGGGTGAAGGGGTTCGGATGGCACCAGGTAGCATTGTCAGAGAGGGTAACACCACGGTGACTGTCCATAAAGTTTTTGTGCAGTTTTCAGCCAGTGGTGGTGGTGAGCCATTGATTCAATTCCAACTCATAGCGACACTGTACAGGGTTTCTGAGGCTCTAAATCTTTATGAGAGCAGAAATCTTCATCTTTCTCCCTCAGAGCACTCACCCAACCCACTACACTACCAGGACTTCCCAATCTTTATTCCTGTAGTCAAGTTATTACAACAAAAACATTTTTCATGAGCCCAGCTTAAGTGTATCAATATATATATATATATACACAAGGCTAAAATTCTATGCTCACTTACCTTTGAGTCTTCTAAAAGTAGTGCTGGTGGCACAGTGTATTAAGTGTTGGGCTGCTAACTAAAAGATTGGTGGTTCAAACCCAGCAGTGACTCCAGAGGAGAAACAAATCTTCTTTCATTTAATATTACAGCCTCAAAAACCCTAGAGAGCAGGATTCTATCTGCTCCTGTAGGGTTGCTTATGAATCAGAACTGACACTTAATGGCAGTGGGTTTGGTGTGAGTTTGGTAGTGGATTCCAGGAATCAAGAACTGATAGTACTGCAGGAAGAAGCCCAAGCTGCACTTGAAGACATTAGTGAAATAATAATAATAATAACCCAAGGCTCTAGTAACTGACAGACTACCAATCGGAATGTTTCAACAAATAGATGCAACACTGGACATGCTCAGTCATCTACATCAAGAAAATTGGAAGACAGCTACCTGACCAAACTAGAGGAAATCCATTATGTGTGCCCACCCCAAAGAAAGGTGATTCAACAGAATATGGAAATTATCAAACAATATCATTAATATCACTCACAAGTAAATTTTTGCTGAAAAGAATCCAAAAACAATACAGCCATACATTGACAAGGAGCTGCCAGAAATTCAAGCTGGATTAGAAGACGACGTGGACCAAGGAATATCATTGCTGACAGATGGATCTCGGCTGAAAGAACAAAGTTTACCTGTACTTTATTGACTATGCAAAGGCGTTCAATTGTGTGGATCATAACAAACTACAGATAACAATGTGAAGTATGGGTATTTCAGAACACTTAATTGTGCTCATCTGGAACTTGTACATACACAAGAAGCAGTCATTTGAACAAGACAAGATGCTGTGTGGTTGAAAAGCAGAAGAGGGGTTTATCAGATTTGTATCCTTTCATCAGACTTATTCAATCTGTGTACTGAGCAAATAATCCGAGACGCTGTACTATTCAAAGAAGAATTTAGTATCAGGATTGGAGGAAGGCTCATTAACAACCAGAGATATGTAGATAACAATAATCTTGCTTGCGGGAAAGTGAAGAGGAGTTGAAACACTTACTGATGAAGACCATAGCCTTCAGCATGGATTACACCTCAACATAAAGAAAAACAAAAATCCTCACAGATGGACCAATAAGCAATATCATGAAAAATGGAAAAAAATAATGAAGTTGTCAAGGATTTTACTTTGCTTGACTCTATAATTAACACCCACAGAAGCAGCAGTCAAAAATTAAATGACAAAGTGCATTGGGCAAGTCTGGTTCTAAAAATATCTTTACAGTGTTTAAAAAAAATAGATAGATAGATGTTCCTTTGAAGACCAAGGTGCACCTGAGCAAGCCATTTTCCATTGCTTTATATGCATGCCAAAGTTGGACATGGAAAACAAAAGACCAAAAAATAATTGATGCCTTTGAAGTATGATGTTGGGTGAAAATATTGAATTAACCATTGGAAGAAAGATGTGATAGGCTGCTTCTTTAAAAAGTTACAATCTTGGAAACACTATGAGGCAGTACATACTGGGAATTCCTGTGCGGTGTCACAATTGATGTGCTCAGCTGCTAACCAAAAGGTTGGAAGTCCAAATTCACCCAGTGACACGTTGGAAGAAATGCCTAGAAATCCACTTCCCAAAAAAGCAGCCATTAAAGACCATAAGGAGCATAGTTCTTCTCTGACACACCTGGGGTTGCCATGAAATGAAATCAACTTTACGGTGACTGTTGTTTGTTAATGTATGTATTATTAAGAATTTATTTTTGCTGAAGCTAATTTGAAGTAGGTTTCCTTTGTTTGCAAGCAAAAGAGTCTTGACTCTTAAAATTCCCTGTGCTGACTCAATTCACAATAAAAAGCTTTAAAAAAATTTTTTCCAATGCAGAAATTCTGCGAGCATGCTACCCATCATGTCCCCTCCCTACATAGGTACTGGAGCTTTCATACACTTGTATACCCAGTGAAGACTCACCAGACAGAAACCAGCACCCCAGTGTTTTCCCTCTGAGATCTGTCAAATTAGAAACAAACATATTGTCTCCACGTGAGTGCTCCTAGTGCTTTTATTTGGCAACTAAACCATTATTTACTGCTTTCCATGCGTCATTTAAATCTAAATCAATAGATGTAAGTCAGAATTTTCCAGGTGCAGTTACTCTGATAATGCATGCCAATCATCTCTGTAAACACAGGATCCTGAATTTGATTTTTCTGCTAAAGCCATCAGCAACGGATATGCAGCCACCTTCCTGGTTTCATCCCTGGAGCTTGTTCATACCCTGATAGTTTGATTGGGCATTGTTCCATACAACTGCCAGGCACCCTTTAACTTGTCAAGTAATTACTCCAAATAGCACTCTGTTGGAAAAATATGTTGGATTTCTTGTTGAAAGAGGAACACAATGAGAACAAGGTAACTTGCAAACCCAATGGCTATTTAAAAAATAGAACAATAAGAAAAATGATACTTAATATCTCCCACCTAGATCAGCATAATCTCTTGATTATCTTGAATCCAATTTATCAAGTAAAGTTTTTTCATGAACCTTGACTGGGTCCCATGAAAACATATCTTACCACAGATGCCATTCATTATAGAACATAGAGAAGTCAGAAAGAAAGTAACCAAAACATGAAGAGTGTCCGGCCGAGACTGATATGGGTTCAGGCTTTAACTTAGGCTCTGAAGAACTGTGAGGCTTGAGGTACGCAGTTAATCCTGTGAGTGCTGATTTTCCCCTTTGGAGAGAATAATAACAATGCCTACCAAACAAGACTGCACATAGCGTGAGTGCACAGAGTGGCCTTGGGTAAATGTTAGCGGTGCTTGTTAAGGTTGTTACCACAAGGTGATCTATTAAAACTGAAGACTAGTAAGACTCAAAGGTCTGGATTTCGAGCTATTTTTGCAAGCAATGAGCTACTAAAAATAGGAAGCAGTGTTTACTCTCATAGCTTCAGAGAACAGCTATGACTTGGTCTCTGACCAAGTAAATTTGGAGGTGGCGTAAGCGTCCTGGTAAGTGCCTCTCAGCTCATACCACATCCTTACTGGACCTTTCTCCAGGGAGGTTTGGACAACTCCAGGAAAGCAGGCCCAGCAAACTCCCAAAAGCTAGGCCCTTCTAAAGAGACGCCTGCCTGTTGCCCGTTCAATATATTTAAAAGGCAGAAGACCAGAACAAACTGGTTACCTGAGGTATGAATTCACGGACTTCCTGTGTCCCTTTCCTCCCAGGCAAGTGCCACGGAAAGTATTTTAGTGAACTGCAGAAAGCAGGCCTCTGAGACAGAAGAAGGCTTTTCTTACATAAGAGTTGGGTTGTGAAGGGTAGTGTTGCTACAAAATCTCCTATTATGGACTAGTCCGACCATAATCCTCAGAGGTTAGCACTACCTAAATTGGAATCACTCCTGGTCTGGGTGACCCATCAGAGTAGAAACTCATTCCCAGAAATAATACCCCCCAAAGTCTCTTAAGGAGTCCTGGTGTGGCACTGTGGGTTAATGCACCAGATTGCAAAGCCATTTGAACTGCAAGTTTCATAGTTCAAGCTCACCAGCTGCTCTGCAAAAACCCTGTACAGGGTCGCTATGGGTCGGAATTGACATGATGGCACTTAGCAACAACAACAACAAAAGTCTCTTAAATATCTGTCTAACATCTATGAGTTTTAATTGGAAACTGGGTCCATTTCCTGGATTTGATTCTCCCATCTGCCCCACCCCAAGCAAATGTAACAAAAACCACTTAAGTAAATTAACGTTCTCATCTCAGTTGACCCATTTGTAGGAAATATGTACTCATGCCAGTACATGGTCTATTTCACATGACTTCTCTCAAATCAGAGACAGATACATACACACACACATACACACACACAAATACTGAAGACTGGCTCAATTCTCTTTCCCTAGTTTCTTATTGGTTTCCTGGTGTGATGCAGTGGGATAAAGCACTGGACCTCAAGGTCAGTTTTAAACCACAAGGTCGGCGGTTCAAACTCACCAGTTGCTCCTTGGAAACCCTATACAGGGTTGCTATGCATTGGAACCAACTCGACAGCACTTAACAACAACAATAATCTATATGCAACAGGTATGAGGCTACAGTACAGCAAGCTGACACAATCTCCTAAAGATATCTTTTACGTATATTTTATTCTTGTTACCAAATTATTTATTCAAATTTCCTTATAAATGCAATAGAGAAGGGAATAAGAGGCAGGAAGAAAGAAAGACTACCTTATAATGTATCAAGATATTTTATAATGTATCAAGAATATACATCCTGTGTATAAGCATCAAAGGTGTATATCCATGCTTAATTTTTATAAACATATACATACAAAGGGGCCATGATGGTTCCACAGGATAAGCACTGGACTGTAAACCACAAGGTCCATAGGGCAAGCCTATCAGGTGTTCTGTAAGAGAAAGATGAAGCTTTCTACTTCCTGGAAGATTTAAAGCATCAGAAATCCTATACAGGGTCGCTATGAGTCGGAACCAACTCCATGACACTTAATAAAACCAATAACACACATACAAAAACACTAACTAGAATCATGAATCCAAGAGCCTAGAAGGAATTTAAAAAAAAAACAAACAAAAAAAACAACTAATAATTATTGCAGGCAATATGACTGTCTACATAACAGAACCCCAAAATCCTCAAACTATTAGAATTAAGAGACCGGCAAAGTTGCTAGATACTAACGAACTTTCAAAACTTAATTTTGTTGTTAGGTGCCATCAACTCAGAACTGACTCAAAGCAACATTATGCACAATAGAGCAAAACACTGCCCGGTCCTGACCCATCTCACAATCGTTGCTAGTTTTGAGCCCATTGCTGCTGCCACTGTGCCATTTCATCTCCTTAGGAGTCTTCCTCTTTTTTACTGACTCTCCACTTAACTAAGCATGATGTCTTCCTGCAGGGACTGGTCCATCATGATCAGACCAGAGTCTGGGCATCCTGATTTCTAAGGAGCATTCTGACTGTACTTCTTCCAGCACAGATTTGTTTGTTCTTCTGGCAGTCCATGGTACTTTTCATATTCTCCTCCAACATCATAACTCAAATGCATCAATTCTTCTGTGGTCTTCCGTATTTACTGTGTAACTTTCACATGCATATGAGGCTACTAAAAATGCCATGACTGGGTCAAATGTGCCTTAGTCCTCAAACTGACATCTTTGCTCTCGAACACTTTAAAGAGGTTTTGTGCAGCAGATTTGCATACTGCAATATGTCATTTGATTTCTTGACTACTGCTTTCAGGAGTGTTGATGGTGGATCCAAGCAAAATGAAGTCTTTAACAGCTTTAACCTTTTCTCCATCTGACTTTATGTTATTTATTGGTCCCGTGGCAATGATTTTTGCTTTCTTTACATTGAGGTGCAACCCATACCGAAGGCTGTGATCTTTAGTCATCAGTATTTTAAGCCCTCTTCTCTTTCAGCAAGCAAGGCTGTATCATCTGCATACCACAAGTTTTAATGAGTCTTCTTCCAATCTGATTCCATGTTCTTCTTCATACAGTTTCTGAGATTATTTACACACATAAAAATTGAATAAGTATGGTGAAAAAATACAACCCTGGCACACACCTTTTCTAATTTTAAACCATTCAGTGTCCCCTTGTTCTGTTTGAAAAACTGCCTCTTAGTTTATGTATTAGTTCCTCATGAACACAATTAAGTGTTCCCCCACAATGTTGTCCATAGCTTGTCATGATCCACACAATTGAAAGCCTTTGTGTAGTCAATAAAGCACAGGTAAACATCTTTCTGGTATTTTCTACTTTCAGCCAAGATCCACCTGACGTCAGTAATGATACCTTTCATTCCACATCCTTATCTGAATCTGACTTGAACCTTAGGCATCTCCCTGTAGTTTTTAAATTATCTTTAACAAAATTTTATTTGCATGTGATATTAATGATATTTCCTAATGATTTCAGCATTCCATTGGGTCACCTCTTAGAATGGGCACAAATATGGATCTCCTCCAATCAATTGACCAGGTGGCTGTCTTCCAAATTTTTTGGTATAGATGAATGAGTGCCTCCAGTACTGCATCAGTCTGTTGAAAGATTT
>NW_006408692.1:704743-762181 GCF_000296735.1 Chrysochloris asiatica | reverse complement strand
TAAGGAGCATAAAAATAAATCTAACTAAGGAAATACTGCACAAGATCATTAAAAAATTTGACTGAGGCACATAAAAGAAAATATAAATAAATAAAAGAATATATACCATGTGCATGTAGTGGATGACAAGGCTCAAAGATGGCAGTTCTGTCCAAATTAATCTATAGATTCAATGCTATTACCATTAAAATCTATATTTTTCATTATAACATTTGACAAATTGAGTCTTAAATTATTATACAAGAATAAAGGACCCAAGTGGCCAAGGTAACTTAGAGGAACAAAAATAAGTTAACACACCAGATAGCAACACTTATTATGAAATTACAGTAATTACAAAAGAATGGAATTGGCATGGAGATAGACAAATAGAAAAATAAAACAATGAGTCCACACACAAACCCATACTAGTAATGGGTGTAACTTGATATAGAACAGAGATACCATTACAGATCAGTAGGGAAAGTACAAGACAATTCAATGAACAATTCTGAGTCACTTTTCTATTTAGAAAAATTGTTTTTTAAAAAAAGAGATCCATATTTATCCTCAGTCATATAGATAATTTCCAGATCAATTCAATAAGTAAATGTGAAAAACAAAACTGTAATATTTTTATGACCTCAAAGTAGAAAAACATAAAGAATAAGGTTGCTAAATCTGACTACATTAAAATTCTAAATATAAGCCAGCATTTAAAAAAATGAAAAATAAACAAGCTAAAAATTGGGAGAAAATATTTCAATGCATGAAACTCAACAAGATTATTCTTCAGAAACTATATATATGCTATGAGCATGAATGGGATGAAAAAAACTCAAAGATGGTAGTTCTCTCCAAATTAATCTATAAAGTCAATGCTATTATAATTAAAATCCATACTTTTTATTAATAACATTTGACAAATCAAGTCTTAAATTATTATCAAATAATAAAGGACCCAAGAGGCCAAGATAACTTAGAAGAAGAAAATCTACAAATCACTAAGAAAAACAAACAATTCAACAGGAAAGTGGCTATAGAATGTTGTTGTTGTTGTTATTGTTGTTGAGTGCTGCCGAGTCGGTTTTGGCCCATAGCGACTCTGTATAGTGTTTCCAAGAAGCAACTGGTGAGCTTGAACTGCCGACCTTGCAGTTCAAACAACTCTGCAGTCTGGCACATTACCCCACAGTGCTACACCAGGACTCTGGCTATAGAATAGGAGTAAGTCTTTCTCAGAAAAGAAAACCAAAAGGCCAGTAAACATGTTGTTGTGAAGTGCCATGAAGTCGATTCCAACCCATAGCGACCCTGTATAGGGTTTCCGAGGAGTAGCTGGTTAACTAGAACCACCAACCTTGCAGTTCAAATGACTTTGCAGTCTAGCACATTAACCCACAGCGCCACACCAGGCAACTAGTAATATACAAAATACAAACTATAACCACAGTAACATATCTCCTCATATCCATCAGATTGGCAATGGTGAAAAGTATATCACCAATGCCGAGATGTAGAGAAATGGAACATCTTATACACAGCAAGGAGCTCTGGTGGCACTTAGGATAAGCACTGGATTGCTAATCTCAAGGTCACTAGTTCAAGCCCACCAGTCTCTCCAAGGGAAAAAGATGAGGTTTTCTGCTCTTGTAAATATTTACAGCATCAGAAACCCTATAGGGTCACTATTAGTTGGAACTGTCTCAGTGGCAGTAGGATCAAAGACAGCAAATGACCATCAATTCGTATGACCTCTTTGGAGAGCAATTTTGAATCATCTGACAAAGTTAGCAATGAACATACCTAACAGACCTCAGCAATTCTGTGGCCAGATGTAGATCCCAGAGAATCTCTTTTATCTTATCCACAAGGATTCTTACATAAGTAGCTTTTTACACAATTGTGTATACCACACAACTAGTTGTGTGGGTTGTCCTTGAGTCAATTCCACCTCCTGGTGATGCTGTGTATGCAGAACAGACCTGCACTCCATAGAACTTCCAAAGCTGTGACCTTTAGGAAGCAGATCACTATCCCTTATGCCTTAGGTGCCTCTGGGTGGGTATGAACCATCACCCTATCAGTTAGTAGTCCACTACTTAACCATTTGTCCCTTCCAGGGACTCACAAAAGATTACATATGTCTTTTAAATCTATTCATAAGAAAATTGTTGTTGTTGTTGTTGTCAGGTGCCATCGAGTCGGAAGTGACTCATAGCGACCCCATGCACAGCAGAACGAAACAATGTCCGACCCTGGGCCAACCTCACTACTGCCACCACACTTGACGTCATCAATGATGTCACCTGGCTGATCCATCTCGTTGGGGGTCTTCCTCTTTTTCTCTGACCCTCCACCTTACCCAGCATGACATCCTTCTCCAGTGACTGTTTCTTCCGGACAATGTGTCCAAAGTATGAGAGACGAAGTTTAGCCATCTTGGCCTCCAAGGAGCACCCTGGTTGCACTTCTTCCAAAACAGATTTATTGGTTCTTTTGGCAGTCCATGGCACTTTCAGTATTCTCCTCCAACACCACAACTCAAAGGCATCAATTCTTCTACGATCTTCCTTATTCACTGTCCAGCTTTCGCATCCATATGAGGTTATTGAAAATACCATGGCTTGGGTCATGCTGTTATTAATTGCTGTTATTAAGTGCTGTTGAGTCAGTTCTGATTCATAGCAACCCTGTATAGGGTTTCCTAGGAGCAGCTGGTAGGTTTGAACCACCAACCTTGTGGTCAGTTCCATCCTTATCCTACAGCACCACACCAGATAAAGAATATTTTGTATACTCATACAATGGGATATGCCTAGCAATCCCATTTAAATGGACTAACTGCATCTACAAGTATCAGTATATCTTGAAATACTACGTTGAATCCTGGAGGCAAATTGCAAAGAATATGGGAATCACAAGCCTCTCCATCTTATTAGAAGGTGTCAACATATCCCTGGTTAATTGCTTGTCTGAAAAACTGTAACAACTTCCTAACTGCTTCTCATTCTTGTCCCTTCTTAGGTCATCTTCCATGTGACAACTGTGTCATATCCATGCTCATACCTTTCAATGACATCCCACTGCAGATGTAATAAAACCCAAATTCTTTATCATGGTAAAAAAAAAAAACCAAACCAGTTGCCATAGAGTGAACTCCAACGCATGGTGATTCCATGTGTCGGAGGAACACTGTGCTCCATATGGTTTTCAATGGCTGGTTTTTAGGAAGTAGATCACCAGGTCTTTCTTCCGAGGCATGTCTGGATGGACTTGAACTTCAAACCTTTTGATGTGCACTTCCTAATGCCACTCCAGAAGCTCTGACCTCACCTTCCTCTGCTCTCCCCAGTGTTTCCACTGCTGCAACCCTAGCGCCCTTCCAGCTCTTCCTCATACACCAAACTCAGGCTTGTCTTCGGCCATCAGCATTTTTTTTTTGTTTGGGTAGTTCCTTCTTATCATTAAAGTTTCTATTTTAAGCACAGTATACTTGGCAAGACCTTTCTCAGCATCCTACTAACCCCCTCATGCATCCCTTCCCAACTCTCCCCTGTCGAAAGGAATCCCATTACTCAATGTTATTATGTCACAGGGTTGCAGATACCTACAATTATCTGGTTTCTTCATGTTGTTGTTAAGTGCTAGCAAGTTGGTTCCAACTCATAGTGACCCTGTATAGGGTTTTATGTTTTCTTTTGTTTTCTACCTTCCCCTACCTGTACAAGGTTTTACAGGAACACCTAGTAGTTTTGAACCACTGACTGACCTTGCCATTAGCAGTCCAGTGCTTATCTCACATCGCCACACCAGGACTCCCATTTATTCATACACTTACATATATAGGTATCACCTGGTGACACAATGGATAAGTGCTTGTGTACTACTAGAAAGACTGTCAGTTTGAACCACCAAATGGTCTGTGTTACAATGAACCCACAAAGATGATAGCCTATGAGACCCCATGGGGCAATTCTACTCGGTCACATGGAGTCACTCTGAGTTGAAGTTGACTGGATAGTATCCAACAAAAACACTTACATAGTAAAAGATCAATACATAGACAAGAAGGCTACACAGTAACTTTGGGGTTTATCTTTGGGGAGGCTAAGAGGTCAATAGGATCCGACAGAGGAACAAAGAGGCCTTAAACTTTATCTTTTTTTAAATGTGTAATAAATACAATCATTGTTGTTGTTGTTAAGTGTCATTGAGTTGGTTCCAACTCATAGTGACCCTGCATAGGGTTTCTGAGGAGCAGCTGGTGGGTTTGAACTGCCAAACTTGTGGTTCCTACAGTGCCACATCTGGAGTCCCAAATAGCATTTATTAAATGTAGTTATTCAGTAAATCTGGGTGGTGATATTATAACAATATAAGTATTGCTATAATGTCCTACTGTGCTTTTCTAGTTAAAGTATTTCATAATAAAAACTTTTTAGAAAAGAAAGATTTGAAAATGACCAAATTAGAGATAAAGAACAAATTAGTGTTGGCCAGGGGTTAGGGCCAGGAGAAAGGTAAGAAACGTAAAGTTGCAGGATAAGGGTGATTTTTGTGGTGGTGGAATCATTGTGTTGTTCATGGCGGTAGCTATACTAACAAACAGGGATTAAAAATGGCATGGCACAATGCAGATACTTTATATCAATATCAATTTCCTGGGTTTGCTATTGCACTATGGTTACATATGTTGTAACTATTGATGCTAAATGGTGGCGAGTATGCCCACATAATGGGGCTTCTCATTACTATCTCTGTAACTTTCTGTGAATCTATAATTATTTCAAAATAAAAAGTTTTCTTTTTAAAAAAGAGATAGAAGATTTTTTGAAAGATATCAAAAACAAATAACCTGGGTTCAAATCCTAGCTCTGCCACTTTGTAGAGAGGAATGGTTTTCTACTTCAGCCTCTTTGAACCACAGCTTCATCGTCTGAAAAATGGCGGCAATATGAACATATACTAGATATAAAATCGTGAGAGTTAAACCAAATAATCTATGTGAAATGCTTTACTTAAAACCTGGGACATAAAAACAATTCCACTAAAAGTCAAAAAAGCACAGCCTAATCCAGCAACCGCTCCTCGGAAACCCTGTACAGGGTCGCTATGGGTCAGAACCAACCTGATGGCACTTAACAACAATAATCCTTCTGTGATAAATCCAATTAAATCTAGTAATTCCAAGGATCCTACCATGCACAATTCTACCCAACCAGATAACCAGGTTTTACAACTAGGTGAAATGCAAGAGTCCTTATTGAGGAGTATTAAATTGTGGGTGAATGCGGGTAGGAATGGAGACTGGGGGTGGGTATGGAAAATGAGACAAACTCCATGAAATCACCATAATTGCCATACTCTGGATTTGCTGGTGAAAAGCATCCAGGAGAACCACACTCCCACCAAAAAAGTAAAATGAAATGACTCATCTCTTTCTGTGTGCAATCCTATATATGTTGCTGTTGTTAAGTGCATGGAGTCGGTTATGACCCTATAATTCAGACTGACCTTGTGGTCCAGTGCTTCATCCCACACACCAACTCAGGTCTCCATAACCCTATGTATATATAGGACTGCAATCAAGTATAATCTCAAAGTAAATGCCCAAAGAAGGTAGACTCTATCAAATTAGCCAGACACATAGACAAAAATATGTATGTATCTGAAATACCCAAAGATAACAGCAAACTGTAGATTGTGATTGTTTAAGATTCAAAAGAAAGGCAAGACATTTCTTTTCTTTTGGTCAAGGACCAACTGAGTTTTAAAACGAGTGAAACCAGATTTAATCTGTGAGATGAGACGGGCCAGGCTCTACTTTCAATTGGCCGAAGAAAAGCATTCCAGCTCTAGGGGCACAGGCAAGAAATTTGAAACTCAATTGCTTTATCATAAAATACATTAAAGTTGACAACAAATCCACTCAAAACTCTCATGTCAGAACAACAAAGGATGCTCGAAAGAACTGGTCTTTCAGTTGAATTTATAGTAACAGAGTATTTAATATGTCTTTAGAAGTATGGGAAACTCGTATTAAAAAAGGGAAAATATTTAAAATGCAATTTAGTTTCAAAACTAAATCACAAAAATTAGTTAAAATATGTGAAATATTTCCTAAAGTTAGCTGTTGTCTTGGAACCAGTAAAACAGATATCAACTGCAAAAAGAAAAAGAATTGAGCCTATTTTATTTTTAGTAATGAAACTCTAAAAGCAATATCTCCCTTCAGACATGCCTTCAAATTAGTACAACTTGTTACAAAGAAGGGCTTGTTTCATTCTGACAAGAATTTACATCTAGGGGTAAATCTAAGTTTACTATCCATCACATGTTTTTCAAAATAATGAAGTTGAGGTAATAAAAGAACTTACAATAAATTCTTGCTTTTAAACTATTGCTAGTAAGAGGAATCTGTACCCTGGGTTTCTGGTTGTATTTTACAATATGACATAGTATAAAATATAGTAAAACTTGTTTAAAGTACTAGTTATATGGTGGCAAAATTCTGGTTAAAATTCTTGTTATTTAAAGCACAAAGATTAATGACCTAGTAGTATGACACTTTCCCTCACCACTGGTTTTAGAGCCGATTAGTCTTAACTCCCTTACATTATAGCATTCTTCTTAGTAACACAGGACACAGATGTCGGGATAATAAAGAGCTCTAAAATAAATTAATTTTGTATTAACTATTCAACAAAGAAGAAGACCTGGTGACACGGTGGTTAAAGCACTCTGCTGAGAATTGACCTGTGGGCGATGTCAACATACCAGCTGTTCTATACAGGAAAGATGGAACAGTCTGCTTCCCTAAAGATTTAGACTTGAAAGTCCCATGAGGCAGTTCTACTCTGCCTTACAGGGTTACTATGAGCCGGACTCCACTGGATGACAATGGGTTTGCTTTGGGTTTTTATTCAACAACAACAAAGAGCTATATCTGAAGAAATAAGACAAAAAGAAAAACAAAAGGAGCCAGACTATTCATTCTTGTAGAAAATAAGGATGGAAAACCTGATCAACCCCATTAGTAAATTGTTTTTAAAGGCTAGATTTGAGAATGAATATTTTCTAATGTATTAATAGACTTAAAAAGTTTGAAGAGTTAGGTGGTAGAAATCATAATAGTTAAGAAGCATCTTTGTTTCACTTTTAAATTTTTTACAGAATATATAAAGGACTATGAAAATGAAAGTGCTGTGATCTTGAAAGTCAACTACAGACAAAAGTAAGAAAAGGGGATTCAAAGTTAAGCTAAAATTTTCTATGTTGGCATTATCTGCATTTTCCCTTACATTTAAGTACATTATCAAGTTAAATTCATTATCATCAGAATCCAGATGAGAAAAATATGTGTGAAAATGCTAAAAGCACCTGCATTTAGAAACCAATTTCTTTTTCCCTTCTTCCTTCAAAACAATTTATTTCCAAATTCTAAAGTAAATAATGTGCCAGATGCTTCCTGCCAATTGTGAAGAGCATTCTATTTAGGGACAACATGGAACAGAACACTGCACCTCCTATCTTCCTGTGGGTTTCGAATGTGTTACTGGAAACACTGGTTTGAAATGAAGAGCTTTGATTAGACAGGCTTTCTCTGCCTGTTGATTTATTTTCTTTATTTTAAGGCGGAACCCTCTGTGTGATAATGGAATAGTTCACAAAAACCACAGAGATTCTGATTTTAAATGGAAATTTCATTTTAGCTTCCTTTATTTATTTTTTTCTGACTCCCAGATCCAATTCTGATGCAACTGTGTCTTTGTCTAAGAGAAAGTTTTGAGGATCCTAAAGCTGGATTTTGAAACGGGAATTTTCCAGAGAAGCAAAATAAATTTGCAAAATAAAATATTTGTTAAAGTTCTATCATCCCAAAAGAATTGGGCATAATCCTCAAAGTATTGGTTATAATCTACAAGGTATTTGGGGGTGCTGGTATGATCATTATTAAGCTATTTAATAGCAACTGAAAACACAAACTTTTGCAAGTTGACTTGTATCTTGGTATCTGGGTTCATCGTGAATAGGTTTTAACTATAAATAAGCATTTTTGTCAAAAAGAAGATAAAGTATTTCTGTATAGGTGGAATGCTTTAAGCAGTTGAAATCATAAACAGATCAAATGTCCTTTTGGGGACATTAATCTAGATAAAGCGTTGGGAACTGTGGTAACAGCCACCCGCAAAGTTAATTTCCCTCTCCAGAACCACTTCTCAGTTACACAAAGTCTACCTTGTCCCTAGAACTGTCCACCCTAGAGTATCACAATGAAATGTGTATCAGGTTAAGTTATTGGTATAGTATGAAAAGAAACAGAGAAAGAAGAACAAGACAAAGAGACAGCCGGTAGAGAAGGCAGGGAGGTGAAAAAGGAGGGACATCTACCATACTTATACCTAATAAATGTCTTTTGAACATAACTAATAATATCACTACACATTAAAAAAGAAAAAAAAAAAAATCCCAATTCTGCCCTAAAGGTTATCTAAAGACAACCGTTTGCTTTAACTGTGGCCAAAGTCAAGAGGTAAAGTCAAGTGCCTACCTCAATTCTGGATGCCTCTGATTCTGCTAGTACCCCAGGGTCACCAGGGTGCCTGATCAGGCCTCTCACTGGCCCTAAAGGCCCCATGAACAGCACCTAACTCTACAAAGACATCCTCTCAGGAGCAGAGATTTCACTTGGAAGTTATCTAATTAACAAATAAGCTTAATTGATCTCAATACTTTGTTTAAAATTCAGTAATATTTTAAAGAAAAGCCTCAGTTCTGTTTGCAACTTGACAGATCGTGACTTATTTGCGCCTTAAAATTAATTGGTGCAAATTTTTTGGAATATGATTTAGACGTATCCATACAAACATTCAATGCACGTATCCTTTGACCCAGAAATTCCACTGATAGAAATTTATTCAATATATATGGTTCCATAAGTACAAAGTGAACTCAGGCATTATTACTACAACATTTAATAACAGTACAAGTAATACAACTGCAAGTAACCTAAAATGTCCCTCAGTAGGGTGTGGATTCCATTGAGAACGGTGCATTCATGCCATGGAATATTGTGCAGCTGGTAAGAAGAATGTGGTAAATCCCTATGTTACCATAAAGATATTCAAAGCAAGGGAGATAGACAAGGATCCAAAATATTAAAAAAGCAAATTGCAGAAAAGGATACATAATCTACTACTATTTGTGTGGTGTTCTTAACGTGATTTAAATATACATTTGTATTGCATTAGAAAATTCTGGAAGGATTTTAAAAAGCAAACTTTCAATAATAGTTACCACTAGGGAGGGAGGAGGGGAGTTTCCCATTTCATTTTTTCCACTAACTAGATTTTTAACCATGAGCGTGTATTACTGTTTGAATAATTACAAAACGAATTTAAAAGCAAAGATTTTGGAGTCCTGGTGTGGCCCTGTGGGTTAATGCGCCAGACTGCAAAGCCATTTGAACTGCAAGGTTAGTGGTTCAAGCTCACCAGGCTGCTCCTCGGAAACCCTATCCAGGGTCGCTATGGGTCGGAACCGACTCAATGGCACTTAACAACAACATTAACAAAAACAAAATGGATGCTCTTTTATGAAACAGTCTGCAGAAGCCCCTTTGCCTTGCCACAGTTATCAGTGTCTTGGGATCCTTTAAGATGTTCAACCAGTAGGTACACAGCAAAACGTTAAATACACCTGTTGACTAACACCACCACCCTCATCTGGTGTATTTCCAGCATTAACTACGTCGACATCAGTCCTTTTCGAAACCTCTCCTTTCTTCCGATGCAACATTACATAACGTCCCAGTGAGACCTGAGCGGCGCCCCGGACGCGTCTGGGAGGAGCTGCCGCGGCCACAGCTGCAGACAAAGAACTTTCTCTGGATCACAGGGTGGCGCCAGGATCTCTTCCCTCGAGACTGCCTGTGTGCACGTCGTAGAAATTCCTTCCAGTCCTTGTAGCAACTCCGTTTGAAAATGCTCAAAAAAAACTAAAAGCGAGGTTCTCCTCCCGCAAATCGACACACGCTTCTTTATCACTCCCATCTTTGCTGTTAGCCCTTAAATAGTTCTAGAAATATCCACGAAGGGCTATTTCTGTTCTGATTTGTGTATGTAAATCAAGGTCAACTTGTGGCAAATTTCTCCTATTCAGACTTTCTCTTTGCTTCCTTTATTAATCCTACAAATTACCATTTCTAGCATTTCATTAACTAGCTGATTAAATAACAAGTCTTCCGAAAAAGTTGAATTTGAAGATCTGTAGCTTACCAATGTCTTCCAAATCTAACATTTCCCTCCACTAAAAAATGTATATTAATAAAACATTTCTTTTTTGAAAGAGTGATTTTGCTCCGAGAGTTTTCTTAGCTTTAACTTCAGTGCCCACAAGTAAAAACTTGTTATCCTGCCTGTTAATGTTAAGGGGGAAACCAGTTAAGTCTAAAGAAAACTTAACTCATCATAAACCAGACTCACTGCAGTCAGGTCGATTCTTTCCAAGGTAGTATCTTCACTAGCAAGTTCTAACTTGCTCTTCAAATATTTATAATATAAATGAATGAATGGACTATGATTTGCATGTTTAAACCAGGAAGCAAAGTTTTCAATAGTCTGTTTCTCCCTGTTATCCTTCCTCCAAAAAAACAAGAATAGTAAATAGCTATCAAACCTCAAGGTTAACACAAGAGTTGTCGCTCTGGTTGAGAAATGTTAGAAAATAAGGCAGGGGAAATAGTATCTGTTTCTCAAAGTCTCAAGTGTAGTCTAATGACATTAGCTAAAAGTGTGTTTTTCTTTATTGGTAATTTTTTAAAAAGTTCAGATGCTTGCTTATTTTTGTCGTAAATTCAGACAACAATCTGGTACTCTGTCAGCTTTTTCAGTTTAACATAAGAAGGTGTTTTTGTTAACAGCTCTCCAATCTGAAATTCCTTTATTTCTTCTGCCACTTGAGAGAAAGTTTCGCCACAAAATTCTAGTAACAGTTCCTACAAATCAACTTGGAAATGTCTAACTGTGTTTTTCCTAGAAAAAGTGCCAGACGTCAATTTCATCTGGCAACGATCAAAAATACATCAGACCGTAAAACTATACATTCCTAGACCTCACAAGAAGCACAACAAGGACTTTCAGCAAGCTGACCGACAGACCCAAGTGCTCCGGCTATGGATACATCTGCAGGCGACAACATGGCAACAATGCAAACTGAACAACTATTGCCAAGAACATCAACAACAACAAAGCGAACCGGGTAGAAATTTTTAATTTACCTTCTCAATTTCTGGCTAAAGATGACATGGCATTATTCATCCTACCATCATACTAAACTTTACTTTCATGAAAATAACCAGAAAACCCAAGTAACTGGAATTTTTATTTGCCTATTCTGTTATTTTGTGAGGGGAAAAAAAACCTCATAGACAGAAAACATGGGTATTTAGGTAAATGAACATTTGCCCAGAAATGTCAAGGTTGGTATAAGTGCTGTAGCTAGACTAGAGGACCAAAAAAACAAACCAAACCAGTTTGTCCCCCAGCTGATTCTGACTCACTCACGGCAAGCCCATGTGCTGCAGACCAGAAAGAACATAGGATTTCAGAATCCATAGGATTTCAGAAGCAAATTACCAGGCCTTCCTTCAAAGGCACCTCTGAGCTGTGAATGGCCAATCTTTCAATGAATAGATGAGCATTTAACTATTTGTGCCACTCAAAGCCTCCTAAGTACCAAACCAAAATCAAACTCACTGTCCTCAAGTCAATTCCAATTCATAGTGACCCTATATAAAGTTTCCGAGACTATAAATCTTTAGGAGACCAACCAGTTTCATATTTTGCCCTCTTAAGAGGCTAGTGGCGTAGTGGTTACGAATCGGGCTGCGAACCTTCAGGTCAGCGGTTTGAAACTACCAGCTGCTCCGCGGGAAAAAGATGAGGCTTTCTACTCCCGTAAAGATTTACACCCTCGGAAACCCTGTACAGGGTCGCTATGGGTCAAAACCGACTCGACGGCACTTAACAACAACAACAAGAGGCTAGTGAGTTTGAACTGTCTGCTTTGTGGTTAGTAGCCCCAAACCTAACACACAGCACTTCCCGGGCTCCTTCAGTAGACTGCAATATACTGATAATTGATGTATTAAGTGACCTTTATACCAAAAGTGGCTCTGGAATCTGTCAGAACACCCACTATGAAAAACATGGTGGGGACAAGGGACTTGACTGCCAGAGTTTGCAGTCTAGCTGGAGAAAATAACTGGCAAGCACAGAGGAGAAGAGCGAGAGAGACTTCTTTATCATTATGTTTTTCCATACTTTTTGATTTTTTTTTAAACCATTTTGCTTTTATTACTTTGATAAAAAGTTTAAGGGTTAAATAACAATGAGAAACAAGGGACAGATGTGACAGACAACAGGAAGACTTCAGCTGCAGTCAGGCACCAGGTGGGGAAGGTGAATAGGTGTGGACCCCTCCCTGTGTTTTATGTCTCATATCAACCAACAGTGCCATTCTGTCTCCAACAGAGCTCCTTCTTCCTCCTCCTGCTCCCCACTGCTGCCTTAGCCAACATTGATCTTCTCACCAACCACGTTCACTGGTGTAGTTCTAATCTTCTTACACACCTTTAGCAGTCTGGTAAAGACTGCTCAGAACAATGTTTAAATCATAAAATTAAAACATACAAGATTTTAGTACATACAAATTATACTGGAATGCAAATATCAAAAAACTCACCATACCATAGTAATTATGTGCTTCCTTATTAATTCATTAAATAACAAGATGTCGCAGTTGGGCTAATGACTACATGATTTCAGGTTAGTGTAAAGGGCATTTTAACAATTATTATATATCAACAAATATTATATATCAGTGTCACTGAATTGCATATATAGAAATTGTTGAATTGGTAAATGTTTTGTTGTGTACATATTCACTACAATAATATACATATGAATATATATGTATATATGTATATATATATATATGATATCTATTATAGACAAATTCACGATTTCTATTAGTGACAAAATCACAGGTTCTGCTACTTCTACTGTGATCTATTACCTAGATCCACATTTGAAGGAAATACCAGATTTAAAGTTAGTGATTAGCGACAATAAAGATACAATTTTCTTGCCTATCCAAGTTCACAAACGTGCAAACTACCTTGCCTGTCTGTTTGTCATACTGTGGTGGTTTGTGTGTTGCTATGATGCTGGAAGTTATACCACCAGTATTTTAAATACCAATAAGGACACCCCATGGTGGACAGGTTTCAGCTGAGCTTCCATACTAAGACAGACTAGGAAGAAGGAGAGGCAGACAACTTCTGAATCTTTGTTGTTGTTGTTGTTGTTATGTGCTGTGGAGTCGGTTCCGACTCATAGTGACCTTACACAGGGTTTCCAAGGCTATAAATCTTTACAGGAGCAGACCGCCTCATCTCTCTCCCTCAGAACTGCTGGTAGTTTCGAACTGCTGACCTTATGGCTCACAGCCCGATTTGTAACCACTACGCTACCAGAGCTCCTTTAGTCACTTAAAACCTTATAATTAGCAGTAGAACACTGTCAGTACCAGAATATTGAATACTGAAACATAATGAAGAACACCAGAACATTGTCAGATATAGTACCAGAAGGTGAGCCCTTCAGGTTGGAAGGCACTGAAAATACGACTGAGGAAGAGCTGCCTCCCCAAAGTAGAACTGAACATGATATCATGAATGGAGTAAAGTTTGGGGACTTTCATTTGCTGATGGGGCAAAACTCAAAATAAGGAGAAACAGCTGTAAACATCCATTAATAACTGGAACATGGAATCTGTCAGAAATGTACAAAGTATGAATCTAGAAAAACTAGAAGTTGTCAAAAATGGAATGAAACATGTAACGATTGATATGCTTGACGTTATTAAGCTGAATCTGACAAACATATGGTTTACTATGACGAGAATCACAAATTGAAGAGGAGTGCCATAGCATTCAGCAACTAAAAGAACATTCCAAGATATATCTTGAAGTATACAACTGTCTATGTTAGGATAATATCCATACACCTACAAGCTAATATCAAGGAGCTCTGGTAGCGTAGTGGTTATGAATCGGGCTGCGAACCTTAAGGTCAGCGGTCGAAACTACCAGCCGCTCCACGGGAGAAAGATGAGGCTTTCTACTCCCGTAAAGATTTACACCCTCGGAAATCCTGTACAGGGTCGCTATGGGTGGGAACCGACTCGATGGCACTTAACAACAACAACAACACAAGCTAATATCAGGAGTCCTGGTGTGGCGCTGTAGGATCAGCACTGGATTGTGAACCACAGGTCAGCAATTCAAACCCATCAGCTGCTCCTTGGAAACCCTATACAGGGTCACTAGGAGTCGGGACCAACTCTACAGCACTTAGCAACAACAACACAAGTTATTATCACTATTATTTAAATTTACGCACCAATCATTAAAGCCAGTGATAATGAAGTTGAAGAATTCTACCAACTTCTTCAGTCTGAAATTGATCAAACAGGCAATCAAGATGTATTGATAATTACTGGAGATTAGAATGCAAAAGTTGGAAACAAAGAGGAAGCATCAATAGTTGAAAAATATGACCTTGGTAATGGAAATGATGCTGGAGATTGAATGATAGAATTTTGCAAGACCAATGACTTCTTCATTGCAAATATGTTTTTTAAACAACATAAAAGATGGCTTCACACATGGACCTAACCAAATGGACTGCCTAGAAACCAAATTTACTACATCTGTGGGAGGACAGGGTGGAAAAGCTCCGTATTGTCAGCCAAAACAAAGCCAGGAGCAGATTGTGTTGTTACTATCTACTGCTCATATGCAAGTTCAGGCTGAAGCCAAAGAAAATTAAAACAACTCCATGAGTGTTGAAATATGACCTTGACTATATTGCACCTGATTTTAGAGATCATCTCAAGAACAGATTTGATGCATTAAATACTAATGATCTATTACTAGAAGAATTGTGGGATGCCATCAAGAACATCATCCATAAAGAAAACAAAAGATCATTAGAAGACAAGAAAGAAGGAAAATATCAAAATGCTTGCCAGAAGAAACTCTGAAACTTGCTCTCCAGTGTAGAGATGCAAAAGCAAATGGAAGAAATGAGGACATAAAAGAGCTGAATGGAAAATTTCAAAAGGCAGTTTGAGAAGACAAAGTCAAGTATTATAATGAAATAGAAAACCTGGAGTTAGAAAACCAAAAGGGAAGAACACATTCTGCATTTCTCAATTTGAAAGACCTGAAGTAAAAATTCAAGACTCCACTTGCAATATTGAAGTGTTCTATGGGCAAAATATTGATTGATACAGGAAGCATCAAAACAAGACAGAAGGAGTGCACAGAGCTTCTCTACCAAAACGAAATGGTCCATGTTCAACCATTTCAAGAGGTAGCATATGATCAAGAGCCAATGGTACTGAAGGAAGAAGTCCAAGGTGCACTGAAGGCATTGGCAAAGAACAAGGCTCCAGGAATTGATGGAATACAAATGGAAATATTTCAACAAACTAATACAGGACTAGAGGCACTCACTCATCTATGACAAGAAATTTGGAAGACAGCTACCTGGTCGGCTGATTGGAAGAGACCATCCCTAAGAGAGGTGATCCAAATGAATGCAGAAGTCATCAGACAATACCATTAATATTACATGAAAGTAAAATTTTTATAAAGATAACAAAAAACAGGTACAACAGATCAATGACAGGGAATTGCCAGAGGTTCAAGCCAGATTCAGACGAGGACCTAGAATGAGGGATAGCTATCATTACTGATGTCTGAAGTATCTTAGCTGAAAACAGAGAATGCCAGAAAGACATTTACCTGTGCTTTACTGACTATGCAAAAGCTTTCAACTCTGTGGATCATGACAAGCTATGGATAACATTGTGAAGAATGAGTATTCAAGAAAACTTAATTGTACTTATGAGGAATCTGCACATAGACCAAGAGGCAATCATTCAAACAGACCAAGGGACACTGACTGGTTTAAAATCAGGAAAGGCGTGTAACCAGGTTGCATTCTTTCACCACACTTACTCAATCTGCATGCTGACCAAATAATCTGAGAAACTGGGTTATATGAAGAAGAACATGCCATCAGTATTGGAAGAAGACTCATTAACAACCTGTGATATACAGATGACACATCCTTGCTTGCTAAAAGCAAAGAGGACTTAAAATATTTACTGATGAAGATCAAAGACCACAGCCTTCAGTATGGGTTGCACCTTAATGTAAAGAAAACAAAAATCCTCACAACTGGATCAATAAATAAGATCATGATAAATTGAGAAAAGACTGAAGTTGTCAAAGACTTCATTTTGCTTATATCCAGTATTAATATTCATGGAAGTAGTAGTCAAGAAATCAAAGGACATATTGCATTAGGCAAATCTGCTGTACAGACCTTTATAAAGTGTCCAAGAGCAAAAGTGTCAGTTTGAGGACTAAGATGAGCCTTACCCAAGCTATAGTATTTTCAGTACCCTCAGATGCATGTGAAAGTTAGGCAATGAATAATGAAAAATGTAGAAGAATTAATGCATTTGAGTTAAGGTGCTGAAGAATAATATTAAACGTACCATGGATTGCCAGAAGAACAAACAAATCTGTTTTAGAAGATGCACGGCCAGAATGCTCCTTAGAAGCCAAGATGGCCAGACTTTCATCTTTCATATTTCAGGCATATTAACAGGATGCTTGGTGAAGTAGCATGTCAGTGAAAAAGAGGAAGACCCCCAATGAGCTGGATTAGCAGTGTCAGCAGCAATGGGCTCAAGTGTAGCAATGATTATGAGGATGGTGCAGGGCTGGACAATGTTTCGTTCTGTTGTACATGAGTCACCATGTGCTGAAACTGACTCGACGGCATCTAACAACAACAACATCCAAGTTCAGAGTTCCTCCACATCCTAGCCACGAGTCCCTACATGGACCATGTTAAGAATTTTTGAACTAGGACCATGCCTCTTTAGATCAACTTCCACAACGTCACCAAATCTAATGCTATCACTCCTCTGCTCAAAAGCCTCCAACAGCAGCTTTCCTCCTTGGGTAAAATATAAACTTTTCTGGAAGGCAGGCAATGCCTTTATGATGTGCTCTCTCCTCAACAACTCAGTCTCCTCCCCTAGGTTTCCTCTTTTGCATTTAAAACTCGAACCACAATGATAGAACTTCTGGGAACATGGCGTGTTCTCTTACACTTAAGAGTATTCTCTGCTTAGAACTCCCTAGCCTGGCTTTTCCTGACCCCCTGAAGCAGACCTACGTGTTTCTTCCGTGCTGCTGCTGCTCTTTGTTCATACCTCCACTATAGCAATGATTTTATTGCGTTGCTGGCGAGTATGTATGCCTTCCTGCTAGACAGAATCTTCCTAAGGGTCTTTGAACTTTCTTCACAACCTTGGTTTGTGCCTGGCACAAGCAGGTGCCCAATAAATATCCGTTGGATGATTAAGTGAATGAATGAACAACTGAATTAAATGAAAGATATATATGAAGAGGGAGAGATCAAAGATAATACTGAAGTTTCTAATCTGGGTTAGTGGAGAAAAACTGAAATGAAGAATGAAGGAAAAATTGAATTATGTTCCGTAACGTTCTAAATTAAGGAGTTCCGGTAGCATAGTGGTTATGAAATAGGGCTGCTAATCTCACAGTCAGCAGTTCGAAACTACCAGCTGTTCCGTGGGAGAAAGATGAGGCTTTCTTCTGCCGTAAAGATTTCCAGCCTCGGAAACCCTGTACAGGGTCACTGTGAGTCAGAACCTACAACAACGTTCTAAATTAAGTATATTTTGCATATTCTAAATTTTCAAAGACAGTAACTAAAGAATGTAGTAGAGGATAATTATCTATTTAAACACAGAGTTTATTCTGTATCTGATTATGAAAATTGACTTTAGAAAAATATCCCAACCAAGAAATGAGTTGCATTCTAAAAATAAGTTTTGCAATCTAGTTGTCTGGAATATAGAAAATACAAATTCCCTCAGAAGATGGATGACTAGGTACCCAGTTCAGCACACAAAAATCTATCTAGTGTGTTTTGTTCCTGAAAGACTCTATTATTTAATGAAAAGTTGGTTAAAAAAAATAATGATAACAGTAATACTATGGGATACATACAAACAGCAAACAATAGAAGTAAATGTGAACATCATTTATTTGTCTTGAATAGTGACACTGGAAGAAAGATAGGTTTAGTTTTATAATGAAAAGGAAGCCCAGACGAATGTGTAGAGACTTCTGGTAATTTCTCTCTTTAATATTATAATTTCACCTCAAGATTTAAGACCTTTCCTTTTGACTCACAGGAAGGATAGAGAGAAATTGTTTTGCAGTACCTGAAAAAGTATTGGACAACAAAGAAGAAAGGGAATTAAAGAGGTCATGTGTGTCCAATAAAGTTTCTCATAAAACTAAACTAAAGACACGGAGTTCATTCTGACTCATAATGCCACTGTAAGTAAGACAGAGTATAACTGCCACGTAGTGTTTCTGAGGCTGTAATCTTTACGAAGAGGACTGCCACAAATATCTCCCACCCTATAACGTTTACCTGAGGTCAAATTAGCCACACTTGGGGCAAAAAAGAAAGAAGCATGGGCTATGTGGCAGTGGTGGCTATCACTGCTGCTTACCAAATAATGTCTGTTTTTCTCCTTCTGGGCACATGGAAGGAATGTACTCCCTGGCCCCCTTGTGGTTGGTGGCACCATTTTTAGAGTTCTGGCCAATGAATTGGGAGCAGAAGAGAAAAGGCATTTAAATGCAAATGAGAGGCCCTGCAGTTGTCTCCTTTCCCACTGGCTCAACAGCTCAGTTCTCCAAGCGAGGAGGTGGCTGCTTCCTCAGCCTGGGTTCCGGATAGACCAAGAGAAGAGGCTTCCTGTTTACTCATCCTGGACCTTTGATGTTTAAACTACTGGAAGTTTGGTGTTCTTTGTTCTGAAGCATAACTTAGTCTATTATGACTGACATTTATCTGCAAAGAAAGAAAAGGAGTAAAAGGCGGGTTGCACCGAATAGAAAGCTAAAAGAGATTAGAAGAAGGGAAGAAAGTTGGAAATTCAGATATAAGGGATCCTTCTGGACAAACAGGATAGGATTTGGGGATATCTTGTATGACTTCTGAAGTCAAAATCCTAATTTGAACAGAGAGGGTCATCTAGTTGCCATTTAGTCACTTCCAACTCATGGTAACTCAATGTGTGTCAGAGCGGAACTCCATTCAGTACGTATGTAGGGTTCCGACTGATGATTTTTTGAAGTAGATCATCAGGCCTTCTTCTGAGACGCCGCTGGGTTGACTCAAACCTATAAACTTTCGTTAATAGCTAAGCATATTAACCATTTCCACCACACAGCGATTCTTTAATATTAACTACTAAAAAGAAGGAGGCTTTTAAAAGTTCAGGGAAAAATGGAATTGAAAGAGTGGAATTTTTCCACGAAATTTTTGAGTCTTAAATTGTGACACATGCTGACTGCAGGCCTCAGAGCTTAAAAACATTTGTATGTGTATCGAGAAAAAGGATAGGAGAGGGAATAAAATCATGGATGCTGCAGTCATTGTGGCTTGAATTCCAATCCTTGTTCTCCTTCTTACCTTTAGTATATTACTTAGTCTCTCTAAACTTCAATCTCCTTATCTCTTAAGAGACAAAAGCAGAACCTACTTCAAAGGTTTATTATGAGCACTCAATGAGCTCAGAGTTGTGTCAAGTGCAATAGTTGGCATTACTAAATGTTTCTGTTGTTTCTATTGACACCAAAACCAGTTGTCATCAAATCAGTTCCAACTCACGGTGACCCTATGTGTATCACTGTAGAGCTGTGCTCCGGAGAGTTTCAGTGGCTGAATGACTGATTTTTGGGGGAACTAGATTGCCAAGCCTTTCTTATGATGCACCTCCAGGTGGACTTTTGGTTATCAGCCAAGTGCATTCATGGTTTTTGGTTTCATCTTGTATCCTGAAAGCCCAAGAGTTGACCAGTTATAAAAGTCACCTCATTGTCATGCCTTGAAAATAATGACTAGATACTATGACGTCCCCAGTCTCTCCTCCCCATCTCTTCCCATGGAATATAAAGCACCCTTACTGTAAGCATGTTACCACGTTCAATGAGAAACCACAGTGTCTGCACACTCCTTCCTTCTTATATGTTAGTAAGATTAGAGGTGCGCCCCACTCTAAAACAAATACGGGAAAAGTCAAATATGCTAGATGGATAGATTGGGAGAAGACCATTTAGACTCTGAGATTCTGTAAATGTTACCAAAGAATTCAGAAATTCCCTTAGGTCAAGTTTTGTTTGGTTTTACTTTGGGTTTTTGTTACTATTTGATTGACAAGGAACATCAAAAATAAAAAAGTTCAATGGTACCCATTGAGAGTCAGTCAGTATGAGAGAAATCTCTGGAAATAGGGAAAATGATTATAACTTTCTGGGAGCAAACCTATTAGGTTATCCAGTGGGGCAGAGCAAAAATAGTCTCCCAGGTTCTTTGATAATGAAAATCTATGCAACAGATCAGTGTAATAATGCTGACACCCCTCAGCATTACTGTTTCTCCATCACAACCAAGAACTAAAACTCATGTCCGAACTCTTTGATTATAGCGTAGAAAACACAGCTCACAGCAGGAGGAAAACACAAGATTCTTCTAACCAGGATAAAAACTGAGTTGATTGGCACTAGTGGTGGCAACAATGGACTCAAGTGTAACAACTGTGAGGATGGCACAGGACGGGAAAGCGTTTTGTTATATTGTGCACAGTCCGCTGTGAGTCAGAGCCAGCTCAGCGGCACCTAACAACAGTGATGAATATGGCCACAGTCAGGGAGGAAGTTATTATTTTTCCAGAGCAAATGCGAATGTTACGGCATGCAAGGAAAAAGACGACACTACAATACATGTAAAAACGGAGACCCCACAGAAATGGAGAGCTTCCTCTACTTTGGCCACTTCCACCCCTTTGGCTCCAAGCCCTCACTTTATGAATGAGATCGCTGAGACTCTTAGAGATTCAATGTTTGCCCTAGGTCAAACAACGAGACGCACACCCCAGGTTTTCTCACTCCTGTTCAGGGTTTTGCCCATTATACCATAATTTTTTTTTTCCTTTTCAGAGAATGGGGTTTATGCTAATCACCTCATTTTGTGTAGGGTAAAAATTAGGTGTGAGACCTAAAGCCCCAAACTCCAGACAAATCTTTAAGCCTGCACACAAAGAGGGGGGAAAAACATCCATACACCAAAACCCAAACTCATTTCTATAGAGGGGATTCCAACCATAGTAAACCTGTGCAGACAGAATAGAAATGCCCAGTAAGATTTCTGAGGTTGCAAATCTTTATGGAAGCAGAATGCCACATCTCTATCCTACAAAGCAGTTGGTGAGTTCAAACTGCTGACATTGTAGTAGCGCTTTAGCCGCTGTGCCACCAGGGCTCCTCTTCAATGCCCATACCGCTCTTCAAGCTTCCCATAAATCATTGTTCTTTCTCACTCTCCCTAAGCCTATCAGTCACATCTATAAGCCTCCTTGATTCTAGTCTCGCATTGTCTCAAGTCATTTTCCAAAGGGTATCCAGGGTAATGATGTGAAACACAATCCCGTTCAGTTACTCGGCCATTTAAAAAGCTTTTATTGACGGCCCAAGGCCTTCAAAAGTCTAAGTTCTTGAGCCAGGCCTGCAAGAATTGGCCCCAAAAGACCCATCAAACAGCACTTCCTACGTTCCTCAATTTCTACCATCCTCTTTAGCCTTTTGTGCAAAGACCTTCCTCATTGTGAGGGTCTGAATATCCCTTCCTGCCATTTAATACTTTGATACAAGGTCCCTTCCTCTTTGGGGTCCTCTTCTCTAATCCTTCAGGGCAGTTTGATGCTTCTTTCATGGTAAGTTGCTTCCATGAAGGTCATTAGTACATTTATCACTGCTTTTCACAACACAGTCTACATACAGCCTTAGCTCTTGTGTAAGGTGATACCCAGAGATGCAGGTTCAAGCATCAGAGCCCAACAAAAACTTAGGTTTGAATCATGAGTTCACTATTTATTGGACAACATATTGAACTTCTCTATGGCTAAGCTTTATTGTAAAAAAAAAAAAAAAATTGGAGTAATACATATTTAGCTAATTTGCCATGAGAATCAAATAGAATGGCCATGCAGAGCATGAAGCATAGATTATTTAATAAATAAATTTTATATCGTACCCCTTCTTAGAAGGTATAAATAAGAACTACAAAAATATTTTTTACTCTTTGTACACCTAGTGAATAATACAGTAGACACTCAAATGTTGTCAAAAAGGAGAACGTCGTGAGGAAAGCTGGTCAGAAGGAAGGGAGGAAGGAAGTGAGATAATTATATGAAGCTAGAAGCAAATCAAGAGTACTTGGTCTGTTAGAGCTAAAATAGCAGATGTAAACATTGGTCATATGCCATTGAGAATGTCCAGTTCCTCCCTGCTAATGTAATCTTTGAAAAGGTATCTGCAGACACATGAGTAACTAGGAAAAGACTGGATGAAAAGGCTGGCCAATCCACCCAGAGAAGGCAGTATAGATTGGCACACATACTTTTTTGAAAAATCATCCCTTAAAATTATCCAAAGGTCTACCACCATTCCTCAAGAGAAAGATGTGGTTGTCTATCTCTGTAAAAAAAATCAGCCTTAGGCTATCTTTGGGGGTAGTTCTACTTTGCCTACAGAGTCGCTGTCAGTCCAAATCTGTTGGACAGCAACCCATTTTTAGCATGTTGTGAGCACTGGGCGTGGTATGAAAGGGAATGCAAGACAACAGCCCTTCCTCAAGTGAGGTCTCCACTCCTAAGGAGAATGTAATATCTAGAATCAGAATTGACTATATGGAAACAGGTTTGTTTGTTTTGTCTTAATATCAAGACGGAGGTGGGGAGGGTGGCTTTAAGGGGGCCATCTAGGATCAGAGGCAGGAGCTGTTGTATGCCCTCATCTCCCTTCATGTTGCCACTAATAAAGGCTGTTGGCGCCATAAAAAAGGAAGAAGAAAGTGGTGGTTCAGTGCTACAGCGCTCACCTTCTGTCCAGGATGCTGTTGTTATGAAGTGCCGTCGAGTCGATACCGACTCATAGCGACCTGTACAAGGTTTCCAAGGAGTGGCTGGTGGGTTTGAATCTCCAGTCTTGTGGTTCACAGTCCAGTGCTGATCCACAGTGCCACACCAGGAGTCCTCTATGCAGGATTCTGGCATTCAGTCCAATGTACCTCATGCACGCTTAACATCCACCCATCAGTGGGAGCTTGTATGTGGTTATGATGGTGCAGAACAGTCGTCAGTGGAGCTTCCAACTAAGATGAGCTACAAAGAAAGGCCTGGCAATCAGCTTTTGTAAATCAGCTGAATCAAACCTTACAGGTGCTAACAATCCAATCCTCAGCCAACCACAAGGATAGCAAGGACCTGGCAGCATTTGATTCCATTGGGCAAGGAGTCACAAGGTGAGAGTTGGCTTGTCAGCAGCTAACAACTCTACCTACATTAGTGATACATTGATACACTAGCTATCTGGAGGTGGGCTTGTTGTTGTTAAGTGCTGTTGAATCAGTTCTGACTCTGTATAGGGTTATAGGGTTTCCAAGGAGCAGCTGGTGAGTTTGTGCCACTGACCTTGTGGTGCAAACCGACCTTGTGGTCCAGAGCTGCATTCCACAGCACCACACCAGGACTCCGGTGGGGTTACATCATACGCAATTTTCATAGCATAAATACTTCTTACTATGACTGGTTTCAGCGTAGTGGTTATGAATCGGGCTGCTAACCTTAAGGTCAGCAGTTCGAAACTACCAGCTGCTCTGAGGGAGAAAGATGAGGCTTTCTGCTCCCATAAAGATTTACAGCCTCGGAAATCCTGTACAGGGTCGTATGGGTTGGAACCGACTTGACAACACTTAACAACAACAATGGCTGGTTTCAAGCTACCAATGATTTACCCATAATGATTTAATTCACAAAATGCCTAAATATTTAACAATTGGCTCTAAGGAACCCTCTATACATCACTAATGCTCCATTGGCCTTACTCTTGCCATCTTTTCAGTCTTTGCAGAGCATGAACATATTATCATTTTATATATCATTGCCTGATGGACAAGGAAAATACAGACAGAGAAGTGGCTGAGTTTTTTAGTCAGATTTGAAGAGAGTATAACTCTTGACTAGATTTGTATATGGGTTTTAATGATCCCCATTCCATCTCTATTACAGATCGTTGAGAGCAGCTGCTTTAATTAAATGTACAAAATACAAACACATTTTCTGACCAAATATAGTCTGGATGACCACAGCCTGGAAATTGAAATGAAGAGACAGAAACTAGGCTGGAAACCTAAGAAGGGTCAAGTTCATCAAGATGGCAGAAAGGTTGTTAAAATGGAAAATCAAACATCTCTAGGTACAAATGACCTGGCAAACATTTATCTGAATGTTAAAGATTACAGTGGCAACTTGGACCAAAATCTAAACAGGGAAAAAATACGCAACTAACAGAAAGGAAAAACCACTTCATAAAAAATAAATGTATATCTTAACACTGTTGGAAGCTGAGGACATTTTTGTAAAGCCTATGATGGTTTCAATGGCAAAAAGAAGTCTCACTCACTTCATTATAGCAAAGGGGTTACTCGGGGGCAAACGGTTAACACGCTCAACTAAGTTAAATATTAGAGGTTCAAATCTACTCAGAGGTACCTCAGAAGAAAGGCCTGGCAACCTACTTCCAAAAAATCAGCTGTTGAAAATCTTATGAAGCACAATTCTACTCTGACACACATGAAGCTGCCATGAGTTAGAATCGACTAGAAGGCAACTGGTAACAAAGGAAGTCAGCTGTCAATGGTCTCTTCCCTCTCAGAAGGATCCACCTTGCCTTCATGATCTCCCTTAGATCTAGCAGACACGAACGCAGGCTAGATCTAAGATCATTGCTGTTGCTCTCCCTGCAAGTCACAGTTCCTATGAGTTCAGTGGGAGTTATCTATAAAAGCAGGCTTATTTCTCTGGGTCACTGAATGTTTATTGAAGTATATCCGATTCTCTGTGACAGCACTGGGCTTGTCCAGCCATCCTTGTTGACCAAGTATGTGGGCAGGGGTCGAAGGGAACATCCAGCTTTGGTTCTGTGGCTTCGACTTCCCCACTCTCGAGGCATTTGGAGCTCCAGGAGCTTTAGAGGCTCCTCCAGCAACAGCCGTTACTTTACTTTAGTAATACAGTTAAGTAACCTGAACTCAAGCCACAGAGAGGAAAAATCGAAAAGTTAAAAATATGTGAAGATGAGAATACAAGAAAAAGTATGTCTATGTAGGAGGGGTGAAGTGAAACTGTCACAGAATCGGGGTTTTCACACCTAGAATGGGCAGGAGAAATACAGGAATGAGGGGCATTTTCATTCTGTTCAAATAAAATGCAATTTAACAGTGAAAAAGGAATCATTAGTACTTTAACATTAAAACAAACATTTAAAAAAAAAAAAAAGATACATGCACGTAACAGAAATGCCACATTTGAGGCTGGTCACTTGTTTCAAAACCTGGCATGGATCAAAGAGAGAGAGACAAGGAGACAGATTTAATCTTAAAAGGTATTCTCAATCACTCAGTTATCCAACTGAAGGAGAATATAATAACCCTCTTTCACTGTTGTATGAAACTGCCAACAGGGCTGTGTCTGATGAGCTGAAAGGACAAATTTATGATACAAAAAGGGAGAAAATAAGGAAGGAACTAGCAATGCCATTATATCCCTGACCAGGCGAAAGAAAGAATGGGTTATGCTATTGAGGACAAGAGGAAGGGCAGTTCCACAGGCTCGAAGGCTTGTGTGAGTCAGAGCTGGCAGCAGCAGACATGAGATCATAAAACAGCATGCATGGGAGGTTTTGGATTCGAAAACAGTAAATAAATTAGAAACGTTGAGGAGTTAACATTAACACAAAGCTATAATGTGGATCAAGACATCGTGAAACCCAGCAGGAACTGTATCTTGGGAGTGGGATAAAAGAATCCAAGAACTAGAATGTTCTAGCCCACATGGTATTCCAATGATTTTTGCTTCCCACATGGAAAGGTGAGAGGAAGAAAAATGTGATGTTAAAATAATTACGGGGCTTGGTGGTGGTAGTGGTGTGCAGTGGAGCTGAGTGATCCTGCATAGGATTTCTGAGGCTGTAAATCTTTATGGGAGCAGAAAATCTTATCTTCCTCCTGCGAAACGGCTGGTAGTTTTGAACATGCTGACGTTGAGATTAGCAGTCCGACTCATAACCACTATGCTACCAGAGCTCTTGAGCTTCAGGTAGGAAAGAAAATTCTTGACATTTAAACAGAGGGTTGAAGGGTACAGCTTTTGTAAATGCTAAACCTGAGATCAAAATATCTGCGTTCAAATAATGCCACTAATTTACTGAGTGATACTAGTCCGGCCCCCCCCCAAACTTTTCTAACCTCTTCAGACCTAAAATTCTTCAGTAAAAGGAAGGATCTAAAATATGCAATCTGGAAAGTGTTTTCAAGCTTTAAAAATCCTAGGAAATTAAAAATTTGCAAAAAATACAGATCACTAAATAAACAAAAGGCTTCAGATGAATGACAGCACTTTTTTGCTCCAAATGGTAGGAAGGACCAGTCGAGTCAGAGAGGCCTCTCCCCAACTGTCAGCATGGAACAATGGCTGCACCGCCCCATAAGGAGTAGATTTCCTTACTAATAACTTTTCCCAGCAGCCCCCTTCTGTCCTGCCTAAACCCACAGCCCAGAAGGCCACGGCCTGCGTCTCAGGACATTCCATCCCTTGGATTATTTGATGACGTCTCCGTCTCCTGTCCTCCTACCAGGGTACAATTTTCTAAAAGCAGAGAAATCCTTCCCAAGAAAATAAACACTCCCAAACAAACGTCCCATTCTGTTACCTATTTGGATTACATAATTACTATGAAGTCAAGACTGTCTTCCTGACATACCAACAGAGAACTTGCAACTCATAATGCTAAACTGTCCAAAGCCCTGCTGACTCCCAAAAGTCCCTAAAAAGCAGACACCAGGGCCCACTGTGACAGTAATTTAAAAAAAAAAAACAACTTTTTTTCAATTAAAAGAAACAACAACAAAAAACCAGGATCCTTTGTTCTTTCCTGGGTCACAAAGGTATAAGGGCCATCTGGGAGTCCCTTTAAACTGCTCCTCCCCCAAGAGCATTTCATTTGAACAGCATGAAAATACAGCTCATTCCCGTATATACTTCATCTGTGCTCAAGACAAAGACCCAGATGAAAATATTTGAAGTCCTTAAGAATATATATATTCTGTAGATATCTTCTTCAACAGTAACAATCATAAAAACCCTTACTAATACCCCAAACTGCCCAGCTCAGAGAGAATTTGAGTACTTGTCCTGGCTCTGTTGAGGATACGTTATCTTTTGTATAACATGGGGCTACCAATAATTGGGAATTGGCATCATTAACCAACTATCAGGTGAAAGTTAACCACCCTCCCCACCCGTGCCCAGTTTGGGTAAGTTACTCATTCAGGAAAGGAGCTCTGAAAGCCTAGTGGTTACAAGTCAGGCTGCTAACCTCAAGGTCAGCAGTTCAAAACTATCAGCTGTTCCATGGGAGAAAGATGAGGCATTCTGCTCCCCGTAAGGAATCCTAGCCTCGGAAACCCTGTACAGGGTCACTGTGAGTCAGAACCTACAACAATGTTCTAAATTAAGTATTATTTTGCATATTCTAAATTTTCCAGCCTCAGAATCCCTATAGAGTCGTTATGGGTCAGAACTGACTCCATGGCACATAACCACCATCACCACCATTCATTCAGAATTCAGGAGAGAACCACTGAGCCAAGCTGACCTGAATCCTGTAAAGCACAAAGCTATTAAGTTAATGAAGGTTATCGATCCTTTTTCCAAATGAGGTATCAGTGGAAAAGGCTGAAGGTTGCCTTTATAATTTATTCTAACCAGTTCCTCGGGATCAATGTAGAAATACTCAACAGGAATTTACCTTTTATAATTTCTCTCTAGGGATAAGATCAGTGAGAATATTCCTGGAGTGCTGCTACATTCACAAATCCAAAAGGCATAACTCCAATCATCAGGATACTGTGTGCATTTGCTTGTTGGGAAAATTAAATGAGCAAGAACCTGGCACACACAATAAACTCAATAAATAAATGATGGTAGGAACTGGGTGTACATGGATACATATAATAAACTCAATCAGTAAATGATAGTAGTGGCAACTGCATATGTGTGTGTGTGTGTGCGTGGCTGTCTCCTGATGTTTATTGACGTCATTGGCATAGGGAAGATTGAAAAGGCCACCATCATTCCACAGCACACTCCAGAGATGTCTTTGCTCTCCTCTAGCTTTCTTGGTCATTTGCTAGCTAGTAATAAAATAAGGAGTCCCAGGAGAGAACAGTGTAGCGCTTGAAGACTAGCCAAAAGGCTGGCAACTGAAACCCACCCAGAGACATTCAGAAAGATCAGCCTGCTTCTGAAAAGTCCCAGCTTTGGAAGAGTTCTATTCTACACACACGGGATCACCATGAGTTGGAATTGACTCCAGGGCATCTATAATTAACAACAAAGCAATAATGAAGCATGCTTCGCAATCCAGAGGGTATAATCCCCCACTGATGCCTCCTATGCACACTCAGCCTCAAGGTTGGCTAGAACTGAAAGGTTGTTGGTTCAAGCTCACCAGCTGCTCCTCAGAAAGCCTACACAGGGTCGCTATGGGTCAGAAACCAACTCAACAGCACACAATGACAATTGTGCCTCCCACCCTCAATAATTGAGAAATCAAAGCTTTGAAACAATGACAACAGAAATTAAGGTCTTCCCTAAAGAAGTTAAAGTAATCCCACAAAGCCCTTTGGCAGTGTTCACGTGGATGCTTTGCCAGAAAAGTTAGACAGACATCCCATACTAGACAACTGTTGTTAGGGGAGAAACAGGGTAAAAGCATAAAATTCAAGCAACTCAATGAAAATGCTATCTTCTCACCATTGTTGTTGAATGCTGTCTAATCAGTTTGAATTCATAGCAACCCTGTATAGGGTTTCCAAGGACCAGCTAGCTAGTGGTTTTGAACCGCTGACTTTGCGGTTAACGGTCCAATGTTTATCCTTCAACGGTACACCTCTTCTCATCATAGATCAGACTTAAAATTCTAGCTTTTATATAAATGTTGTTGTTAAGCACTGTCGAGTCGGTTCCAACTCATAGCAACCCTGTATAGGGTTTCCGAGCAGCTGGTGAGTTTAAACCACCGACCTTGCAGTTCAAACCGACCTTGAGGTGGAGTGCTTATTCTACCAGGCTATTAGGTGACAAATAAACTTCCTCAGGTGCACCAAACAATCTCTTGTGTTTCCCTGTGTTGTCTGGACACACATAATTAACTTTCTTTCTAGGCACAAAATAATTTTTCAAGAATTTCTTCAAAACAAGGTAAAATATGCAATGAGCAGGTTTCACTACATTTTATCAGAATTTTCTGTTTCCATCAGGGCACAGACATGATATACCAGGTTCACCTTCTGCACATAGCTATGCAGGAAATAAAAGAAAGCAAAATGAGTAAAATCTAGGCTCCAGAAGAGATGCTATATTTGCAACAGTCATGAGCCAGTGTAGAAAAACAGAAATGACTGTAAAACTTTTATTTTGTGGTAAACTTGTAAAAGATTAAGCCATGCTGTCTGTTGGCAATTCTTACAGTTTCTACCATGTTTTCAGAAGTGGAAAGTATAGGTATAACTTTAGAGATAGGCAAGTAACATTTTACCACTTGCTGAATATCTGACTTATTTCAAAGAAGTCTTTATGGCATGAAAACTTTATTGCCAGGAAAGTGTATAATTCAAAGTAATAAGTGCAACTTGTAAAAGACAGGGTTTTTTTGTTTGTTTGTTTGTTTATTATTTAATACATTCTAATCAAATAGTAACAGCAGTAAATAAACACTTTGAAAAATAGGCAGGTAGCCAGCCCCCCTGTATCTGGAAGAAAATTAAGTCAAAGTATTCTACATGGTAGAAGGGAGATAACTGTTGATGTCCATGGTTAGACAATTCAAGGAAAACTTGGAAATTTCTAAAGCCATTTCCAAAACAATCAATGGCAACAGGTTGGAACACAGCTACTTCAACAGGGTAAAACGTCTATATTACCTGGGTGTTATTAACAGAAATTGAGTTGCACCTGTATAGGGTGACATTCTTGTCTTTAGCCTTATAGGAAAAGAGGACATCTTTTCCAATTGCACCAGTTTGAAATATGTCTGAAATAAGGCTCCCTTTACATGGATTACTACAGTACTCATTCACATGAGAGAGTTCATACATGTAGCACACAGACAAATACAGGATTTCACGGTCACTTTCTATTTCTTTTCTCTCTCTCTCTTTTTTGGTTGATTTGGTTAATTGCATAAAATGAAGGATAAAAACTCACAAACATCATCTGTTTAGCAAAACTCCTAGGTACATCAGAATGCAAACTATAAAATGATTCTGATCACCAGGCAAATGAGACTGAAATTAAACCTGTGTCAGCTTGGTTTCATCCACTTCTACAGTACTTCAATGGGGAGCTCACACTAGGACCTTAGACCTAGTGGAAAGGAACCACATAAAGGCAAGATGTTCAGATAAAATGCTCCTACAGTCTTTACTTGGAACATTTTTTTTTTTTTTTTTTTTTAATTTCAAAGGATCAGTTGGTCTTGGTCAGCCTCAGGAAAGGAACCATCACTCAGGTAGTAAAAACATATGGGGGTACTTTAAATACTTAGCTACCTCTTCACACACTTAAATTATATTGACTTCAACTGTTCTTAGAAAGAATTCCACATCATTATCCAGAGCAGTCACTCAAGTTTTGGTTCTCTTTCACATAGCTGCTTTCGGAGATTCTCTAGATGAGGCATGTTTAGAAAAAGAGAAACGCTTATACCTGGAATTTATATTCTTCCAAGTAATCTTTTAGTCTTGTTGGTAAAGGCAGTCCCCAGATGGTAGCGGTACGTTTGTTAATGGTGAGCCTACACAGATGCTGCAGAGATGGAGCTGACGTGTAGAGTGGTTTGGTCAGATAAAGGTGAACAGTGCCATTCCGGGGGGCTTCCGGGCCAGTCCCCTTATCCTTGCACATCTGAACATAGTAGTCAATTAAATGAACCACACTGTCAAACTGTTTAAGCTTGGATTTGACACATATGATTGAGTCCAATCTGAATTTCCCATCTTGGTATTCAATTCGCAGATTAGTTGGTCCAGCTGATGTTTTAACAGATATTGTTAGTAGGTAGTCTGAATGCGAACTATCTCTAATCAAGAAAGTTCCTTCTGGTGCCTCTTTTAATTTCTCTTTGGCTTCATTAACAGTCATACTTCCCCAGTACCATCCTGGGGTTTTGTTCAAAGAGGGAAAAAAAAAAAAGAGGGTAAAATATTATTATAAGAATCTTTAGGATAGGGAAAATATTTGGCAATACGTTTTCTAACAAAAAAACTGTGAGTATAAGCTTACCAGAGGCTGCCATAAATATGAAAGGACTTCAAAAAGTTCAAAGAAAAAAGTCCCCTGTCTTTTCATTCTATTTTCCACAAACCTGGAAGCCCCATTGTACTTTTGGTAAGAATTTAATGCCCTTTTGAATCCATTTTATTTTGGGAACACAAATTAACCAGTTTTCTTTTTCAAGAAAAGAACTTTCTGTACCTGTTCTTTGAGCTCTGTCATAAGTTTCTCCTAACGAAACAAAAGAGCATGTGCAATGTGCCACACTAAATGAAATCATAGATTTTAAGTGAGGCAGCAGCTAGAAATAAACAACATGCCCTTAAAAAAAAAAAAAGGAAACCCCAATTTCAGCAGTTCCAGTAAAAGCAGAAGCCAATCTTTAAGATGGTTTGTGGTACTCAACTCATCACCCCAAAAATCTGTCATTTGTTCAAAGCACCTGGAAAACAATGCTATTTACTTAAAAGTAGACTTCTAGTACAATAACCCATTTGCTGCTCTTGATTACAACTGCCTCTCTCTCTCAGTTACTGAGAAACAGGGAAGCCAATTGATCGTTTACAATCAGAATTAAACTCCTTTGGACTTGACTTTAACTTAAATCCAATCACCATGGGTCACCCCAGCATTCTAGATTTGATCTGCCTCCCCCATTTTCCCGGCCTATTCTGTTGGCACAACTGACTCAGTCAGTCATTCTGTATTTAAGAAGTTTAAACAATGTGTCCTTCCACCTCCAAGAAACTTCTCCAAGCCCTGCAATCTGCAAGGGAAAGCAAGCAAAGACAGAAATCGCAAATGAGGGGGCTTCTTCCTCTCCATAGTGCTACCAAAACTTCAACTTTGCCCCAAACACAAGCTTTCAGGATTCCGATTTTTAAAGCCTGCGTTATTTGCTAGAATTTAAAACAAAACAAAACTAATTTTGGTTGCTGTCTTCTTTTTCTCAGATGCCAAGAGGCAACAGTGAGCTGTGCAAAACGCAGTACTGCACTCCAAACAATCAATATCTTGGGCTACCCAAAGGTCCCTGGAGGCCGTGCTTGGCTGAGCCTTCGCTGCCCCGGCTCCTCCGACTCGCCACCGCGCAGCAGTCTGCCTGGCCCGGGACTTGGCCGCAAAGATCCCGGGCTGCAGCTGCGGCTCCGCTAGGGCGCCGGATGCGGCTAGAGCTGCTGCGAGTGCCGCTCTGGCATCCCACTGGGCTCTTTTTCGGCCAAGGTTCGAATCCAAGTGCCGAGCCCTGAGCAGCAGTGGAAAAATTATAAAGGTACTGCGCCCAAGGAGTCTATTTTCAATGAGCCTTTCTCGCGCTTTGCCCTCCCCCAAGCTTGAGTCCCACGAGAACCACTTTCTTTTCGCTTTCCCAAGGATCCAGGGCCGTGCGGGCACCCTCTTTGGGGCTCCTTGCTCAGGAATGGGGACAGGAAACAAGGGGATGGTTGCCGAGTCCATTCTTTGCTTTCCACCTCGACCCCACATTCAAATGCATTCCTCTCCAGAGCAGCTCCCAGTCCTGTCTTTGGGGAGGCACCTCCTACTACCTACACCCGCCACTCGGCGCGGCCGCCCAGTCCCTTCCCTACCTGTTTGACTGAGCTCCCGTAGGGCCTTCGCCAGACGCGCCGCCTCGGGAGAAGGCTCCTCGCCCGACCCAGCGGTACCCCACTGGCTCCGCGTCCTTTCCGCGCCATTCCCGGAGGGCTCGAGGCACCGCAGGGTCATGGGGGAAGGATCACCGTGGCAAAGACAGGTTTCAGCCTGAGTTGGGATCAGAGAAGGACACCCGTTCTTTCTTGAAGTCAGTGGGAACCCCAAAAGCAGTTCCTGCTGGGTTTCCAAAATGGTAGAAGGGGAGGGGATGGGGAGTTGCCGGTTCTTCTTCCCCAGTTTTGAGCAGATGGATAGCAAAGTCCCCAGCAGGCGTAGTCACCCACAGTTCTCCTGTAAATAGAAAGTGGGGGGTTGGGTCAGTCCAAACTGGACCCCTGTGGCTGAGGCTTGGAGGGTAGGGGACACAGAAGCATGGAAGATCTCTGGGACTCCTCTGCCTCTCTGCCCCTGAACCATTTACTACCAAGCATCTAGTTACCGCCCCGGCCCAGCTCTGGAGAAAGGGAGATACACAGAGCACCGAGACAAGGCTCACAATTGGTGAAGGGAGGGGGGAGGGGTGATGAGGGTGGGGAATGGGGTATCTTCCTGCCTGAGGCTGCTCTCTGAAATCACAGCCTAGGAAGAGCAAAAGAGTCACCTGTAGTAGATCTGGTGGAAACAGGCTCTGGTCAAGAGCAAGTAGGGGGGAAAAATCAAAGAATAGGAGAGATCCCCAAATTGGCACCTCCATCCCACGCCCCGCGCAGTCCGCTGGCCCCTAGAAGTCAACAGGAACAAATAGTGCACCCCCCCCAACCCCACCCTACTGCCACTAAAGCGCCGCACACTCCCCGGGCGCCAACCGCCAGCCTGGGGTGCGAAGGTGCGTGACTCGCCCCAGAGCTGCTCCGCTCCCCTCCCTCGTTGCCCCCGTGCTTGGATGGGGCAAAGGTGGGGGCTGCCGCCGGGAGCCGCTGCAGCAAGCTCCCAAGACGGGCCAGCTGCTGCTGTCGCCGCCGCGGGCGCTGTCGAGGAATCGGCCCGAGAGGGAACTCCGGGCCGGAGCCGAGGGAGCCGAGCCGGTGGCAGCGAACGCGACAGGACATGTAGAAGACAAACGCAGAGCCCTTACCTCAGCCTCCACCGCCTTCGCCTCCGCACCAGGCAGCCTCCCCAGCTGACATGGGGCGGAGGAACCGGGAGGGGCCGGAGAGAGGAGGGGTGTCTGCCTGAGTTTCCCCTGTTGACGTTTAATTTGGGAACACGATGTCCGGGGATGCGACGCGTCTTGCGCTCTGCGACGGTGGTGGCCGTAGGAGTTCTCTGAGCAAAAGGCAGGCAAAAGCCCCAGAGATCATCACCTCGACCCCAAGGTCCAATACCCACTCCTGGCTCGGACACCCTCTAGCGCACAGCCTGGATAGCTGTGAGGGTTCCCTCTGACTATGACCAAGGAGGTGGGAAGCAAAGAGGGAGGGAGGAAGAAACAAGGGCGGGAGGCAAGCGGGTGGGGAGGAGCAGGAGATCAGGTTATGAGGATTATTAATTTGGATGGCAGTTTAGGCGAAAGAAAAAAAAACAACTCCGGAGACTTTCCGACGCCCGGAAGGAACCAGAGAAAGCAAGCAGAAGCGTCTGGCCGAAGGGCAGGTCCACGTCTCGGACTCTCTCCCCAGGAGGCTCTAAACTGCGGAAGCCTAGGCCGCCCGCCGCTCCCAGCGCACGCAGCCGCACCCGGGTGCCCTCCCTAGCGACCCTCCTTGGGGCGGAGCTTTCAGGACTCCCCCCACTGGTACCTGCCGCCAGCCCCTGCCCGTCCTTCTCGGCTGTCCAGGCTGCGGTCGCAGAAGATCCAGAGGCTAGGCTTCTGGGGCCTCGGTGCGCAACATGCGCTACCTGCACAGCGCCGGTAGCTGTGGGCAAGGAGGTTCATACTTCTGGAGCAGCCAAAGGCCCGCGAGCTGCGGCGACGCGAAGACTTGGCAAGAGTTAAACGTTGGTTCTCTAAGTGGTGTGTGCGCGCGCGACTTCCCATCTCAACGCGCCTCCCTAGCTCCCCGCCTCCCTCTCCCCCTTCGCACCCGCGCCCGCCCTACCCCGCTGCAGTGGAGGCCGCTTTCCAGGAACTTTCCAGGAATCCGCCTCACGTGACCGCAGTCCTGGCTACTGCTTTAAAGAGGCTCCGACGCTAATGCGCAGGCTTGGGGGAGAAGGGCTCACATCACTTGGTTTCGGGGAAGGGCACTCAAGGCTCCGAATGATCCGTCCTGTTTTGACCCCACTCCCCGGGATGCTCAGGGACAAACATTTGAAGCCCCTCACCACAGCTGCTGCCTCCGTTTTGGCAGCCACAGTCTGCGCCCCGCCCATGCCAGCTACATGCAGGGATCCTTCGTCCTCTTTGCCCTCGGCTAGCCATAGGGGTTTTTGTCTTCCCATTCCTTCCTTCGTCCTCTTTGCCCTCGGCTAGCCATAGGGGGTTTTGTCTTCCCATCCCTTCCATGCCTTCTTGATGCGACCCTCCAGGCCGCACATTATGTGTGTGAGGGGGGGCGTTTACGGAGATACTGGGGGATTCTCGGAAACGAGCCCCTTCTGCTCTAAGACACATTGATGTGGTGGGGAACCCAGCTCAACTCTACAAGACCACGCCTGGGGAATATTGGGAGCGGGACAGAGGCAGTCCCCTTGGTCAGGGTCCTAGAAGGCAACGTGCAAGCAGAAAGCAGCGCCTCCTTAAGACTAGCGGCCGCTCTCAGTCCCCTCCCCTTGGCGCTCCCGCCAGCACTCTCCAGCGCCAGCCTTGCCTGGCTCCTCCCTCCGTCCTCAGCTCCCCTCCGCTCTGCTCCACCGCCTCTTTCTGGCAGGTTACCGGCTTGCCAGGCTCACCTGCATGGCCGCCGATTCCTGCGTGCCTGAGAGGTACTGGGCGGCAGACCTCGGTACCTGCAATCGGTCTGGAAAGGGCTAGTCTCTGCAGTTCCCCGCAAGACGAGCACCTCAGAACCGTGAATTCAGAAGGATCTCGGCACCTCTTCTTTGCCGGGGACTCTCACCCCCATCTACCACCCTGTTGGAGGCCGCCTGACCTTAGTTGGAAACTCATCTTTTTGCCTGCGTGGCCGTCCCCGCAATGTGACCTACTTTAAATCTGACCTTTTAGAAAAAAGCATTAACACTCACGGGAAAACCAGTTCCAAAATTTCGATGACTATTTTTCTTTGAAATACTATTCTATTGCATCATTGCTCAAAAGCTTGAAAGGTCAATGGCCACTTTAGTTGAAACGGTGGCTATGGGAAAGTTGGGCGAGAAAGGGGAGGGGACACGGAGGAGGAGCGGTTTACAAACCTTGCTTGTACCTCCCCCTGCTGGCTCTGGGAGGAAGCGTGGACCAACTCCCAAGCTTGGGGTTTGTATGTTGTTATGTGCCATCGAGTCGGTTCCGACCCATAGCGACCCTGTATAGGGTTTCCGAGGGTGTAAATCTTTACGGGAGTAGAAAGCCTCATCTTTCTCCCGCGGAGCAGCTGGTAGTTTCGAACCGCTGACCTTAAGGTTCGCAGCCCGATTCGTAACCACTACGCTACCAGAGCTCCTTATAGCATCACCAATAAATAGATTTCTCAAACGTTTTCTTGGGACAAATGGTTTTCTCATTAATTTTCCTGCTTTTGAGTAAACAACTCCATACAAAGGGGCTTCAAAAAGTTTATAGGAAAATGGAATGGAAAAGTTAATGGGAATTTCCCCACTAACTTTTTGAAGCGCCATCATAAAAAATGACAGACTGGTGAATCAAGTGGGGCACTTTTATTAGCTAGTAAAGGGCTTTGTTGTATGCAAGGAGTCATGTTTTGTTTTTAGAAAGTTAAGTAGCCTCCCATTAAATCACCCTACAAAACAGTTGAATACTTTTTCTCAAATTTATTTACCTTCTTTGGGTTTTGAGCCTTTTCTATAAAATTAAGAGGTTAACTAGCTTTCTAAAAAAAAAAACACACAAAACAAAACAAAAAACGAGAACTAACGTTCTGGATGAGGAACTGGGTGAATGAACATACCAGATACCATCTAAATGTGTGTGCAGTCTGTCTCTCAATACCTTTAAGAACCAATACATCTTCTAGGGTTCCCTAAATTGTGAATAATTCCATTGTGACATCTCTTCCTTGTCACAGTGCCAAAGCTGTACCCACTCTTCTGTATTTCACATTAATTACACTCAGTACACCTAAAGTTCCCAAAAATAAAATAAAGATCTATCTAATTATCGACTGAAACAAATCTTCCATCAGCTGTTCTTTCTGTAGTCCCTCTGTCTAAAGCACCCAAATCAGATTTATGGTCAGCTCTCATTTTTCTGCAAAGATCACAATGAACACAATGCCAGCCATAGTGGCAACAAGTGTTGGACCAAAGTAGGATTTTCTAGTTTGGTTTCTAACATGTTTCCCAGAGGAGGCAGGGCAAGATGGTGGATGAGGCAGAAAGGCTGTGGGACCCTCTGCAGCAAGGATATGGAAAACCCAATGAAACAGAAGCAGAGGATAACCCTAGAACTCTGGACTAGCTCTCACCAGGAGACAGCAACTTCAGACATACAGCCCAGCCATAGCCACTCCCTCTACAACCCAATCAATTGGGCTACAGTCAATACAAACTGCTAGGCACTGGATCAACACAACAACCAATGTCTCCTAAATCCACCCTAAACTGAACTGCACGAACTGCAGAGAACGGTGCACAAGCTAATCTGAACACACCTGCTAGGAGGCAGCTGATGAATGCCTAAGAATGCACCAACACACACTCATCAACTTAATACAAATACAGAAACATCGCAATGCCTGGAAATCAGCAGACAATTTCTGTTCACATGAAGAAACAAGAAAGAGTAACTCAAATCAACAACAAATAGACAGACCTAGAAAATGTTTTTGATGAAAAAGAGGCACCAGAACTACCAGAAAAAATAACTCAAGAGAATGATATTTAGGTTAACTCCAAATAATTGACAGAAAGGTGATGAAAATAAGGAAGAATTCAGAAGCACTGCAGAACAAACAAATAATATAAAGCATTGGAGACAATGCAAAACCTGCCAACAGAAATTCAGAAGATTAGTACTAAGATATCAGAAATTGACAATACATTGGAAGGACAAGGTAGTATCTTGAAATCAATGGAAGCCAGAATTAGTGGGCTTGAAACTAAATCTCTTAATACTACTAAACTAGAAAAACAATGAGAAAAAAAATAATGAAAAAATCTAAAGAAAAGCCTAAGATTCATGAGGGACAACATGAAGAGAAACACCTACGGGTGACTAGAACAGAAATAGACAAAAGCACAGAAAGATAGTCAAAGAACTGCTGGGAGAAATTTCCCTGACATCATGAAAGATGACAAAATAAACATTCAAGAAGCTGAATGAATCCTAAACAGTACAGATCCACAAAAGAAAATCACCAAGACAAAAAATAATCAAATTCTTCAAAATCAAAGACAAGGAAAGAATCTTGAAAGCAGCTCAGGAAAAATGAAATGTTACCTACAAAGGAAAAACAGTAAAATTAAGCACTGATTTCTCAGCAGAAACCAGGCAGTCAAAAAGACAATGAGGGGACACTCGGAAAGAAAAAGAACTGCCAACCTAGAATCACATACCGAGCAAAACTGTCCTTCAAATATCACAGCAAAATTAGAACATTTCCAGATAAATAGATATTAAAGGAATGTGTAAAAACCAAGCCAACTTTATTAAAAATACTAAAGGGAGTCTTTTGGAATGAGAACCAACAACAGCAGACAGCAACCAGAGACTGAAATAAAAAACAACACCACTCAGAATTCAGTTTAGATATTGAAGTACCCAGATATTGCAGTCCTGGTGTGGCACTGTGGGTTAATATGCTAGACTGCAAAGTTGGTTTGAACCACAAGATCACCAGTTCAAGCTCACCATCCACTTCTCAGAAACTCTATACAGGGTCTCTATGTGTTGGAACCGATTCAATGGCACTTAACAACAACAATAATATTGAAATACCCAGAGTAAAACCAAACTAAAAGACTGAAAATAGGGAGTGAGAGACATCAATCTGTAATGAAGACAACTGCAAGGCAAAAAGAGGGAAAAGTATAGTTATAGAATTCTAAATGGCGAGGAAGTCAAGTAGCAGTCAAGATAAAACAGACTGTTTTCAAATAGAGAAGAAATTTATAAATTACTTTCAGGTAAACTCAAAATAACATGATACATTCATATCAAATCAAGAAAAGGAAAATCAATGAAGATTTTGTAAGCATTAAGACTATAAGAAATTGACAAGAAAAAGCACAAAAAATGAACTCGGCACAGGAAAGCATGCAGAACAAAGAAACCAGCAACACCACACAAATAAATAAATAAATAAAACACAGCAAACTGACTGCAATCAATTCATACTTATCAATAATTACACAGAACATCAATGGATTAAATGTACCAGTCAAGAGACACAGAATAGCAGAATGGACCAGAAGAAGGGATCCTACAATATGCTGTCTATAAGAAGGACAAGTTGCACACAAAGAAAAGCATAGATTAAAAATTAAAAGATGGGGAAGACCAGCTAATGGTAATCAAAAACAAGTAGAAGTGGCAACATTAATTCTTTAAGGCAAAAACCAGCATAAGAGACAAAGAAGGGTGTTATCTGAAGATTGTTGTTGTTAAGTGCTGTTGAGTCGGTTCCGACCCATAGCGACCCTGAACAAGGTTTCCAAGGCTGTAAATCTTTACGGAAGCAGAAAGCCTCATCTTTCTCTCATGGAGCAGCTGGTAGTTTCGAACTGCTGACCTTGTGGTTCACAGGCCGATTCTCAATTAAACAAGAGGACATAATCATAGTAAATATCCATGCTCCCAAAGAAAGACCCTCAACAAACGTAAGTGAAACTCTAATAGAATTAAAGAAAGAAATAGACAACTGTACAATAATAGTATGATATGTTAGTATACCACTTTCAAAACAGGATAGAACCACCATAAGAAATTCAACAAACACAGAGGAACTAAACAATAGAATCAATCAACTTCATCTCATAGATTTATACAGAGCACTCAACCAAACAGCAGTACAATACACATTCTTTTCCAGTGCACATGGAATATTCATCAGAGTAGACCATATGTTAGGCCATTAAGCGAGCCTCAATAAATTCAAACAACATCAAAATACTACAAACCTTCTTCTCATATCACAATGCTATAAAAGTCAAAATCAACAATAGAAAGATCAAGGAAGCAAAATCAAATACATGGAAACCAAATAACACCCTGTGTAAAAGCTACTGGATAGCAGAACAGGTAAAAAATCAAATTAAAAAAAAATTCCTTGAATCACATGACAATGAAAAGACAACATACAAAAATCTTTGGAAAACAGAAAAGGCAGTGTTTAGAGGGCAATTTAAGGAGCTCTGGTACCATAATGGTTATCAGTTGGGCTGCTAATCTCACAGTCAGCAGCTGGAAACTAGCAGCAGTTCCGCAGGAGAAAGATGAGGCTGTCTGCTCCCATAAAGATTTACAGCCTCAGAAACCCTGTACACGGTCACTATAAGTTGGAACTGACTCCATGGCACACCACCACCAGGGGGCAATTTATATAAATAAACACACACATCCAAAACGCAAAAAGAATCAAAATCAACACATTGTTGTTGTTATGTGCCATGGAGTTGGTTCCGACTCATAGAGACCCTGTGCAGGATTTTCCGAGGCTGCAAATCTTTAAGGGAGCAGAAAGCCTCATCTTTCTCCCATGGAACAGCTGGTGGTTTTGAACTGCTGGCCTTAAGGTTAGCAGGCCAATTCATAACCACTACGCTACCAGAGCTCCTTAACACTGTATATATTCTTAACAACAAAATAAATGTGTTTTAAATAGTAAAAGAAAAAAAAAATGTTTCCCAGCAATACCCAGAATTTTTCTGGCCTCTGTAATCCTTAAGAAACACATTTGGAAGCTACTTAGGAAAATGTTTCTGAGATCATGTTAAATGGCAGTTTGAACCTCCCAGATGCTCCGTAGAAGAGAGCTGTGGCAGTCAGCTTCTGTTAAGATTGTTGTTGTTGTGTTGTTAAGTGCCATCGAGTCGGGTCCGACCCATAGCGACCCTGTTAAGATTAACAAAAACAAAAACCAGCTAACTGCTGTCTATCTGATTCTGACCCTTCTGACAGAAGGAATTCTGACAGGATTTCCAAGGAGCCTATAGACCCTTATAGGAGCTGACAGTCTGATCTTTCTCCCATGGAGTGGATGCTGGGTAGACTTGAATGGCCAAACTTGCAGTGAGTAGTACAGTGCTTATTCTACAGCGCCAGCCTAGGAAACACTATGGGGTAGATTATAGGGCTGCTGGGGTGCATGGTGACTCCATATGATAAGCACTAGACTGTAGATCACATTGGGTCCCATTCCCTCAAGACAGTTTTCAGCTGAAGCACAATGGTGGCTGTTTCCCTAATAAGGCATGGATCCTCCCATTCAACATAGTCCTCACCAAGCCCTGTGATCTCCCCACCACTGGGTATTACTTGCCTTTTTCCGTCACCCTTACAATGTTGTTTTTCTTATGAAGAAGTATATCTCCGAATCTAAGTTAACACCAGAAGTGGAGAAATCAAAGATACACCTAAAAGACTGAATGTTTCAAGACAAATGGAAGAGAACATATTTCTCTATGGAAGCAAAAAATAATCCTTTATGTTTAATGTTGTTGTTGTTGTTGTTAAGTGCCATCGAGTCGGTTCTGACCCATAGCGACCCTGAAAAAGGTTTCCGAGGCTATAAATCATTATGGGAGCAGATAGCCTCATCTTTCTCCCACGGAACCACTGGTAGTTTCGAACTGCTGACCTTGTGGTTCGCAGCCCGATTCATAACCGCTACGCTACCAGAGACAGGCAAAAAAAATGTGGCTGGGATCTTACTTCTGACCTAATTTCATTTTTCTCTATTCTTACCTGACCCTGAAGTCATATGTGCACAGACTCCCTAAGACTTCTCTTCAGAAAAATGCACTGGGCACACCAATTCAGGAATTGATGGACTCCTGGGACCTTAATGTGAATCCCTGGGGGCCTGTTAACCTCGGTGAAGGACTTAGTCACATGAGTTGGACAAGCTTCATTAAGGTACTACTGAAACATCAAACTCTGTCTTCCAAATTGTATGGGACTTTCTTTATTGGAATTGGTTTGGGTAGTCAGACAATTGACCATTAGTCAAGAGACTTTGGATTTGCTGAGAAGGACACTGACCAGTGCAGACTAGTGTTTACCTCCTCACCTCCCTCACGATGCTCTAACCTTGGGTCTCCTTGTTGTCCCCAGGTACACCCAGCCTGCCTCAAGACCTTTGTACTTGTTGTGTTGACCAATGCTCTTTTCCGAATATTTTCATGGCATTGCTCCCTCATTTCATTTAGGTCATTGCTCAAAGAGGCTTTCTCTCCTCCCCTTTTCGAAAATAGCAGCCCTCATCTGTGATGATTTGTGTCCCAGCACTTACCACTACTTGATACTATGATTTGTTTGCACATTGTCTATCTCCCACAGGAGTATAAGCAGAAACATTGTACTCTAGTATCTCTAGTGTCTAAAACAGCTCCTGGCCCGTAGTAAGCATTCAATAGAAAGTTACTGAATGAATGAATGAATGATACTAATGCATTTACAGGTAAAGAAACTGACGCAAGCTCATTAACTTCTTTCTGGTCTAATCCCTTTAAATTTTATTTGATTTACCTCTCATACTCTAATCTGGCACAAAGCAGAATTTATCTCTCCTGGCTTTCTTGCTCCTTAATCTTCATGAACCTGAATGTGGTGTAGTAAACTATTTAATATGTCTTTTCTAGTTTTAGTCTTTGTAATGTCTACCAAACAATTATTTTCCTGATGGACCTGGGACGGTGGGAGAAGATACTGATAGGGTAACAGGATTCAGCTGTGGATGTCAGCAGTTCATTGCAATCATAAAAACTTGAAATTTTGGCATGGGTATAAGATGAAACATCTCAGAAGCAGGAGGGGGAATCTCACTACCATTGAAGAAGAAGGGTCAAGAGTAGAGACTGAGATCCCTTTGGACCCCAAGATCCCTTTGCATTGAACCTTCTGGACTCAGGGACAGAAAGATGTGACACCAGAGAAGTGGCAGAAGAGCAGAAGCAGCAGAACCAAGACCCAGAGCTTGAGACAGAGCAGCATGTCTCCCAGCCCATGGAGCAAGTAAAACAGAGTGTGGGCAGGAGGCTTGGTTACAGAGTGAGGTGCTTCTAGGTACATAATTGGGGGAGTTAGGTTTGCTGATCCACAAAGCAAGAGCTGAGTACCTTCAGGCTGAGGTTTACGGTGGAGTGATATGTCCTGTGAGAGAGATTGTTGGTGTCATTATTTTTGCAATAGCCCACAACAATAGTACCTGTTAGTAATGGCCTCGCTGGGTGGCCCATCAGAGAGGGTGACACTAAATTGGCTGTCTATAAAATTTTTGTGCAATGTTTCAGTATAAATTAATTTTTTAATAAAAATGTCACTATAGCTAGTTATTAACAATAGTGTTGTCATTCAATGTAAAAATATTTTACCAATGTAAAAATATTTCTTGTAAGAAATATTTCACTTAAATTCATAACTATATCACACATTATTCTATTATTTAAATTACTAAAACTGGTCTTTGTGACAGAAGCAGAAATTGTAGAGAGCAATAGCGTCACTCACTGGTGAAGGTTCAGAATGGACTTTTTCACGTTGGATCACAAGGACTTCATTTCCACAAAGCAGCTAGTGGGTTAGAACTACCTACTTTTGGTTCGCAGCTGAGAGCTTTAGCCATTGCACCACCAAGCATCACAAATACTAATGTTGTTAAGTACCGTGGAGTTGATTCCAACTCATAATGACCTTGCATAAGGTATCCAAGGCTGCAAATCTTTCTCTTGTGGAACAGCTCGTAGTTTCTAACTGCCGACCTTGAGGTTAGCAGCCTGATTCGTAACCACTACGCTACCAGAGCTCCTTACAAATATGAATAGACAATTCTAACTCCGTTCTCTCCTTAGAAGGTCTCAGTCTAATGGGAGAGAGACCACAAACTCATCATTCTAACCAAAGGTGAAAAATCAGTACTTGAGGTTGAAGACACAGAGTGGTTTTGCAAACAGCTAGGAAGGAAACACCTGGGAAAGTTCAGGAAGGTTTCAAAGCAGCGGGGACCTTGTCAAGCCCCTTAGCTTCTCGGGCTTTTTGTTTTCTCATCAGTGCCATGAGAGATGTGGTCAGTTTCCTTCTCATTCTAATCATCACCCAACCAGCCTCTGCTCTCCAACTCCCCGGAGCAGTTGAAGGTGTGATTAGATTTAACGCTGGGCAGCATCTAGGTATGTTTGACTTTGCAGAGAAGTTAGTTCACAAAGGTCAAGGCCTGGTATGATGATGTGGTAAGTAGAGCAGGCAAAAGAAATGCCTATTAGTAAACAACAGACACCGCACCTGGTGCTCGTTAGTCATGGAATTCTGAGAAGAAACAGCACTCCATGAACCAACCTAGAGATTGGCAGTCATGGGTGAGATTTATTTTAGCCAAAGGCATGAGACAGAGCCACAAAAGCCAGGCTCTACAAACAGTGTCTGTCTCCTTAAACCACAGAACAGCCTCCACATACACCCACATGGAAAAGCCAAGTGAGCACTCATGCAGGCCTCTTATGATATTCTAGCCCGTTCATTTATAAGATCATGCTCCCCCCCATATAGGATCACTCTTCTGCCAGTTTGTCGTATTGTGGGAGCTTGCAGGTTGCTATGATATTGCAAGCTATGCCATCAATATTTTAAATATTAACAGAGTACACGCATGGTGGACAAGTTTCCACTGAGTTTCCAGACTAAGACTAGGAAAAAGGAGAGGTAGACTGCTTATGAATGTTTAGCCACTGAAAATCTTATGAATAGCAGTGGAACACTGAGAGCACCACAAAGAACAGCAATCTAATGACATCAGTCTTTACATGGTGGTTGTGGAACACTATGGAGTCGGTTCTGACTCAGTGACCCTGTATAGGGTTTCCGAAGCTAAAAATCTTTACGGGAGCAGAAAGCCTTATCTTTCTCCCACGGAACAGCTGGTAGTTTTGAACTGCTGACCATGAGATTAGCAGGCCGATTCGCAACCACTACGCTACCAGAGCTCCTCAGTCTTGATGTGGTGGTGTTAATTTCTCTTTACCAATATATTCATAGCTTGTATTTTCTTTCGTTCTAACAACCCTTTGATGATTGTACAGAATTATTTATGTGTAAATCAAACCAGAGGCAATTACATAAATTATTCTGCTCTTAATGAACAAGTTATCCTTAGGATAACAATATAGGGTTAATATGAACAAAGGAAACATTTTAAATGAAAATGTAGCTTGGAAAGTAAATTGCTTCTAAAATAGGTCATTCAAATCCCTTAGAGAGCTGCTTCAATAAATGTGACTGTAACATTCTCAAAGGTTATTTACTTCATTTAAGCATAGGCCAGGGATAAAAAATTGACAGCAAAAGTTCAGTTCTTTTTGTTTTGCTGTAAAATACACCCAATCGAGAAATTGATACATCTCAATATATGCCAACAATTCTAAAATAAACATTGTTTCTTATAAAATACCAAACAAAATTTATTTAGAAGTAAAGCTGGTTTTTCTAATACTTGCTGGGACAGAGATTTTGATTATAAATTCTGCTGAACCAATTATTCTCCCTCCCCCTTCACTTTAAAACCCATACTTACAAGATGAAAATTTGTTTGACAAGCTCACCAGGCAAACTCCTGTTTTTCTCAACATATTTTTAACCCAAGCTGTGCAATGCCTCCTGTCCTTCCATACCACCAAGCTTTCCCTGCTTCATGTTGATACACAACCAGATAAACTATATTGTGATCTGTCAATTCCAGCTGTTAAATAGACAAAAGTAACATGACATGTTGTTAAGTGTCATCAAGTCCGATCAGACTCATAGAGACCCCTGTATAGGTTTCCAAGGAGTGACTGATAAATTTATGAATGCATAAATTGTTGTTGTTATGTGCCATTGAGTTAGTACCGACTCATAGCGACCTTATGCAAAGCAGAATGAAACACTGCCCGATCCTGGACCAACCTCATTATTATTGCCATGCTTGAGTCCATCAATGCTGCCACTTGGCCAATCTATCTTGCTGGGGGTCTCCCTCTTTTTCTCTGACCCTCCACCTTACCAAACATGATATCCTTCTCCAGCGACTGGTCCCTCCTGACAATATGTCCCAAGTATGAGAGACGAGGTTTGGCCATCCTGGTCTCCAACAAACACTCTGGCTATACTTCCTCCAACACAGATCTGTTGGTTCTATGGGTAGCCCATGGCATTTTCAGTATTCTCCTCCAACACTATAACTCAAATGCATCAATTCCTCTACTGTCTTCCTTATTTACTGTCCAGCTTTCACATGCATATGAAGTTAATTGAAAATACCATGATTTGGGTCAGGCGCACCTTAGTCCTCAAGCTGACATCTTTGCTCTTCAACACTTTAAAAAGGTCTAAAATGAATTGAAAGAATTGTTATCAAATTTTTTTGAAAATTTTATGTAGAATGGGTATTAATTCTTCATTAAATATTTGATAGAATTTTCAGGACATTCGCATTTACTATGGAAATCAGAAGATAGCTATATACCAATATCTCACACAAGAACTACCATAAAGTAATACAAACTATCAAAGTTCACTCAAGATTAAATGGATACTCTGTGAAGCCCTGTTACCATTTAAAAAATAGACACAGCCTTAGAAGTCTGCACTGAAAATTCCATCAAACATTTAATGAAGAATTAATACCCATTCTACATAAATTTTTCCAAAAAATTTGATAACAATTCTTCCAATTCATTTTAGGTAGCCAGCATTATCTTGATACTACTAAAGACAGCCAAGATGGGAGGGGGGGAGTCTATACACTAATATCTCCTATGACCATAGTCACAAAAATCTAAAATTACCTTTTTAAATGGTAATAGAAGGATAAGTTAAAATGTATTGCTACAAAATCATAGAAATCTTTATTAAAAGTACCAAAATGTGAAGCCATTGTTTCTCTACAAACCCTCCATCTAGGTTTATGTACTCTGAAGGCAGTGTTTCCATCTCGCTAACGCTTCCCCAAACAATTCTGCACTCTTTGATTTATACCAAGTTAAAGGGGCAATTTGACATTCTTGAGGAACTTTTTGACTATAGGTTACAAAAGGAAGTATGAAAGGGCAAGCTCAGGGCTGTGGTGTGGTTGGGGTAAGGTTTCCCAGTGAAATTCTCATAAAACAGCCCTTGCTTCCCATCCTCATTGGTCTGCAGTCTCCATTGCTCACGTTCGTGTTCAGTTTGGAATCCTGGTGTGGTGCTGTAGTACTGGACTGCTAACCACAAGTTGGTGGTTCAAACATACCAGTTGCTCTTTGGAAACCCTATACAAGGTCACTATGGGTCAGAACTGACTGACACTTAATGACATGACTAAGACAAGCACATTGCTGAGAAGACTTGTCTGCAGTTATTCATTTATCACAGAGACATGTTTAAACATGTTTTGCTTGGAATAAACCAATGCAAGTACAAAATGGAACCCTGGTAGCAATACTTTTTGACTTGCCCTTGCATGTTAATGATCCATTTGGATATATTCCAGAAATGCAAAGTTAATTCAACATTCCAAAACCAGTCAGTAAAATTAATAATCTCAACAAACCAAAGCAGTATAATTACATAATTATCTCAATACATGTAGAAAAACATTTGACAGAAATAAGTATACATCCATCGCAAAAAAATTCTGCAAACTAGGAATGGACAAAATGTGAAACATGCCTTTGATGACTGCCAAAGATTCACTGATTCATCTCCTCATGTTTAATGAGTTAGTTTCCTGGAGTGTTGAAGTCTTTATGGGACACTTGTTAACTAGATCCATCAGGGCTCTGAAACACTGCATTAAGAACACTTTCTTCACTCTCTTTTGCTGATTTCTTGGACCATCCAAGTCCTTCTAGCAGAAGGGGCAGCAATTATTCTGTTTCACCATTGTATTCAAAATCTTAGCTAGTGCAATAAGGTAAGAAAATAAATAAAACTATATAGATTGTAAAGGACAAAGTAAAATTATTTTTAATTATAAACAATATGATCACCTACCTAGAAAATCACGAGAAACCTAATAATAAAATTAACAACCTTTCAAACTAATGGAGTATTGATGTGATATTGTAGGATAAGCACTGGACTGCCAAGCACAAGGTCAATGGTTCAAATCCACCAGTTGCAGTTGGAAATCCAGTACAGGTACTAAACAACAGCAACATTCAAATGAATACATTAGTTTAACCAGTTTTCAGAATATAAGATCAATATTTTTTTTTTTTATGTGTTAGTAAGGAACAATTGGAAATTGAACATTTTATTTATTTTTCCTATATTGCTGAGCCTTTTTTTAAAAAAATAAAGAATGGATGTTGGATTTTGTCTAATTCTTTCTACCTCAAATGATATGACCTTGTGGATTTTTTTCCTTTGTTTTATTTACAAGGTGAACTATATTTACTGTTTTTCTAATGTTGAACCATCCTGGCACACCTGATATGAATCCCACTTGGTCTGTTGCATTATTATTTTTGTTAATTTGTTGTTGAATTCCATTGGTTAGCATTTTGTTTATGAGGGGTATTAGAATATAATTTTCATTTTTAGTGGTATTCTTACCTGACTTCGGTATCAGCATTATACTTGCTTCATGAAATGAATTTGGGAGTATTACATCCATTTCTGTGTTCTGGAATAATTTGAGTAGAATTAGTGTCAGCTCTTCTCTGAATGTTTGGTAAAATTTTCCAATGAAGTCAACTGGGTCAGAGCTTTTTGTTGTTGGTTTAGGGAATTGTTTTTAACCGGTTCGATTTCTTTTGTGATGGGTCTGGTACTATTTTCTACCTCAGATTGTGTTTGTTTGGATAGGTCATGTAATTTGTCCATTTCTTCTAGGTTTTCAAAATTGTCTAAGTATATTTCTTTTTTTTTTTTTAAGTGAACAGAAGAAATCATTTATTAAAACATTATGTCATACAATAAACTTTTTGAGCCAAAGCTACAGTGGTAAACATTTCCCTTCATTGACATTTCACCTAAAACACAGTTAAACTCCAATATAATCTGTCTGGAGCCTGGAAACATGTATGTCATCTAGAACTCAAGGAAATAACAATGAAGTGAGTGCACATCTAGTTTCCTTGATTAGTCAAACATGATAACCTAAAGACGATCAAAATCTCATATGCCTGAAGGTTAAATGTTAGTTAGCATTCACTGGTATATGTCCAAACTTAAAATGACCTTTACACCAAAGATTTCATGACTTATATCCTCTCTAGCCACAAAAATAAATAAATATCAGGAAGAAATTAAGGATGAGAGTGGAGCTTAAAACAGCACTTTGATACTATAACATTCTCTCTCACTCTCCTTTTAACTGATTGGCCATATGCATGCCAAAAGTTCTCCTCTGAATTGAACTGTTTCCACAGAACTTTGGATTATCCAGAGGCAAACTGTAAAAGGCAGTCAATATGTAGCGCTTTCCTCATTTATAGCACTTGTAAGCATTGTGTGTGATGCATACCATGAGGTAGGAAAGTTCTTTAACAAATGATCTTCTAATTGTTGGAAGTTTCTGAAAATGAAACGGACAAAACATGAAACCATGCCTTTGATGAATGCCAAAGGACCACCGATTCATCTCCTCACATTTAATGAATGAATCCCCTGGAGTGCTGAAGCCTTTATGGGACACTCTATAATAAGATCCACCAGGGTTCTGAAACACTGCATTAAGAAAGCCTTTTTTCACTCCCCTTTTCAGGTTCTTTGAACCACCCAGTCCTTCTGGCAGAAGGGGCAGCTATTGCTCTGTTTCACTCACAGGAACACACAGCAGTTTGTGGAAGAAATGATTACATTCTCCCTAGGCCACAATACGATCCTCTTGTTTGTTTTCAGCTGATATCTAAGACAGGTATCCATTATCTGGACCTTGCAGATGGCTCAAGTATGGCACTTCATGTCCCAGTTGCACTTGGCCATCATGTTCCACTTCTTAAGCTAGAACAATTTGTCGCCCTCCAACTTGGAGCCTGTGCTCCCAGAGTATGTGCTGGAGACGGCATAATAGAATTTTGCATGACCAATAACTTCTTCATTACAAATACCTTTTTTAAACAGTGTAATACACACGGACCTCACCATATAGAATACACAGAAATCAAATTGACTACATCTGTGGAAAGACATGGTGGAAAAGCTCTATATCATTAAGCAAAACAAGGCCTGGGGCAGATTCTGGAATGGACCATCAATTGCTCATATGCAAGTTCAGTCTGAAGCTGAAGAAAATTAAACCAAGTCCACAGTCGCCAGACTATGACCTTGACTATATCCCACCTGACTTCAGAGACCATCTGAAGAACAGATTTGATGCATTGGACACTAAGGACTTAAGATCAGAAGACTTGTGGGATGTTATCAAAAAAATCATAAAGGAAGAAAGCAAAAGGCCATTAAGAAGACAAGAAAGAAGGAAAACACCAAAATGGATGTCAGAAGACATTCTGAATCTTACTTCCCAGTGTAGAGATGCTAAAGCAAATGGCAGAAGTGAGGAGGTACATAAAATTTCAAAGGTCAGCTCAAGAAGACAAAGTCAAATATTATAATGAAATGTGCAGACGTAGAGTTAGAAGACCAAAAGGGAAAAACATGCTCAGTATTTCTCAAGCTGAAGGAAGTGAAGAAAAAAAATTTTTTTTTTAATCCAAGCCTCATCTTATGGTTTTGAAGGATTCTATGGGCAAATTATTGAATGATGAAGAAAATATCAAAAGAAGATACAAGGAATACAGAGAGTCACTGTATCAAAAGGAAATAGTCAATGTTCAACCATTTTAAGAAACAGCAAATGATCAAGAGACAATGATCCTCATGACCTGGGTGGCCAGCAATATAGCAAGACCTGGGGACTCCTGAGCCCTTGGACAGGGACATAATCATAGAGGACTAGAGTGGAGAGTGAAGTGCCTAGTTGATATGAAGTGAGGGGAAATGCACAAGAATGCCCATACTTGCAGATAATACCCATTTGACTTGGCTTCAATGGCTGGATGATCAGAACTTGACTAGAGGAAGAAAGAAGAGGAAAAAGAGTGTAATCTGCTGCAATTTGATGAACTTGTCTTGTACTTATGGATGTAGTAACTTAAGAGAGGGACTGAATCTTTACAGCAGGGATCATTCCCACCCCCTCTGTACAAAGGGTTGACAGGGATGGGCAACTTAGACATTGGCTACCCAAAATGGGAGGGGGCAATAAAGGCATGAAGTGACTGGCTTACAAGTTTTCAAGATGGTGTGGGGGCTTACAAGTTTTCAAGACGGTGTGTGTGGAATCCACTGAGTGGTTTCCAACCTGTCTCGAAGGGACTGGTAAAAGGAGATGGGGATAAGACTGTTATAGTTAATAGTGAATAATTGCTATCAGGACTGATTGAGAAGGTTGCAAATGTAAAGGTAGACATTTTGTAACAAAAGGAGGGGAGTGGTTGATCTTGCAGTCCAGGACCAGAGGATCCTGGGACCATCAAGGGAGAAGAGTGGAGTGCAGGACCCTATCCAGAAAAGCAGCAACGCCAGAGATGGAGGCAGAGACGATGACTTGGAGAGACAGAGCGGCTGGGGACTGTGGACTCAGGGAGAGAGGGTGGCTAGTGTGCAGGGTATACCCTTTGGTTATTTGAATAGTTATATATTCCTGAGTACTTCAATGTACATCAAAAAAATAAACCACACACACAGATATTAGAAGCAAATGCTATTGAATGATGATGCATGGAGGGAATTGAAATCATTGCAATGAAATGAAATACAATAGGATAAGTGTAAACCTGATGCTCTCCCATGTAAACTATCACTCAATTCACAATAAAAACTTAAAAGAGAGAGAGACAATGATCCTAAAGGAAGAAATCCAAAGTGCATAGCAAGCATTGGCAAAGAACGAGACACTGGGAATTGATGGAATACAAATTGAAATCATTCAACAAATTGATGCAACACTGGAGGCACTCACTCAGCTATGCCAAGAAATTTGGAAGACAACTACCTGGCCAACTTACTGGAAGAGATCCATATATGAGCCCATTCCAATGGAATGAGGAAATCATCAGACAATATCATTGATATCTCATGCAAATAAAGTTTTACTAAAGATAATCCCAAAATGGCTGAAAGCATACATTGACAGATAACTTCCAGAAGTTCAAGTTGGATTCAGAATAGGACATGGAACAAGGGATATCATTGCAGATGCCAGATGGATATTGGCTGAAAGCAGAGAATACTAGAAAGATGTTTACCTGTGCTTTATTGACTATGCAAAGGCTTTTGATTGTGTGGATCATGATAAACTATGGACAGCATTGCAGACAATAAGTATTCCAGAACACTTAATTGTGCTCATGAGGAACCTGAACATTGACCAAGAGGCAGTCAGTTGAACAGAACAAGGGAACATTGCATAGTTTAAAAACAGAAAAGGTGTGGGCCATGGTTGTATTCTTTCACCATACTATTCAATCTATGTGCTGAGCAAATAATCCGAGAAGCTGGGTTATATGAAGAAAAACATGGCATCAGGATGGGAGAATGGCTCATTAACAACTTGCAATATGCAGATAATACAACCTTACAACCTTGCTTGTTGAAAGTGAAAAGGGTTTTAAATACTTACTGATGAAGATCAGTCTTCAGTATGGATTGCATCTCAATGTAAAGAAAACAAAAATCCTCATCACTGGAACAATAAGCAACATTCATATAAATGAAAAAAAGATTGAAGTAGTCAAAGACTTCATTTTTTCGGATCAAACATCAACACTCATAGAAGCAACAGTAAAGAACTCAAATGACATATTGCACTAGGCAAATCTGCTACACAAGACCTTTTTTAAGTGTTGAAAAGCAAAGATATCAGTTTGACAACTAAGGTGTACCTGATCCAAACCATGGTATTTTCAATAACCTCATATACATGTGAAAGTTGGACAGTGAGTAAGAAAGACCATAGAAGTATTGATGCATTTGAGTTATGGTGTTGGAGGAGAATATTGAAAGTAACATGGACTGCCAAAAGAACAAGTATAGTGTGGGAAAAAGTGCAGCCAGAGTGCTCCTTGGAAGCCAGACTTTGTCTCTCATCCTTTAGACATATTGTTTCATGTCTTTGTGTCACATTTTGATAGTTCTCACGATATTTCAAAAGTTTTCATCATACTGTGGTGCACTTAGTAGACTATGTTGTTGTTGTTAAGTACTATAGAGTCAGTTCTGACTTCTAGTGACCCTGTATAGGGTTTCTGAGGAGTCTTTAGTAAGTGTGAACTGCTGACCTTGCAGTTTTTATCCTACAGCACCACACCAAGACCCCAGAATTACCATATGGCTCACCAATTCCACTAGGTATATACCCAGAAAGCTTGAAAGTAGGAACTCAAAGAGATACTTATACACCAATGTTCATTGCAGTATTTTTCACAATAGCCAAAAATAGTTCAATAGTTCAAGTGTCTATCAACAGATGAATGGATAAACAGAACACAGCATATACAACAATGTCATATTATTCAGCCATAATACATACTACACTATGGCTAAACTTTGAAAATATTTTGTTAAGAGAAATAAGTCAGGGAAAATATTATGATTCCCACTTACATCAAATTTTCAAAGTGTTCATGAGCAGTTACAGGGGTTGGAGAAATGGGGAGTTATTTCTTAAGGAGTACTAAATTTGTTTGGGTAGATAAAAATCATTTCTAAATGGAGAGCGGTAATGATTACACATGTGCTGAATGTAACTAACATCACTGAAAGGTTATAGTTGCAAATATTTTATTATGTACATTTTATCACAAATGAAAAAAAATACCTATCATAGAATGAGTCATGGGTCCTGGGAGCCCAGGAGACACCAAGGTAAATTGGCATAACATAACATAGTCCACAAAGACAACACTTACATCATACTTTGGTGAGTAGTGACTGGTATCTTATAGCTGTTGGGCAGTCATACCATCTAATGTGTAACTATTAATCTCTCCCTGTCTGGAGGAAAGAAAAGCGATGAAAATCAAAGGCACACAGAAAAAATTAACTACATGAAAAAAAAAGGACTACATGAAAAATTAACTCAAAGGATTACATGAAAGTCCACAACCCTAGTACCAGAAGAACAAGATGGTGCCCAGCTACTAAAACCAACTGCTCTGAACAGGATCACATTAGAAGGTCCTGGATAGAGTGGGAGAAAAATGTAGAACAAAACTCAAAGTCATAAAAAAAAAAAACAAGCTCCTACCACCCAGTTACTGCATGGATAGAAACTAGTGGAAGCCCCAAGACTATGACTCTAAGTTACCCTTCAGGTCTGGAAATGCATTCCATTTTCAGCCAAACAATAGGCCGGTCTATAAGGGAACAATAAGACAGGGAGGTATGCACACTTTAGAAAATCAACCATTTAAGATCAAAAGAGCGGCATTTATCCAGCAACAAGTTCAGAAAGGTTAGGAAAGAAGGAGGAATGGAAACAGAAAATACAGGGAGGAAGTGGGATAAGTGATTCTACTTGTGGGAACTGCAATCAATGACATGAAATAAAATGTAATGAATTATTGAATGAAAAATTGATTTGCTCTGTAAGCCTTCGACCAATTCACAATAAAAAGTTTTTTTACAAAAACCTCCCACAAAAGAAGATTTTATCAAAGCAATTGTTATATAAAAGATAATATTAAGAAAATACCACAGAATTAGATAATAGAAAATATCTGGTAAAGGACCAGATATGTATCAAGAATATATAAAGAATATTTATATCTCAACAGGAAGATTAAAGGAGTTCTGAAATGGCACCATAAGATAAGCACTGGACTGCAAGGTCAGTATGAACCACAAGGTCAGTGGTTCAAACTCACCAACACTCCTCAAAAATGCTATACAGGGTCACTATGAGTGAGAACCAACTCAATGGCACTGAACAACAATATGATTGAAAGTCCAAATAAAAAAGTTGCCAAAATATTTGAACAGGCATTCTCACTAAAGAATATATTTGAATGAAAAATTATCTCACTAAAAGATGCATTTGTTATTGTTGTGTGCCTTCAAGTAGATTGCTATTCACAACCTCAAAGGGTTTCTAAGGCTGTAATCTTTACAGAAGCAGACTGTTACATCTTTCTCCCATGGAGTAGCTGGTCTTTTGATTAGCACTCAGTACTTTAAATGCTGCACTACCAGATTTCTTTAATTTGCACTTTAATTTGTTGTTATGTGCCATTGAGTTGGTACTGACTCATAGCTACCCTATGCACAGCAGAACGAAGCATTGCCTGGTCCTGCTCTGACCTCACAATCGTTGGTACACCTGAGCCCATTACTGCTGCCACTGTGCCAATCCATCTCATTGGGAGTCCTCCTCTTTTTCTCTGACTTTCCACTTTGTCAAACATGATATCCTTCTCCAAGGATGGGTCCTCCCTGATAAGTCCAAGTATGAGAGATGAAGTCTGGCTATCCTGGCTTCCAAAGAACATTCTGGCTGTCCTTCTTCCTACACAGATTGCTTAGTTCTTTTGTATTTTAAAAGTCCATGATACTTTTAATATTTTCCTACATTACCATAATTCAAATGCATCAGTTCTTCTATGGTCTTCTTTATTCACTGTCCAACTTTCACACGCACATGAGGCTATTGAAAATACCATGGCTTGGGTCAGGTGCACCTTAGTCCTCAAACTGATATCTTTGTTCTTGAACACTTTAAAAATTGCAATGGGAAAGAGCAAAAACAAAATGGCGGATTGGGGAGACATGCAGTGAGGAGCTCCATCAGAAACAACACAGAATACCGGACCAAGCAGGCTCAAGGGATGGTGCTAGAACTCTGAACCACATATAAAGGAATATTTAGAAGGTTGGAAGGCTTACAGCTAGGGGAATTTGTGGCAGAAGCAGGAAATCCATTGCTTTCTAATACAAGATGCTTAGCTGCTCCTGGAGCCGCTATCTTGGGTAAGCCCAAGAGGGGAAGGATCAGAGCAGCCACGGACACCCGACAAAACTGTGGAGATAAATATGTGGACACTCACTTTTTTGTATCTGTTCATTGGTCTCTCACTGGCTGTGCACCTCCATTCATGTGACTACAGGGGGTGCTGGAGTGAGTGGACACCCCAGCCCCAACCCCAGAGGGTTCTACAACGTATGCGAACAGATCTCAAAATTTAAAGTGACAGTTTCCACTTAAAATCAAACAGCAGTGCAAAATGGCCACAGTTGGCCCTGAACTGTTTATGGCTGGGAAAAAGGCCTGTACAGGGATTGTGGAGTGGGACAGGCAGACTAAAAAGGAAATAGGCTGAATATTAAATTCTGAGTTACATCACAATGACCAACAGTGGCATCTTAAAATTACTCAGGAAGAAGAATGAAAGGGGAAGCTCATCTCCTGATCACATCCACCTGGAGGCAATCAGAAAGCATAAAAAAATACCAAAATACACACCCATATAAGTATTAAGGCCACAGTTAACCCCTGAATATGCCCAAAACACAGGAAAGATGACCATTATCAGCACATGTCCAGAAACGAGATAAAGTGACTAAGACAAATGAGCCAGAAGTAGACCTACACTCCATACTGGAAGAGGGACAGGCTTTCGAAATGCCTGAGAAGGAATTCAGAAAAATGATTATAAAATGTATCAAAACACTGTACAATGGAGTTGTGAAAACAAGGAAGAAGTCAGGAAAGAGCTATAAGAAAAATCAAATGTGACAGATACAGCATTGGAAATAATTCAAAACCTACAGAAAGAGGTCCAAATGATTAATAATAAAATATCAGAAATGGACAATACACTGAAAGGGAAAGGAGTAGAATTGAAGAGATAGAGGCCAGAACTAGTAAGCTAGAAGATAAATCTCTAAACACTACTAAGATAGAAGAGCAAGCACAAAAAAAA
>NW_006408692.1:692899-694638 GCF_000296735.1 Chrysochloris asiatica | reverse complement strand
GTGGGTTTTTTTGTTTGTGTGTTTTTTAAAAAAGCTAAAGTGGAATGAGAGAAATACTGTTATCTTATGGTACATGGAGGGGATTATAATCAACGTAATGAAACAAGGTATATGATTTGTTGAATGTAAAACTGATGATGTGCCCTGTAAACTTTCACTCAATCCACAATAAAAACCTTTAAGAAACAAACTGGAGCTAGGTACATGTGGTTGCTGCAGTCAGTCCTTGATAGAAGCTGCTCAGGCTTTAGAGCCATGGGAGTAGCTGAGTTAGAGACAGCAACTCAGTGGACTGTGAGTACTGGTTGACTGTGAGGAGTGAGCGAGAAGTTGGTGTTGAAGATCATGTGAAGGTTTCTGACTTGGTGAGGGCTGATATTACACCAAAAGCAACTGAAGAAAAGACATGCTTTGGAGGAGATACTGTCTTGTGACTCTTGTTTGTATAGATCTGAGCTTTGAGCTTATTTTTTTCCTTAAGACCTTCTCTATTACAGAGAGAGAATAATTTAGTATCCTCGCAATATATTAAATTGTCTGATATATATCTGTCTCTCCCACTTAACTGAGCAGGACCTGTCTTCTCTGTCTTTGTATCAGGTACAAATTCCTTAGCACGGCATACTAGGACCACATGGCCTCACCCCTGTTTCATAACCCCACTGTTTCTCCATTGAATCGTTCTTATTTCGCCTTCAGAATGAACATTACTATTACGTCTGCCTAGAATGCTCTCTCATCCCATGCCTCCGCTCTTAAACACCCTTCAGTTCTCTCAGCATAGATATTGTTTCCTTTAGGAAATCTTCAGTGATCCTCCAAGCTGGTATAGTGGTCTCTCCTGCACGTTCCCATTGCCCATCTGCTTCTGGGCATCTTAGTGCCTACCAATCTGTAGTAGAGGACAGTGGTGTTGGTTTGGTGTTAGAATTTTCACTTTCTCTAAGAGAGATACAGGTTTAATTCCCACCTCCATACAGCCACCACTCCTCTGTCAGTAGAGGTGTGTGTGTTGCTACGATGTTGTAGGATAAGCACTGGACTGCTAACCATAAGGTCATTGGTTCAAATCCATCAGCCTCTCCTTAGAAACCCTATACAGGGTCACTACAAATCAGAAAGGACTTGATGTCACTTAACAACAACAGGATGCTGAAAAGATTTAACAGTTTCCAGACTCAAACTGATTAGGAAAAAAGTCCTGGTTATCTAGTCCTGGTGTGGCGCTGTAGAATAAAACACTGGACCAACAAGATCCACTTGAACCACAAGGTCACCTGTTCAAACCCATCAACCACTCCTCAGGAACCCTATACAGGGTCGTTCTGAGTCGTAATCAATTAGACAGCACTTAACAAAAACAAAATCTAGTTTATTGGTGAAAATCCACCAATAAAAACCACATCGAGAACAAAGGTCTTTTTGTGTATGAGGCCCCCATGAGTTACGGACCAACTGGATGGCAGCTAAAAACAACTCTGCATTGGAATTATTTGTTTGTCCATTAATCTCTATATTCCAAAAAACTATGTTTCATTTTGGCAGTAGTAATAATGATAAAAATAATAACAGTCTTAGCTAACATTTATTAGGCACTTGCCATGCGCCAGGCAAAGAAGCTCTGGTAGCATAGTAGTTGTGAGTTGTACTATAATTAGGATTGTCAGTGGTTCGAAACCACCAGAGGGGCTTTAAAATTAGGAAAGGTATGGGACAGGGTTGTATTCTTTCACCAATTT
>NW_006408692.1:687164-692384 GCF_000296735.1 Chrysochloris asiatica | reverse complement strand
GGTATTGGAGAATACGGAAAGTGCCATGGGCTGCCAAAAGAACACACAGATCTGTGTTGGAAGAATTGCAGCCAGAGTGCTCCTTGGAGGGCAAGATGGCCAAACTTCATCTCTCATACTTCAGACATATAGTCAGGAGGCACCAGTCACTGGAGAAAGATATCATGTTTGGCAAGGTGGAGGGTCAGAGAAGAAGAGGAAGACCCCCAGCAAGATGGATTGGCAAAGTGGCAGCATCAATGGGCTCAAGCATGGCAACAATTGTGAGGTTGGCCCAGGACCGAGCAGTGTTTCTCTCTGTTGTGCATAGGGTAGCTATGAGTCAGTATCAACTCGATGGCACCTAACAACAACAACATATGCCAGGCATGGCTCCACATGCTTTTGTGTATTACTCAAACCACACAACCCTTTAAAGCAGGCTCGATTATTACCACATTCTACAGATTAGGAAACTGAATTACTCAGAGGCAAATAGCTTGCTCGCTGTCAGCATTCTAAGAAACATATTAATAAACAGCAACAGTAGTCATCTGTTGAGTGTGCCCCAGTTCGAGTGTGGTGCCTGTCGGAGAATAGATGTACAATAAATGTTTGCTGAATTGATTGAGGTGAAGAGGTTGAATTTGAGCAGGCAGCTTACGTCCAGCAGAGAAGAGAGGGCAGACCAGGCTAAACTCTCATAAACACTGGGCACCTAAATCAGGAATAGGTGCCAGGAATAAAGTAGTGGTAAACCTCTCCAACATAGCTAATCTAAGACCATCAAGCAGGGGCTCCTGCTTCTCAGAACAGCTCCAGGAAGCCATTTTATTTTCCAGTGACTAAAAGAGTTTTTCCAGAAGGACAACATTCTTGGTAAAGTGGAGGGTCATTGAGAAAGAGAAAGACCCCAGTGAAATGGGTTGGCACAGTGTCCACAGAGATGAGCTCAAACGTAGATATTGTGAGGAGAGTGCAGGGTCAGGCAGTGTGTTGTTCTGTTGTCCAAGGGCACACTTGAGACTTGGAGCTGACTTGATGCAGCAGTACAAAAAACAATAACCTAGTGGCCCTCCTGCTTTCTCCTAAAATGTTTTCATTCCCCACCTCACCTGACCACACAGTGTCTCTCTCTTGTCTGTGTGTAGTACGTCTGGATGACTTCCCCAGCGGACGGTAAGGCTAACAGCCAACAATGGGGACTGTTTATTCTGGCAGGCAATCATCCAGAGAAGGGTGGGTCCTCAAAGAATACCTCAGAACTGAGACAGCAGTGCAGCGGTGGTTCTCAACCTCGGCTACACAACAGAAACATCCTGTAGAGTTTTCAAAACACCAATGTCTAGAATAAATCCCAAATGGACTGAATCAGAATCCCTAGGGATGGGACACAGACAGAAGTCTTTTTACAGCTCTCATAATTTCCCAGGTTGAGACCCGCTGCAGAGGAGCACATGGAACGTATGCTGTTCTCTGAAACTTCAGACCAGGGAATCCAAGGTCCAGAGGCATGGAGGCCATGCGCTGTGAGACAGGATGGATGATCCTGGAGAGTATGATGACAAGAAAGCCTGTGGAAACCAGCTGGCTCTGCTCTGGTCTTATACTTCTGTATGTTATAAACTGGTCTAGATGTCAACAGGAAAACTCCATCTCCCCACCTACTCCCAGAGTAATAGTAGGGTGGTGGCAGTGTGAATTGGATCACTATCCCCAGGGCTTTATCTGAAAGTTCTTTACCTAGAGCTTTCTACTCTGTTGTTCTTAGGTGCTATCAAGGTGGTTCCTACTCATAGCAACCCTATGTAATGTACAATAAAACAAAACCACTACCTGGTCCTACACCATCCTCACAATTGTTCCTATGTTTGAGCCCACTGTTGCTTCCTCAGCGTCAATCCGTGTCATTGAGAGTTTTTCTTTTTTTCACTGACTGATTGGAAGCTCAGTCCCCAGGAGAAAGTGGGGAACAATGGTCTACGCACCCTTACCTCACACACAGATTCTCCCTTCAGTGCCAGTATCCGAGGCTTGCATTTTTGTTGCTGTATTTGTTGGTTGCTTGGTTGGTAAAAATATCCAAGTAAAACCTGCTCCCCTTCCACAGTTTCTAGACACAACGACCAGCGACATTGGTTACATTCTTCACAGCGTACAATCTGTTCATAACTTCTGTTCTAGTTACTTCACTTCCTTCTATTTGTTTACTTCTCACTGCACCCTAAACTAGCATCTTTTGATATTGACCCTTTGTTCTTATATGTTCTTGTTGTTAAGCGCCATCAAGTCAGTTGCAACTCACAGCAACACTGTATAAGATTTCTAAGGAGTAACTGGTGGGTTTGAATCACTGACCTTGTAGTTAGCCGTCCAGTGATTATCCCTACACATATAGATTTTTTTTTTTTTTAAGTAATTCAGTACTCAAAGGTGACAATCTTTACTCTTTGGGTTAAAGTGTTACTTAGTTTAAAGGTGGTGGTGGTTATGTGCCGTGGAGTTGGTTCCAACTCATAGGACCCTGCACAGGGTTTCCAAGGCTGTAAATCTTTACGGGAGCAGAACGCCTCATCGTTGTCCTGCGGAACAGCTGGTAGTTTCGAACTGCTGACCTTGTGGCTCGCAGCCTGATTTGTAACCACTATGCTACGAGAGCTCCCTCCATCGATGCAACTAACCAAGCAATAATTAGCTTTCTCTGAACCTGAATGAGGATTTATTTTGAGGCACAGACTGGGAGTGAGGAGTCTTTTTAAGGGAAAGGAACGGTTATCTTATAGCACTGGTTCTCAAAGTGTGTTCCTTAGATCAACAACATCAGAATCACCTGGGAACTTGCTAGAATGGCAAATTATCTGGCCAGAGCTGAGTTCATGGGTGTGCCGTCACACAGAGGCCTACACTTAGAGTTTAAGGCTTTGGAGTCACCATCCTAAGGTTCTTAATTTTATCTTTGATTGTCTGTTTTGCCAGTGAAGTTCGAAGGGACCATGGAGGAAGCCTGAGTTCACACATGGTCCTGCCTTCAGCTGCCCCCAGCGTGAGTTTTCAGCCTGCTCCCGACCCTCTGGTGCCTCTGAGCATCCTCCCAGTTCACAACCACTCTCATAGCCTCTCCAGGGTGGCAAAATGTTGTGCTGGCAGCAAAGATTTGCATTTGCTGTTGTCCTTGCCCTTGTCCCAGATGGGGGCCTGGCCTCCGGCACAAGAGGGTAGGGCCGAAGCGGCAACGGTCTCTGCCTATGCTGGCAGAGATGAGGCACTATCTTCAGGGACCACTCACCATCTTGCATGGAGTCCTAGCTTGGCCTTTGCAATTCTTCAGTGGGGAGGGACAAGCTCACATCCACTGTGGATGGGGCACGGAGCCTGGGATAAGGGGAGACTGACCCCACCTCCATCAGGGTCCTGCATTTTCATTTTGCAAATTATAGCTGCTCCTGTCTCTGGCCCCCGACAGACCTAAAAACAAAATAAACGAGTTAGAGGGTAGAACTGCCCCATAGGTTTTCCAAGATATGGAAGCAGACTGCCATAGCTTTCTCCTGTGGAGTGTCTGGTGGGTTGAACCACCAACCTTTTGGTTAACAAATAAGCTAACTTCTGCACCACCACGGCTCCTCCAGACAGACGTACAGAATCAAATTTCTCCTGGTTGTTGATGATGGTGGTTAAATTGTTGTTGTTGGTTTCATTGTTACTCATTTCTGTCCTGTCAATTTATGACTCATGGTGACCCCATGTGTGCAAAGCAGATCTGCTCCATGGGATTTTCAAGACTGTGACCTCCAGCCCTGTGTTCTGAGGTAGCTCTGGGGGAGTTCCAAGCAGTGACCTATCTGCTAATGGCAGAGTAGGCAACTGTTCTATCCACCCAGGGGCTGAATCCAAATTCTTGTGGTGGGACCCAGCAATCTGTTTCAAGAAGCACTAGGAGCACTCGGATGCCTACGACAGTATGCAATCCGCTGAGTTGTAAGGAAACTAATGAGACAAGTGCTTGATGAAGGAGACAGAACAGCATGGATGAAGGGCTCCAGGTTTGGAGCCAGACAGACTGGGCTGAAATCCCAATCTTTTGCTGAGTCACCATGAGCAAGTTCTTTAACTCTCGGATCTCAGTCAGGTTCCTCATTTCTAAAAGAGGGATAATTCCCCCTTTCATGGTTATTGTGGGAGGTAAACAAGACTGTCTAGGTAACAGTGCTTTCTTTATGTAATCCATGTCTATGAATTCTACATATAGAAATGGTTAAATTCGTATGTGTTCTGCTCTGTATACTTTTAATGGTAACAAAAATTATTTAAATTAATTATTAAAAAGAAAGTACTTTCTTTGTAAATTGTAATGCTCATGACAGATCATAAGTGAGCCATGAATGATTGTTGTCTTTGCCTTAACTTTCACAAAAGCAACGTGATGGCACAATCTTCTTCCCGGCAAATGAAGACTCTGCCATGCTTCACTTTTAACCTTCCAGAAACTCCTCTGAGGATAACTATGGGTGTTATGTTTAAAGACACCATGTCTCTAAGTCTGCTCCAAACATATTCCCTTTGTAGTCATTCCCTTTGCTGTGTCTTATTCCAACTGTCATACTGGTATCTCCAAACAAGAGTTTCCTGGATGAATGCTCTGGGAATTTCCTTAGGGGATAACTGTCATTTTTTAAGGGGTCCTGGTGTGGAGTTGTAGGATAAGTACTCAACTGCCAACCGCAAGTTTGGTGGTTCAAACCCACTATCTACTCCTCAGAAACCCTATACAAGGCTGCTATGACTCAGAACTGACACAACGGCACTTAACAACAACAACTATCATTTGAACACGTCTCAGCCTTCCACCGATTTCAACAAATCAGTTCATTTCCTACTGGAATGTTCACCAATATTTTCCCATCCTCCTTTGAAGGATATCTTTTTGTGAATGCTATTGTGTGCTGCCCAGATTCCTTTTGCCGGGTTTGTATGCCCATCCCACAGCTATGGAGTGTTGACAGCTAAAGACTTGCAGCTGCACTCTTCTCTAGAGAATTACCCTGGGCTGAAGCAAGTTGCCCTTCCAGTTTGGAACCTTGTTCTCTTTCCCCAGGGGAAGCCCTCAGCCAATGGCTAGCCAATTCTAGTAAAAACCAGTTGCCATTGAATATATTCTGACTCATGGCAACCCCATATGTTTTAGACTAGAACTGTACCCCATAAAGTTTTTGTTTTGTTTTTAGATTGTATTATTTATTT
>NW_006408692.1:672765-684164 GCF_000296735.1 Chrysochloris asiatica | reverse complement strand
CTAGAAAGCAATGGATTTCTTGCTTCTACCACAAATTCCCCCAGCTGTAAGCCTTCCAACCTTCTAAATATTCCTTTATATGTGGTTCAGAGTTCTGGGACCATGCCCTGAGCCTACTTGGTCCTGTATTCTGTGTTATTGCTGACGGAGCTCCTTACTGCACTTCCACCCAATCCACCATCTTGTTTGTTCTCCTCCATAGAGTTTTAAATGGCTAGAATTTGTTGTAAGTAGATCACCAGGCCTTTCTTATAAGCACCTCTGACTGAATTCGAAACGCCAGGCATTCATTTAGTCATAAAGCACTTAACTGCTTGTACCACCCAGGCTATGATGGCTAGCCAATAGGGAAGACAAAAATCTATCCCCTTTGCCCCAGATTGGACCCCTTTGTGATGTCAGTCCCCTACCAGAATTTCTTGGGGAATTAGGCTCAGCCTGAACCCATCCCTCTGTCTAGCTTCTCTCCTGCCATATGCCATTTCATCAAAGAACCCTCCCTCAAAGAAACAATTACATGCAAGCACCACCCCCAGCTGGACTTCAGGGATCCTAACCTAAAACACAGAGTCCAGGTGTGGCGCTGTGGTCTAATACATCAGCCTGCAAAGTCACTTGAACTACAAGGTTGGTAGTTCAAGTTCACCAGCTGCTCCTTGGAAACTCTATACAGGGTCGTTATGGGTCAGAATTGACTCAATGGCACTTAACAACAACAACAACCTAAAGCACACCTGGAGCTTTCTACTCCCTACAGATGTCTTTGAATCTTTTATGTGCTTTCTTTGAGAGTTTCTTGAGGATGAAATTTATGTTTAATTTGTCTTTGCCTCCCTATAACCCCTAGTATACACATATAAATTCACACATATAAAATTCACTGTAAGTTTCATGTCTGAGTGTTTTATATTTTGGAATCATTTACATGGCTTTTGTTCCTGTTAGTTGCTGTTGAATTGGCCCCAGCTCATGGCAAGCCGATGTATGCTAGCCCTCTTCATGACTGTTGATAAGTTTGAGTGAATTTTTACAGTTGTTGTATTCATCCAGCCCAGTGAGGGTCTCCCCCACCTTTCTGGTCCTCCACTTCATCAAACATAACGTCTTTCTAAGAACACCCACACTTGCAGATAATACCCACTTGACCTGGCTTCAATGACTGGATGATCAAAGCTCAACTAGAAGAAAGAAGAGGAAAAAAAAAAAGTAATCTGATACAATTTGATGAATTTGACCTATACTTATGGATGCCATAGCTCAAAAAAGGGAAAAATTCTTTACAACGAGGATCATTTCCACCCCCTCCATACACAAGAGTAGACAGGGAAGGGCAACTTGGATATTGGCTACCCAAAATGGGGTTGCTTCAAAGGCAAAAAGTGACTAGCTTACAAACTTTCAAGAGGGACCCTAGACCCAGAGGGTGTGAAGGAAGGTAGAATCTCCACTGAGTAGTATCTAATCTGTCTGGGCTGGGCTGATGAAAGGAGATGCAGATAGGTCTCTTGTGTAAAATAGTGAATAATTGTTATCAGGACTGATTGTGAGGTTTGGAAATGTAAAGGTAGACATTTTATAGCAAAAGGAGGGGAGTGATTGACTTTGCAGTGTAGGAGCAGAGGTCCCTGGGACCATCAAGGGAGAAGAGCAGAGAGCGGGAACCTACCCAGAGAAGCAGTGACACCAGAAATGGAGGCAGAGATGGTGATGTGGAGAAATGGAGCAGCTGGGTCCTCTAGACCAAGAGAGGAAGAGAGGCTGTGTGCTGACGACCGGGGTACAGACTTGTAGGGTATACCCTTTGGTTGGTTGATGATACATGGAGGGGACTGTAACCATGGCAATGAAACGATATAAATAGGATGAATGTAAAGCTAATGCTCTCCCGTATAAATTATCACATAATTCACAATAAAACATTAAAAAAAAAAAAAAAAACACATAACATCTTTCTCCAGTGATGGGTCCTTCCCAACAGTATGTCCAAATTAAGAAAATACAAATCTCAAAAAATAGTCTGTGGTTTACAGGATTTTCACTGGCTAATTTTCAGAAATAGATCACCAAACCTTTCATTCCACTCTGTCTCAGTCTGGAAGCTCCACTAAAACTGTGTGAACACTATGGGTGATGTTTTAAGTACTGGTGGCATATCTTCCAGCATCATGCTGTTGTTGTTAAGTACTGTGGCATTGGTTCTGACTCATAGCGACCCTGCACAGGGTTTCCGAGGCTGTAAATCTTTACGGGAGCAGAAAGCCTCATCTTTCTCCCACGGAACGGCTGGTAGTTTCGAACTGCCAACTTGAGGTTAGCAGCCCGATTCATAACCACTACGCTACCAGAGCTTCTTTCCAGCATCATAGAGACATAGAAATCAACCACAGTGCAACAAACAGACAGATGGGTGGTGGCTTGCTTACATGTTGTTTGATACTGCTGTCACGTCAATTCTGACTCATAACAGCCTCATGTGAGGCAGGGTTAAATGACTGACTTGTTTTCTCTAATTCCTGTTCTGCGCCCTCTGGAACTTGGCACACAACAGGTCAATTCTCCACCCCTGAAGATGAGGGCAAAGGATTTCAGAGTGCGCTTGAGAATAGGCCCTTGTGGAAATACCTCCAGGGCTCTGGCATTCCTTCCTGTCATCAGGGACACAGAAGGCTGCTCAGTGCCTCAAGAGTTTTCGTTCTTTCCAACTTCTCTGCCCGATCAAGTTAACAGTCCCACAGAGTAAACAAATGTGGCAAAGATAAAACAAATATTTTTTACAATTGGATTGGTTCATTCCTTGTGTGTGTTCAGATGGGGGAGAACCAGAATGTTTTGATTAAATCAGCCATTGCCATCAAAGGATTTGCTTGTTTACTAACGGGCTGTCGTATTTCTTGTCATTATCTACCAAAGTGCGAATTCTTGGTATTGTTGATATGACTGCTCTGAATAGGAAAATGGCAAGGTTCCGTAACCTAATGTTCTCACTATGTTGCAAAGTATAAAAACATGAAATCAAAAGCGACAAGCAAAATACAACCCTGTATAATTGCAGAGTAGGCGAGAAGAGAAACATGTGGGCTCTCTTTGTCACCCTTTAAAGGGTCTTTCTTTACTCTGGGGCACTGGTGGCGGTTCAGTGGTAAAATTCTTGCCTGGGTTTGATTCCCACAGTGTACCTTTTGTGCAGTCACCACCACCTGTCAGTGGAGTCTTGCATGTTGCTATGATGATGAATAGGTTTCAGCAGAGCTACCAAAGATAGACAAGGAAAAAAGACCTGGTGATCTATGTCTGAAAATTAGATAATAAATACACTATGGATCCCAGCGGTCTATCCTACAACCAAACACTATGGGGATGATGCAGAACCAGGCAGAGTTTCAGTCCATTGCGCATGGGGTCACCAGGAGTCGTGACTAACTTGAAGATAGTTTACAATAACATCCCCTTCATGGGAAAAGAGAAAATAGCCACATAATAGGTCATGTCAAAGATTTCTGCAAAGTTTTTTTTAAAGACGTGTCCGGAAGGTTAGCAGGATTGGGAAGATTTAGACCTGTCATGCAGGGTGGGTTTCACAGGTGGATAACTATACAGAGGCCCAGGGCCCCACACTCAGAAGGGCCCACCCGGAGTTCAGTTAATGCTTTGCTACAGACATCCTGAAGTTCTTAGTATCTTTGAGCAAGGGCCCTGCATTTTCATTTCACCCTAGGGACTGCAGATTATATAGCCAGTTCTGTAGGTTAGTGTTGCTGTTAAGTGCTGTCAAGTCGATCCTGACTCATACTGACCCTGTATTGGGTTTCCAAGAAGCTGCTGGTGAACTTGAACCGCCAACCTTGAGGTTCAAACTGACCTTGCAGTCCAGTGCATTAGCTCACAGTGCCAACCAGGACTCCAGTCCTGTATACATATGCTATATTTATAGTCCTGTTGTTATTGTTATTAAGTATCATTGAGTCAATTCCAGTTTATAGCAACTTTGTATAGGGTCTCCAAGGAATGGCTGGTAGGTTTGAACCACCCACCTTGTGATTAGCAGTCCAGTACCGCACCAAGACTATATTTATGGTTCCAGACAGTGAAAATCCATGCTCAGAATAATGACCCTGAGGTCTACAGGTTCCTGAAATATCTAAGGTTCAATTACAGTATCTACATTCATTCAACAGGCTTCAGGAGTATCATTATTATTCTAGGTTTTAAGGATAAAACCATTGTCTCAGTGTTCTCTAGAAAAATAGCACATATACAATATGTAATGTATAGAACATATATTGTTAAGTGCCGTGGAGTTGATTTAGACTCACAGTGACCTTGTATAGGGTTTCGAAGGCTTTACATCTTTTTGCAAGAGCAGAAAGCCTCATCTTTTTCCCATGGAACAGCTGGTGGGCTTGAACCACCAGCCTGTGGTTTGCAGTCCATTGTTTGTTCTACAGAGCCACTGTGTTCACATAATATATATTGTTGTTGTTGTTGAGTGCCGTCAAGTCAGTTCTGACTCATAGCAACCCTGTTTGGGGTTTCTGAGGAGCAGCTGATATGTTTGAACCATGATCTTGTGGTCTAGTGCTTATCCTACAGTGCCACACCAGGACTCCATAATATATCTATAGTATATATTATCATATATATATAATATTTTATATAAATATGTGTTGTTAGGTGACAAGTAGGCCCCAATTCATAGCACAAAAAAAGGAAGCACTGCATGATCCTGAACCATCCTCACAATTGTTTTAAGTTTGAGCCCATTGCTGCCACCAATATATCAATCCATCTTATTGGGGATCTTGCTCTTTTTTGCTGACCTCCACTTTACCAAGCATGATGTCTTCTTTCAAGGACTGGTCTCTTCTGATAACATGTCCAAAGTATATGAGACAAAGTCTCACCATCCTCTCTTCAAACAGCTTCTGGCTGTTCTTCTTCCAAGACAGATTGGTTTGTTCTTCTGGTAATCCATGGTACTTTCAACATTCTCCTCCAACACCATAACTCAAATGTATCAGCTGTTCTTCTGTCTTCCTTAGTCATTTTCCAACGTTCACATGCATATGAGGCAATTGAAAATACTGTGAATGAGGTCAGGTGCACCTTAGTCTTCAAAGTGACATCATTGCTCTTTAACACTTTAAACAGGCCTTTTGCAGCAGATATATCCAATGTAATATGTCATTTGATTTCTTGACTGCTGCTCCTATGAATGTTGATTGTGGATCCAAACAAATTGAAATCTGTAGCCATCCTTCAGGCCTGAACAAACTCACCCATGACCCAATTTTCAACCAAACAGTAGGTAGGTCTATAGGGGGTTCAACAACACTAGTTAAGGTATGTTCACCCTGGAATGGTCAACTATTCAAGATCAAAAGGGCAACATTTACCTAAGGACAAAGTTCGGAATGGTTGGGAGGGAGGATGGATTGGAAATAAGAACCGCAGGGAAGATGTATTATTACATGTTATAACATTATTACTGTTATTACATGGAGGGGATTACAGTCATTGAGGTGAAATAAAATGTGTGATTTGTTGAATATAAAACTGATGATCTTCTCTGTAAACCTTCACACAATTCACAATAAAAAGGTTTTTTTTTAAAGCCCAGGTTCATTACACACATTGCTCTGTGAAGGAATCAGTCCTATCTGTGTTTGCACCATTCATGCCCCTAGGCCAAGCTCCGTCCTCCCATCCAAACGAAACCCTGGGGATGGTACAAGACTGGGTCAACATTTCATTCCACTGTATATGAGGTCACCATGAATCAGGGATGAACTCGAAGATACCTAACAACAACAAGTCTTGGGAGAGTGCTAAAAACGTTTTGTTATAGCCAGTTTCCAGGTGACTGAAGTGCTGTCTCGGGACCAGCCTTTCAAAACCATTGCTTTAAGGCATTGCCTGGGATTCTGAAAGGCTGAGTGAGCAACACTGTTCTCCAGGAAAAGAATGCTCTCAAACAAACCTGATTCTCTTTGGCCTCTGATCATCTCATCTCTCTTTCCTCACTTCTCATGCATTCCTCAACTCAGTCTGTCTCCTGCCCAATAGTCCACTGAAAATATTCTCACTAAGTTAAAAATGATCCACCTGCTGCCCATTTTAATGAGCAGTGAACATCTCCACTGGGATATTTCACCAGTCATTCCATAACGCAGCATGTCCAAATGGAACTCATTTTCTCCTTCCACTCTTCATTAGGTGTTTGACCCGGCCCAGTTTCGTGTCTTCCTGTCCTTGGGGTAACAGTATTGCTCTTAATTGCAGGAACTTCCGCTCCCTGCTCAGTACAGGTCATATGTGATTTCTAATCATAGTACCCTATACCCCTGGCTAAGGGGATGGAACCTATGGGTCAGTACTGGCAACCATGTTACCTCAGCTCCTTTGCAATAATGATTATTCCAGGAGAGGTTGATGACCCACACCAAACCAGGGCTCTTCTCTTAGATTTTATATGTTGTTTCATTGAACCTAAGACTCCACTGATGATCAGCAGTGCTAATATTTTATGCATCATTAAGAAATAACACTGCTGTGGCAAGACCTGGGGACTCCTGGGCCCAGAGTCAGTGACATAGCCACAGAGGACTAGAGCAGAGAGTGAAGCATCCAGCTGATAAGAACAGAGGGAATATGCATAAGAACACCCACACTTGCAGATAATACCCACTTATCCTGGCTTCAGTGACTGGATGATCAGAGCTCAACCAGAAGTAAAAAGAAGAGGGGGGAAAAAAAAAGTATTCTCATACAATTTGATGAACTTGACCTACACCTATGGAAGCAGTAGCTCAAAAGAGGGAACAAGTCCTTACAGCAAGAATCATTCCCACCCCCTCCACACACAGAGTAGACAGGGATGGGCAACTTGGACATTGGCTACCCAAAATGGGGGGACAAGCGGCTACAAAGGCAAGAAGTGACTGGCTTACAAGCTTTCAAGAGAGAACCTAGATCCAGAGGGCCTGGAGGAAGGTGGAATCTCCAGTGAGTAGTAGTCAATCAATCTATCTAGGCAGGGCTGATGCAATGATATGCAGACGGGTCTCTTGTGATACAATAGTGAATAATTGCTTTCAGGACTGATTGTGAGGGTTGGAAATGTAAAGGTAGACATTTTACAGCAAGGAGGGGAGTGATTAACTTTTCAGTCTAGGACCGGAGGTCCCTAGGACCATCAAGGGAGAAGAGCAGAGAGCGGGACCCTACCCAGAGAAGCAGTGATGCCTGAAATGGAGCCAGAGATGATGACGTGGAGCGATTGAGCAGCTGGAGACTTTAGATCCAGAGAGGGAGAGCAACTGTGTGCTGAAGACCTGGGGGGTACAGGGGAAGGATTGCATGGAGGGGATTGTAACCATGGCAATGAGACAATATACGATAGAATGAATGTAAAACTAATGTTCTCCCATGTAAACTATCACGTAATTCACAATAAAACATTTAAGGGGAAAAAAAAAAGAATACTGCTAATTAAAATGTTAAACTTCCAGGTGCCCATAACATAGTCCACAAACACAATGTTCTACATCCTGCTTCGATGAATAGCAACTACAGTTGAACACTCATGAGCAATCATCTAAGGTGTAGTGTGTGGAGGAAAATTAAAGACACTTGAAATCAATTAGTCCAATGGACTAATGGAACATGTGAACATCAGTTTCCATGACCCTGACCAGAAGATTTAGATAGCACCAGGCTACCACTATCAACTTCTTAGAAAACGATAACATGAGAAGGTCCTGAATAGACTGGGAGAAAGTGTGGAACAAAACTTTAAAAAAAGGCTAGCCTTACTGGTTTGTTAGAAACAGCAACTCTGCTGTTAAAAAAAAAAGTGTTCAATAACAAAGATGTCACTTTGAGGACTGAAGGGCCCCTAACCCAAGGCAATTTTCAATTGCCTCATCTGCATGTGAAAGTGAGACAATGAATAAGGAAGCCCATAGGAGAATTTATGCATTTGAATTATGGTATTAGAGAAGAATATTGAAAGTACTATGGACTTTCAGAAGAACAAGCAAAGCTGCTGTTGTAGAAGAAGTACAGTCAGAAAGTTCTAGAAGCCAGATGGCAAGACTTTGTCCACACCAGGAGTCCCTCATTCAACTTACAAGAACTCAAGTAGAAGTTAAATCCTACATGTATGTTGATAGCATTCAAATTTTTGGCCACAGTGCACCTCTAGGTATGTACTTGAGAATCATCTTAAGAAAGAATATTCTTTGAATATAAAGAATATGGGCAAGTTTCAGGGAGCGGAAGTTCCGGCAATTAAGAGCAATACTGTTATCAGAAGGACAGGAAGACAAGAGATATTATATAAACATATAATGTTTATATAGCAATGAAACTAATATATTTTCTTTTTCTGTGTTTGTAAAATCTGCCATAAAACAGAATTTCTCTCTATAATAACTACTGAAAATTTTTAGTTCCTTTGAACAGCTCTTTTCTCGGAAAGCTTAAAATTCATTTCTGGTGACAAGTGCTGATAGCAAGCTTCCTCAATGACTTTTGTAATGCCAGTGATATCACAGAACCTCCATTGCTGTAGGAAATTGTTCTTCTAGGTGGCTGTGTTGACATCAACCATTACAAGGAGAAAAACAAAAACCAAAACAGGAAATTCTGAGTTTAGCTGTTAACTGATAAATGAAGGAGGAACTAACTGACTTTTTAAGTAAGTCCTCATAGCTGAGCAGCATGTCTTGACTATTGACACATTGACTTATTGATATCCTCTTACTTGTCCTCCAGGTCCCTGTCAGAGACGCTCCTCACTCCTAGCAAAGCAGATGGTCTCACCCATCGCTTTCCTGGAAGCCTCAGAACTCACTATCTTACAACAGGCATGAATGAGCAGAGGGGTCACAAGAGATCTGAGCAAAGGGCAAGAAGGGAATTACAGTCCGCTCCCCAAAATAAGGAAGAAAGAAATGCAAGTGGCCAACAAACGTTTGAGCCTGACAAGAAAAGCAAATACCATTGACAATAAGCTGGTTTTCACCCAGCAGGTTTGCAGAGATTGAAAAGAATCACACTCAGGTTTGCAGAAGGTTAAGAAAATATTCATATTGGAAGCATAGACACCAGCAACTTATGTGTAGGGCAGTTTGGCAGTATCAAAATGGAGAATGTGCATCCCCTTGAAACCCACACAACACACACACTACACATACACACACACACACACACACACGTATACATATTCCTACATATACACATGCCATATGCTTATACACATACACATGAACACACACTACACCTGTAGACACATAATACACTATACATATACACATAAACACACATACTACTCACGTACTAGACACATACACAAACATACACACGAAACACATCTTTACATATACCTACATACACATGAAACATATTTACATATACCTACATACACACATGCCACGTGCATATACACAAACACACAACACACTGATGACCACACACACATAGACACATACATGATACACACATGCACGTGCATACATCATACATTACATATATACATACACACAAATGCATATATACTACACACATTCGTAAACACATGAAACACATATACACATGCACACATACATGAACATAATATATGACACACATTGGCCAACACACATTGACTCAAGTGTGGCAACAGTAGTGAGGTTGGCCCAGGATTGGGCAGTGTTTCGTTCTGATGTGAATATGGTGGCTATGGGTCGGCACCGACTCGATGGCACCTAACAACAACAACAACACATAAAGAACTCTGGTAGCATAGTGGTTATGAATGGGGCTGCTAATCTCACAGTCAGCAGTTCAAAACTACCAGCTATTCCATGGGAGAAAGATGAGGTTTCCTGCTCTAGTAAAGATTTACAGCCTCGGAAACCCTGTACAGGGTCGCTCTGAGTCAAAACCGACTCCACGGCACATAACAATAACAACAACAACATGTACACATACCACATGCATGTACACACACACACATGAACACATACTATATATCTAATACACTACACATGTATACATATACACACAACGTGCTACTCACATACACTATACACATACACACATGCATGTTGTTGTTGTCAGGTGCCATCAAGTTGGAACCGACTCATAGCGACCCCATGCACAACAGAACGAAACAATGTCCGATCCTGGGCCAACCTCACTACCGCCGCCACACTTGACGCCATCAATGATGCCACCTGGCTGATCCATCTCGTTGGGGGTCTTACTCTTTTTCTCTGACCCTCCATCTTACCCAGCACGACATCCTTCTCCAGAGACTGTTCCCTCCTGACAATGTGTCCAAAGTATGAGAGACGAAATTTAGCCATCTTGGCCTCCAAGGAACACTCTGGCTGTACTTCTTCCAAAACAGATCTATTGGTTCTTTTGGCAGTCCATGGCACTTTCGATATTCTCCTCCAACACCACAATTCAAAGGCATTAATTCTTCTACGATCTTCCTTATTCACTGTCCAGCTTTCACATCCATATGAGGTTATTGAAAATACCATGGCTTGGGTCAGGCGCACCTTAGTCCTCAAGGTGACATCTTTGCTCTTCAACACTTTAAAAAGTTCCTGTGCAGCAGATTTGCCTACTGCAATACGTCATCTGATCTCTTGACTGCTGCTTCCGCGACTGTTGATAGTTGATCCAAGAAGAATGAAGTCCTTGAAAACGTCAATCTTTTCTTCGGTTGATAAGAATGTTGTTTATATACACATGCATACACACACACACATATACACACATACATACATATACACATAAGGAGCTCTGGTAGCATAATGTTTACGAATTGGGCTGCTAATCTCAAGGTCAGTAGTTTAAAACTATCAGCGGTTCTGTGGGAGAAAGATGAGGCTTTCTGCTCCCGTAAAGATTTACAGCCTCGGAAACCATATAAGGTCGCTATGAGTCAAATTATACTCGACAACACTTAACAACAACAACATATACACATAGACATATAATACACTACACACACATATATATACATATATACTCAAACACACATAGTACTAACATACACTATGCACATACACATATAGTAAGTACACTACATGCAAACACCTGCTACACATGCACAAACATGCTATGCCCATAAACACATACACGCAGGCACTCACATAATACATGGCACACACATATATGTATACCTATATACACACAAACACACATACCACACACACAAAGACACTGCATACATATATACATACCTATGTAATACATGATGCACATATATACATATACCTACATAAACATTTATATTTTTGTAGGTATATGAGAGTCAAAATATGACCTTGACTATATCCCACCTGAATTTAGAGATCATCTGAAGAACAGATTTGATACATTAAACACTAAAGACCAAAGAC
>NW_006408692.1:668769-671185 GCF_000296735.1 Chrysochloris asiatica | reverse complement strand
AGCCAGAGTGCTCCTTGGAGGCCAAGATGGCCAAACTTCATCTCTCATACTTCGGACATATTGTCAGGAGGGACCAGTTGCTGGAGAAGGGATATCATGTTTGATCTTCATCACTAGTCCAACTGACTAACCACCACTGAGCTGACCATTTGTCATACTGTGGTGAGTTAGTTGCCTGTTGCTGTGATGCTGGAAGCTATGCCACTGGTATTTTAAGTACCAACAGGGTACCTCCATGGTGGACAGGTTTCAGCTGAGCTTCCAGACTAAGACAGACTAGGAAGGAGAGGAAGAGTATTTCTGAATGTTTAGTTATAGGAACCTTATGAATAGCAGTGAAACACTTTCAAAAGAACCAGAATATTGAGTATTGAAAGAACACAAGACTATTATCAGATACAGTGCTAGAAGATGAGCCCCTCAAATTGGAAGGCACTCAAAATGCAACTGGGGAAGAGCTGCCTCCTCAAAGTAGAGTTGACTGTGATGACACAAATAGGGTAAAGCATTCAGAACCTTCATTTGCTGATAGGGCATACCTCAAAATGAGGAGAAACAGTTGTAAATATCCATTAATAATAATAGATATAGAGAATGTATAAAGAATAAATCCAGGAAAATTGAAAGTTGTCAAAAATTAAATGGAGTACACAAAGATTGATATACTAGGCACTAGTGAGCTGAAATGGACAGGTATTGGCCATTTTGAATCTGACAATTATATGGTATATTATGCCAGTAATGACAAATTGAAGGGCAATGGAATTTCATTCATCATCAAAAGGAACATTTCAAGATCGATCTTGAAGTATAATGCTATCTGTGATAGAATAATATCCATACACCTGTAAAAGAAGACCAATTAATACCACTATTATCCAAATTTATGCATCATCCACTACAGTCAGTGATGATTAAATTGAAGAATTCTACCAACTTCTTCGGAGTCCTGGTGTGGCATTGGGTAAATGCACTGGATTGCAAAGTCATTTGAACCACAAGGTTGGTGGTACAAGCTCACCAGTCGCTCCTATGGGTCACTATGGGTCGGAGCCAACTCAACAGTACTTAACAACAACAAACTAACTTCTTCAGTCTGAAACTGATCAAACATGCAATCAAGATGTATTAATAATAACGTGATTGGAATGCAAAAGTTGAAAACAAAGAGGAAGAATCAGTAGTGGGAAAATATGACCTTGGTGATAGAAATGATGCTGGAGATCATATGATAGAATTTTGCAAGGCCAGTGACTTATTCATTACAAATACCTTTTTAAAACAACATGAAAGATGCCCAGAAATCAAATTGACTACATCTGTGGAAAGAGACAATGGAAAAACTCCATATCATCAGCCAAAACAAGGCCAGGTGCAGACTGTGGAACAGACCAGTAATTACTTATGTGCAAGTTCAGACTTGCGCTAAAGAAAATGAAAACAAGTCTATGAGAGATAAAATTTGATCTTGAACATATCCCACTTGATCTCTCCCTTAGAAAGAAAAATAGTATGATGAAAATCAAAGACATTAGGAAGCACTTAGTCCAAAGAACTAATGGACCACATAAACATTCATGACCCTAAAACCAGAAGAACTAAATGGTGCTCAGCAACAAATCAACCACTCTTAAAGGAATCACATTAGAAGATCCTAAACAGAGAGGGAGAAAACTGTGGAACACACTCAAAGTCACCAAAAAGACCAGGCTTACTGGTTGGATAGAGACTGGTGGAACCCAAAGAGTGTGGCCATTCGTAACCCTTCAGGTCTGGATCTGAATTCACCCCTGTAGCTCAATTCTCAGACAAACAGTAGACGGGTCTGTAAAGGAACCATGACACTAGTGAGGTACTCACAACTTAGACATATCAATCATTTGAGATCAAAAGAGCAACATTCACACAAGGACAAAGTTCAGAAAGGTTAGGAAAGAAGAAGGAATGGAAGCACAAAATGCAGTAAGGGAATAGAATAAGTGAGGTTACACTGAAGAGACTGCAGTCAACGAGATGAAACAGAGATGTATGAATTGTTGAATATAAGACTGAAATCTGCTCTGTAAACCTTCACCCAATTCACAACAAAAAGTTTTTTAAAAAGGCATTGTGTTGGTCCTGCGCCGCGAACCCCGCACATAGCGATGCAAGCTGTGCGGAGCGTGCGGTCGCGGCCTGTAGCTTGCGCGCGCTCTTGGCGCCCCGCGCGCCCTGCTCGACGCGACGCTGGGGGCCGGGGCCAGGCACCGTGCGGATGCTGCGCACCGGCAACGCTCTGTTCTCGGTGCGTAAGTTCACAGACAAACATGAGTGGGTAACAGCTGACGATGGTATTGGAACAGTGGGAATCAGCAATTTTGCACAGGAAGCTTTGGGAGATGTTGTTTACTGCAGTCTTCCTGAAGTTGGAACAAAA
>NW_006408692.1:665390-668269 GCF_000296735.1 Chrysochloris asiatica | reverse complement strand
TGTCATTAGAATAGTTACAGAAATTAGGTATTTCAAGGTGTGACATGGTTATCTCACGTCTCGCATCATTTTGTAGCTATTGCGGATATCCGTATGTGAATTTGGGTCACCGTACCCAATGATCTTTCCACTGGAAATGACCGACGTGATGACTCTGTCTGCTGTATAGTATTAGCTGAAGATATCTTAATTTTGTGATATACTTGCCTTTGCTGGTGCTGTTTTTATATAATGAGGCAACAGCCTTGCAGCATAATAAGAAACCGTTTAATAATAAAACATTGAATTTCTTCATTTAAAAAAAAAAAAGGCATTGTGTTACTAACCAAAGATTGACAGTTGGAACCTCCAGCCACTATGAGGGAGAAGGATGGAACAGTGGGTCTCCGTAAAGATTTATAACCTTGGAAACCCAATGGAGCAGCTTTACTCTGTCCTACAGAGAGTCCCGGAGTCCTGGTGTGGTGCTGTAGGATAAGCAATGGACTGCTAATTGAAAGGTAAGCAGTTAAAATCCACCAACCGTTCCTTAGAACCCTATGCAGGGTCACTCTGAGTTGAAACCAACTTGATGGTACTTAGCAACAAAAAACAGGGAATCTTGATGTGGTGCTGCTAGATAAGCACTAGACTGCTCACTGCAAGGTCAGAGGTTCAAACCCACCAGCCGCTCCTTGGAAACCCAGTACAGGGTTGCTATGAGTCAGAACTGATTGACAGAACTTAACAACATCAGGTCCTTAGGAGTTGAAATGGACTCTATGGCAATGAGTTGGGTAATGGTTGAGTTGTAATTGAAGCCATTCTTCTTTGACATTAGAATATTTACAAATTATCTGGGTAAAAACATTAGCAAGTTGGAGTGTCTGGGTCACATAATCAGTTAAGTGTTCAACTACTAACTGAATTATTGGTGATCAAACCCACCCAGAGATAGCGCCAAAGGAAGGTTTGGCATTCTTTTTCTGCAAAGTCACAGTCTTGAAAGCCCTATTGGGCCCAGTTCTACTCTGCACGCATGGGTACCCATGAGTCAGAATCAACTGGACAGCAACTTGTTTGGTTTTGATTTAATAGTAAGTTATTTGGATTTCTGAGGAACAGTTCTAAGGAATCATTTCATTTTCCTAAAACAAATAAAGACATTTATTTATGCCTTCAGTAATTAAAATTGTTTATTAATTTCTAGTGTTTCTGGGATGATATTCTATTTGGTTTATTCTCTGCAAATTAAATATACACATCTAAAATTGGAAAATTATTCCTTGCATGTGGTTTTGCCGGAAGTGCCCAGAGACATCAAAAACAAAGACACTTGATGTCTTAATTTCTTTTCTTAAAAGTTTTGAAAGTGAATTTAAGACACTTTTTATGATACATAGAAACACTACTTGGTATCTCAGATGTCAATATCATTCCTGTATTTATGTTATTAGTACTTAGTGGTAGTCAAGTGGGACCTAGGTCACAATGCGATACTGCCTTTAATGAGCTGCTGAAAAACTAGAGATCCTGCTGCCAGGAAAACTCACACACACACACACAGAGTCTTAAAATTCTGCACAATTTCAGGAATTTCATAGACACTCCCACCCCAGGTCCACTCATATAATCCTTAGATTAAAATCTACTACAATGAATGGCAATATTAATATCTGATAAAATAGACTTGAAGGCAAAAACAGCATAAGAGGCAAGAAAGGACTAAGAAAGGACATTATCTCAAGATTAAAGGGTCACTTGAACAATAGGACATAACCATAATAAATACCCAACAAAAGAGTCTCAAACTACATAAATCTAACTCTAATAGAATTGAAGAAAAAAATAGATAACTACAATAATAATAGCAGGTTTTAATACACCACTGTCAAAAAAAGGACAGAACAACTAGAAAGAAACTCAACAAAATCAAATTGACTTCATAGATTTATATAGCACTTTCAACCCAACAACAGAACAATACACAATTTTTTCCAGTGCACATGGAATAGTCTCCAAAATAGAGCATATGTTAGACCACAAAGCAAGTCTCAATAAATTTTAAAGCACCAAAATATTACAAGGCCCCTTCAAAGATCACAATGCAATAAAATTAGAAATCAACTATAGAAGATCAAGGAAACAAAATCAAATACATGGAAACTGAATGACATCCTGCTTAAAAGCTACTGGGTAATAAAAATAAAAAAAAAAAAAAAAAAAAGGAAATAAAAAGATTTCTTGAAGCAAATGAGAATGAAAACACAACATACCAAAACCTTTGGGGCACAGCAAAAGAAGTGCTTAGAGAGCAATTTATAGCAGTAAATGCACACATCCAAAGAGAAGAAAAAAAACAAAATCAACGCATTAACACAACATCTCCAGAAATTAGAAAACAGTAGCAAAGTAAGCTTACATCACCATAAGAAAAGAAATAACAAAGGTTAGAGCAGAAATAAATGAACAGAATAAATGAGCAGAAATAAATGAGCAGAAAGGAAAACAGTACAAACAATCATCAAGACAAGAAGCTGGTTCTTTGAAAGGATTAATAAAATTGACTAACCACTGGCAAATCTAACAGAAGGAGAAGATATAAATAACACACATAAGAAATTATATGGGAGACATCACAACAGAACCTATGGGGGTTAAGGAAAATAAAATACTACAAAGAGTTTTACTCCAATAAATTTGAAAATCTAGAAAAAATGGATGAGTTTTTAGAAAAATATGACATACCTAAACTAAGACAGAGTGAAGTAGAAAACTTGAACTGAACTATAAAAAAAGAAGAAATTGGTAAGGTAATTTTAAAATTCCCAACAAAAAAGGTCCAGGCCAAGATGGCTTTACTAGTGAATTTTACCAAACATTCAGAGAAAAGTTGACAA
>NW_006408692.1:661897-664955 GCF_000296735.1 Chrysochloris asiatica | reverse complement strand
GCCAACATTACTCTCAATGTTGGGGTGGTAGGGAGGAGAGAGTAATTCACTAGATAGAGGGAAGATACACATTAACTCGGGTGATGTTGTTGTTAAGTGCCATAGAGTTGGTTCCAACTTATAGTGACCCTATATAGGGTTTCCAAGGAGTGGCTGGTGGATTTGAAGCTAACCTTGTAGTTCAAGATATCCTTGTGGTCCAGTGCTTATCCTATAGTGCCGCACTAGGACTCTTAAGTAATGGGAGATCAATATACAAGAAGAGGGCTAGCAATACAAAAGAAGACGGAGGGAAGACTCTGGGAGGTAGTCATGGGCTAAAGGGGATAGAGGTAAATAGTGATACACAGACAACCTTGGGGTAGAAGTGTATGTGAGTAGATACATGGATTGAAACATAAGCTATGTGGGTGCGTAAGGGAGGAAAAAAATATTTATGTGTTTGACTGTCTTGTGGATATTGGTTTCCCTGCCTTCTGTTATAAAATAGACATTTATGTGTGATAGAAATGAATATTGAGAATCATGATGACAGAAAGCTGTAAACCCACCTTCAACCTATAACTAACTGGATTTTCTAAAAGGGGAAATAAAATTTGTATAGGGAAATAGGCTTCTTGTTAAGCCTTTGTAGAGTATGGGGACTTAGTTAGGATCCTGAGCCCCACCCAGAACATTCTGAGTTGGAACATTCCCACTTCAAAAGACATGCAGACCAACACAGAACTTCATGGAGAATAGAAAATTCTTACTGAAAAAAAGAACTGCAGAAAAAACTAAACTATAGGGCATTTTGAGTTTCAAGTAAGGTGTTTGCTTTGGAGGCATCAAGGCAAGAAAAGTCAGCCCATCAGGGAAAACTCCCTGAAAGTTAAAGGGAGCCAGTGAGCAGCAGCTAGTATGCTCACTGGTGACCACCTGGGTCTACTTGTGAGCAGAAGTAGGGGAAATGCAGCAATGAAGACATGGGTTGATTGTAGTCATGTTCCATTGGCACCCGTTGATCTTGAGATGAGAGAGAAAAGAAGGGCTGGCTGGAAGGGAAACGTGTGAACTCCCCAGGCCATGGGCACTGACCCTGACCTTGGGGGCTAGGGCTAGAGTGAAGGGACCATTGGTCTGAAGGGCAGGGAAGTGTGTAAGAAGTCCCAAACTTGCAGCTAGTACCCATTTGACCTAGCTTGGATGGCTAGGGCAGGACTAATCATAACCTGACCAGATGAAGATAAAGATGTTTGATACTGTGAGCAAGTGTAAATTGCTACAACTTGATGAAATGGACTTTCGCTTATGGATGTACTTATTCAAAATTCCAAGCAGAATAGAAGATTCTTCAGATAAAGGAACATGCTTGTCTCCTCAGTGTACCGGGTTGTTGTTGTTAAGTGCCATAGCGTTGATTCTGACCCATAGTGACCCTGTATAGGGTTCCTGAGGAGCAGCTGGTGAGCTTGAACTGCCAGTCTTGCAGTTCAAACTGCTTTGCAGTCTGGCTCATTAACCCACAGCGCCACACCAGGACTCCTGATAGGAATGGGCAATCTAGACATTGGCTATCAAAAATGTGGGCCATAAATGTACACAAAAGTGGCTGGCTTACAAGTTTTCATGGGAGTGCTTAGTTTCAGAATGCTGGAGAATAAAGTAAAATCCCCACTGAATCGTTTTTTCTCTTTTCCTGATGGGTCTGATGAAAGGAGGCGGGGGATGATGCTGATAGAATTTTATTATTCAATTGTGAGTAATTGTTAGCAGAATTCATTGTGATTGTCAAAATGGTAGTTATAGAAGATGTGTAACTAAAAAAGAGTAGTTAATCTTTCATTTCAGGAAGAGTTGATCCCATAACCATAAAGAAGGAAGAGTATGAGTATAGCATGAGATCCCTCTCAACAAAAGTGCTGAAAGTAGAGATGGTGGCAGAGGCAGTGACATGGAGACAGAGCAGCTGTGGGCTCTCAGCCCATGTGTCTGCAGGTAATAGGTTGGCTTGCAGAATGTGCCCTTTGACAATTTCCAATTTTTCTAGATTAATACTTTGTACATTACATGTTCTGATTATTAATGAATGTTTGCAACCATTTCTTCTCACTTTGAATTGTGTTCCATCAGCAAATGAAGGACCCGAACAATTCACTCCATGTGTATCATCATGGTCAACTCTCTTTAGGGGTTTTCCTCTTTATGGCTGACCCTACACTTTACCAAGTATGATGTCTTACTCCAGAGACTGATCCCTCCTGATAATATGCCCAATGTACGAGAGGTGAGGTCGTCTTATCCTGACTTCCAAGGAGCATTCTGGCTGTACTTCTTACAACATAGATTTGTTTCTTCTTCTGACAGTCCATGGTACTTTTCATATTCTTTTCCAGCACCATAACTCAAATGTATTAATTCTTCTACTGTCTTCTTTAGTCACTGTCCAACTTTCACATGCATATGACGCAACTGAAAATGCCATGGTTTGGGTCAGGTGCACCTTAGCCCTCAAACTGACATATTTCTTCTTATACATATTAAGGAGTTCTGTGCAGCAGATTTGCTTAATGCAATATTTTGTATGCACCAGATATTTTTGGTTTGTTCATTTGTAAAATATAAGATGTAAATTGGGAACCACAGGGAAGAAGTAGGATAACTGTTGTTGCAGGGAAGGGAATGTAATCACTGAGATGAAACAAAGTGTATGAGTTGTTAAATGTAAAAGTTAATAATCTTGTCTATAAATCTTACTCAATTCGCAATAAAAAGCTCAAAAAGAATAGAAATCAAAGTATTAATTTCAGGCTAAAGCTGAAGAAAATGAAAACAAGTCTATGAGACCCAAAGCATCAATTTCACTACATTCCACATGATTTAGAGAGCATCTAAAGAACAGATTTGATGTATTAGACACTCATGATAAATACCAGAAGATTTATGGGATGATATAAAATATATAATATAAGAAGAAAGCAAAAAATTATTTAAAAGAGAGGCAAGATTGAAAAGACCAAAATTGTTGTCAAAAGAGACTTTATATGAAAAACATCCTAAAGAAAGTTCTATGGACTGA
>NW_006408692.1:648680-656402 GCF_000296735.1 Chrysochloris asiatica | reverse complement strand
GCCATGGGTTGCCAAAAGAACCAACAGATCCGTGTTGGAAGAAGTGCAGCCAGGGTGCTCCTTATAGTCCAAGATGGCAAACTTCGTCTCTCATATTTTGGACATATTGTCTGGAGGGACCAGTCACTGGAGAAGGATGTCATGTTTGGTAAGGTGGAGCGTCAGAGAAAAAGAGGAAGACCCCAACAAGAAGGACTAGCCTGGTGGCAGCATCAATGGACTCAAGCGTGGCAACAATAGTGAGGTTGGCCCAGGGTCAGGCAGTGTTTCATTCTGTTGTGCATAGGGTCACTGTAAGTCAGTACTGACTAGATGGCACCTAACAACAACAATGAGTCGGAACAGACTCAATGGCAATTAACAACAACAACAACAAGTGTTAGCATAATCTGAGGCCATTAGTCATTGTCTTGGTCTATTCAGTAAATATTTATTAAGCATTTACTACAAAAAGTTGCCAGGCCAATAGCAAAAAATGGTCCCTTTTTGTAAGGACCACAATATCTACTGAATTAGTATCTACTAAGCTACTTAACTTTTCTAATGACATTATTTTCTAATTATGAAAGTGGTGGTGATGGTGTTCTGTGGAGTCGGTTCTGACTAATAGCGACCCTGTACAGGGTTCCTGAAGCTGTAAATCTTTACGGGAGCAGAAAGCCTCATCTTTCTCCCATGGGTTGGCTGATAGTTTCGAACTGCTGATCTTGAGGGTAGCAGCCCAACTCGTAACCACTATGCTACCAGAGCTCCTAATTATGAAAGTAACACATCATTATTTTTAAAAATCAAGACTAAATAAGTAGAAAATTAAAATTGCTCATAATTTTCCCATCCAAGGATTCATTGTTAACATTTTGATTGTGCCTTCTTCCCCTTTACTTCTCTGCATAAACTTCAAAAAATTAAAAAAGTGTTATGATACATGCTGATTTTTTTTTTTTTTTAAGTTTTTATTGTGAGGCTTACATGGGAGAATATCAGCTTTACATTCATCCTATCATATTTCATTTCATTGCAATGATTATAATCCCCTCCATACATCATCAAATAACCAAAGGGTACACCATACAGGCCCGCCCCCCGGCTAGATAGATGTTGATTTTTTTTTTAATATTTTATTGTGTTTTTGTAAAATTTTACATAGTAAATTAGATAGCCATTTAACATCATACTCTGACCTTTAGTTCTTGAGATGTGAGCTAGCAGCATGCTGACTGACCTGCTGATCTTGCGATTCACCGGTTTCCAAAACCCCATGAGCCAACAGCCTGCTATCTGACTTGCCAATTTTGGTTTTGTCACCCCCTGCAACTATGTGCGTCATAAGAAGCCAGTGGATTTGGACTAGCCAACCTGCACAACTGCAAAGAGACATTTGCTTGAAATTTATCTCTCTCTCTTTATATATATATATAATTGTGGACCAAGAGGCAGTTGTTTGATTGGTAAAGTGGCAAGCATCAATGGGTTCAAGCATGGCAACAATTGTGAGGTTGGTCCATGATCGGGCAGTGTTGCGTTCTGTTGTGCATAGGGTCTCTATGAGTCTGTACCAACTGGATGGAACCTAACAACAACAAATTTATTCATTGATCATTCTCACCTAATAAAAATACAATAATCTCTGCTTAATAAAGAATTTCAAGAGTCACAGCCTTTCTGTAAGGGGGAGCGGTGACTCGAAAAGACTCGAGCCTGCCAGCCGCTCCGTGGGAAACCGTTGAGGCTTTCCGCTCCCCGCAAGATTTAAAGCCTGGGATAACCTATAGGATAGCTGTGCCTCCAAACCTTCTGAAGGCACTTAACAACAGTAACAACAACCTTTCTGTAGGACTCCTGGAATGGAGCTGTAGGATAAGCACTGGACTGGTAACCACAAAGTTGGCGATTCAAACCCACCTGATGCATCAGACTGTAAAGTCGTTTGAACTGCAAGGTCGGTGGTTCAAGCTCACCAGCTGCTCCTTAAAAACCCTATACAGGGTCGTATGAGTCAGAACTGACTCCATAGCACTCAACAACAACAACTAACCTTTCTGTAGGATAAGTACTGGACTGGTAACTGCAAGGTCAGCAAGCCAAACCCACAAGCCGCTCTCAGAAATCCTACACAGGGTCAGTGTGAGTCAGAACTGACTCCGAGGCATAAAACAACAATCTTTTAATAATCACTATCACTTAGAATCCACTCTACTAATGGTCTACCTTAAGTAGTTGTTGTTGTTAAGTGTCACTGAGTCGATTCGAACCCATAGCGACCCTGTATAGGGTTTCCAAGGAGCAGCTGGTAAGCTTGAACCACGGACTTTTCAGCTCAAACGACTTTACAGTCTGATACATTAGCCCACCGCGCCACAGGTAGAAGAATGTTTAAATTGAGCCCCTATGTAAGAGTGCCCTCTAGTGGTTTCACTAACAAAGCTTTTATCAATTAAATTCTGTGTTAATATAAAATTCCCAGATGCTCTTCAATTTCCAATGGAAATATTAAAACAAGGATTGAGAGTGAGGTTGTTTGTTTGTTTGTTTTAGCTTTTTATTGTAAATTGAGGGAAGGTTTACAGAGCCGGTCATCAATTTTACATTCAACAAATCATCCATTTCCTTCCTGTGATTCTTACTTCCATTCTACCCTCCTTCCCAACCTTTCTGATCTTTGTCCTTAGGTAAATGCTGCCCTTGTGATCTTGAATAGTTGTCTATTCTAAGTGAGCACATCTTAGTAGTATTATTGTCTACCTAAGGAGCTCTGGTAAGGAGCTCTGGTAGCATAGTGGTTACGAATCGGGCTGCTAACCTCGAGGTTGTTAGTTTGAAACTACCAGTGGTTCCGTGGGAGAAAGATGAGGCGTTCTGCTCCCGTAAAGATTTACAGCCTCAGAAACCCTGTACAGGGTCGCTATGGGTCGGAACCGACTCGACGGCACTAAACAACAACAAATACCTGTATAAGGAACTCTGGTAGCGCAGTGGTTACGAGTTGGGCTGCTAATCGCCATGTTAGTTTGAAACTACCAGTGGTTCCACAGACGAGGCTTTCTGCTTCTGTAAAGATTTTCAGCCTCGGAAATCCTACGCAGGGTCACTATGCGTCAGAACCCACTCAGCTCCTTGCCAATAACCACCACTTGTATACGTATATACCCCATCGCTGAAAACTGAGGCACAAGGGGTAAGTTCAGTTCCAGACCCCAAGAATGACTAAGGGCCATAGTCTGGGATTCCTCTGGTTTCTTTTTGACCAATAAGCATGTTCTTTTACATAATTTTGAGTTTTGTTCCACATTTCCTCCCACACTAGCCAGGACCTTCTAATGGGATTCCCTTTCAGAAGCAGTGATGGCCTGGCACCATCTAATTCTTCTGATCTCAGGGTTGTGGAGACTAATGTTCAAATATTCAATTAGTCCACTGGACCAATGGATTCCAAGCATCTTCAACCATCACTCTTCGTTCCTCCACATAGGGAGAGACCAATAGTTGCCCCTTAGATTGCATTTTCATAAACTTTTAAGATCCTAGTCACTACTCACAAAAGTAGGATGTAGAATATTATCTTTGTGGACTATGATGTGCCAACTGACCATAGTGTCCCCAGAGACTTTGGTCTTGAGCCCCCAGATCCAGCAGCTCATTCCCTCAAGGTGTTTGATAATGTCTAAGAGGTTTTCATAATTTTGTTCCAAGTATACTGCACCACATTCAGAGACATGTTTATAACAAAAGTAAATATCCATGTACAAATATCCTGTCAAACCTTTATATATTGGGTACTGACCTTCAGTGTCTTGGCTCTAATGCAATGGTACATTCCAGGAAGTTCTTCATTGGGGGGAACTGGAAGATGAACAGGCAAAAGAAGGCTTTAGGAGAACTCATCACCATTCTGAACGCGGCCAATGTGCCTGTTAATACCGAGGTTGTCTGTGTACCCCTTCTGCCTACATTGACTTCACCAGGCAGAAGCTAGATCCTAAGAATGCTGTGGCTGCTCAGAACTGCTACAAAGTAATTATGGGGCCTTAACTGGGGAGATCAGGCCTGGCATGCTCAAAGACTGTGGAGCCACCTGGGTATTCCTGGGGCACTCGGAAAGAAGGCGTGTCTTTGGAGAGTCAGATGAGCTGATTGGGCACAAAGTGGCCCACGCCCTGGCAGAGGGACTCGGAGTAATCGCCTGCATTGTGGAGAAGCTAGATGAGAGGGAAGCTGGCATCACTGAAAAGGTCATTTTCGAGCAAACCAAGATCATCGCAGATAATGTGACCAACTGGAGCAAGGTTGTCTTGGCTTATGAGCCTGTGTGGGCCATTGGTACTGGCTAGACTGCAACACCCCAACAGGCCCGGAAGTATAAGAAAGGCTCAATGGTGGCTCAAGTCCAACGTCTCTGATGCCGTGGCTCAACGTACTTGTATCATTTATGGCGGTTCTGTGACCAGAGCCACTTGCAAGGAACTGGCAAGCCAGCCTGATGTGGTTGGCTTCCAGGTGGGTGGTGCATCCCTCAAGCCCGAATTTGTGGACATCATCAGTGCCAAACAATAAGCCCCATCCATCTCCTGACTCCTTCCTGCTGAGCCAGAGACTAAGCAGCGCCCACCACCACCACCACCACATGCTTCTGATGGTGTCACCTGCCCACTCTCCTGGCCTAATCCAAACTGTGCCTTCCTTTACCATTTACACCTTCCCTTGTAATGGTTGAGACCAGGCCAATCACTTCTCCACTTACTGATAATGGTTATAACTAAACATATCACCAAGGTGGCTTCTTGTTGGCTGAGAGGTGGAAGGCATGGAGCTTGTCCATGGATCCCCTCAGTCCCCAGTGAGGACAGGAGAGAAAGCATCCTTCTCCTCTCACACCAGTGGTTAGAGGTGCTACCCTCTCCCGTGATTCCAGCGCCTGTGTGTGTTGTATGTGTGAACTGTCCCATGTGTGGAGGATGTAAACATTGGGCACTAAAAAAAAACCTTTATATATTTGTGGGTATCCTCCCACTACCCCTCCCACACCCATTCAGTCCGGTTATCTATCCATATATCTCCCTGTAGATAATGTCTATTGTTGAATTGTTAGACAATAATATTTATGTCTATTCTCTTCAACATTTCCCCTCCTCCTGGAGTCCTTCCCCGCCTTCATTATTCTTCTGTTAACGTCCCTCTGTTAGATATTGCCTTCCCTCTCACGCAAGTTAACATGTCCCTGGAGGACAACATGCTTGGTAAAGTGGAGGGTGGGTGAAAAAGAGAAAGACCTCCAATGAGATGGACTGACACAGTGGCAGCAGTAATGGGCTCAAGTGTAACAAAAATCGTCAGGATGGTTTAGGACTGGTGTTTCAGTCTGTTGTGCATAGGTTATCTGAGTCAGAATCAACTTAATGGCACTTAACAAAAAAATCCAACCACCTCTGGCCAGTAAATTATTCTCTCTGCCCTTCCACCAATGGTAACCATCAAAGAATGCTTCCTTTTGCATGAAAACCTTTTGATAAGCTTTAACAATAGAGGTCTCCAACAGTATTTATCATTTGGTGATGGACTAATTACACTCACCATGGAATCCTGGTGTGGCACTGTGGGCTAATGTGCTGGTCTGAAAAGTTGGTTTGAACCGCAGGTTGGTGGTTCAAGCTCACCAGCCGATCCTTGAAAACCTTTTGCAGGGTTGCTATGAGTTGTAATGGACTTGATGGCACTTAACAACAATAATTACACTCAGCATAATGTTCTCCAAGTTTATCGTGTTATGAGGTATTTTGAAGAGTCATCATTATTCTTCAACGTTTGTGTAATATCATTGTATGCATGTACCAGTGTTTGTTTGTCCATTCTTATGTTGATGGGCATTTAGCCTGTCTCCATATTTTGCTAAGTTGTTGTTGTTGTTAAGTGCCATCAAGTTGGTTTTGACTCATAGTGACCCTGTATAGGGTTTCCTACAGGCAGATGGTGTGTTTGAACCACCAACCTTGCAGTTCAAACCAACTTGTTGTCCAGTACTGGTCCAACAGTACCACACCAGGACTTTTTGCTGCAGGTGTACATATGGCTCCTCGTGTCAGAGCTCTTACAAAATAGAAAGATTACTGGGTGTTATAGTTAGGGTTTTGTGGCAACTTCATTGGGCCAAGAATTCAGAGATTTGAGATGGAGTTATTCCCATGATAAGATCTAACATAACGTAAGTAACTCTATGATGAAGTCTGCTATGAGCAGCCAATCAATTGAAAAGAAGTTTATTCAGGGGTATGGCAGGCTTCCAATATATTAGACACCAGGCAAAGCTTGCCTGCTTTCTGCTGGGTCTGGATCTTGCATCTGGCTTGTCCTCTGACCTCCGGTTTCTTGGACTTGAGTCAGTGGCCTGTTCTATTACCTGCCAAACCTGGGAGTCATCACAAGCCAGCCTTCTTACCTACCAGAGCTGCCTACCTGCCTGAATGCCAACCTGAATGCCTGAATTAATGCCAACCGAACCTGCCTATCTGCCAGACATACCTACCATCTGACTTGCTGATCTTGGTTCATCTGATCCAAACTTTGAACACTCATACCTCAACAACTATGTGAGCCATTTCTATGATATAATCCATGCACATACAGCCAACTGATCTTTGACAGAGGACCAAAACACATTTCAGAAAAATGAAAAAAGACCCATATCTCACACCATACACAAAAACAAACTCAACATGGATTAAAGACCTAAGAGTAGAACCTAAAAATATAAAGATCATCAATGAAAAAGTAGGGACAAACTTAGAGGCTCTAATACATGGCATATATATACTGTCAAACATTATCAAAAATGCATAAGCAGTAGAAAAGAAAATAGATGACTGGGACCTTATAAAAATTAGAAACTTATGTGTATCAAAAGACTTCTCCAGAGAACAAACAAGATGGCAGATCAGGTAGAAGTGCAGTGAGGAACTCTGTCAGCAACAACACAGAATACCACACCAAGCAGTCTCAGGGAATGGTCCTAGAACTCTGTACCACATATAAAGGAATATGTAAAAGGTTGGAAGGATTACAGCTAGGGGAATTTGTAGCAGAAGCAAGAAATCCAGTGATTTGTAATTCAAGACTCTCAGCTACTCCTGGAGTGGCCATCTTTGGTGAGCCCAAGCAGGGGAAGGATCAGAGCAGTCACGGATGCCTGACAGAACTGTGGAGATAAATGTGTGGACATTCTTTTTTTTTTTTAATCTATTCATAGGTCTCTCGCTGGCTGTGCTCCTCAATTCAGGTGACTAGAGGGGGAGCGTGAGCAAGTGAACACCACACCTCCACCCCCAGAGGGTTCTACTATGCATGCACATAGATCTCCTCGAAAATTTTAAATGACAGTTTCCACTTAAAACCAAATGGCAGTGCAAAATGGCCACAGCCAGCCCTGAACTGCTTATCACTAGGAAAAGAGCCTAAATGGGGATTGTGGAGTGGGAAGGTCAGACTAAAAAGGAAAAAGGCTGAAAATTAAATCCTGAGTTATGTCACAACGACCAACAGTGGCATCTTGAAATTTCTCAGGAAGAAGAATGAAAAGGGAAGCCCATATCCTGATCACATCCACCTGGAGGCAATCAGAAAGCATAAAAAATAACAAAATACACACCCATTTAAGTATTAAGGTCACAGATAACTCCTGAATATGCCCAAAATACAGAAAGAGATGACCATATTAGCACATGTCCAGAAATG
>NW_006408692.1:640956-648275 GCF_000296735.1 Chrysochloris asiatica | reverse complement strand
TGAAGAAGGCCTAAGATTCATGTTGGACAACATGAAGAGAAACAACTTAAGAATTATCAGCATTCCAGAACAGGACCAATCACACAAGTCCACAGAGGAGATAGTTGAAGAGATACTGGAAGAAAATTTCCCTAACATCCTGAAAAGTGAAAAGATAAGCATTCAAGAAGCTCAGCAAACCCCAGGAAGGATAGACCCTAAAAGACAATCACCAAGACATATAACAATCAAGCTCTCTAAAATCAAAGATAAGGACAGAATCCTGAAAGCAGCTAAGGAAAAGAGAAGTGTAACATACAAAAGCAAGCAAATCAGATTAAGCTCAGATCTCTCAACAGAAACCATGCAGGCAAGAAGGCAATGGGAAGACATATAAACAGAAGCTAAGGGATTTTGCCAAAGCCAAATCTGCTATGAAAAACATCCTAAAGGAAGCTCTGTGGACTGGGAACCAACAAGAACAGTCAACAACCAGAGAATGACGTACATGGTAGCATAACCCTGAACTCAATCGACAAATGGAACAGTCAAGAACAGAATAAAACTATAAGAACAGAGCATCTGGGAGGTCAGTCTATGATCAAAACAATTACAAGGTGAAAGAAGGTAAACACAGAGGAACAGAGATTCAAGTGGTGAGGTCAGGTAGATTACAGGATAGAATAGACTGTCTTAAATGGAGGAAAGAGTTAATGGAATATAAGGTAACCACAACAGTGGGGTTGAGGTGGGGGGGTTTAGTTTAGGTGCTGGGGAGGGCAATATAAGAAGGGGTAGGAGGTGGAAGAACAAGATAGATAGGGGAACACTGAGACAAGTTTGTATGGGCTAAGTGGGACAGAGGTAAATAGTGATACATGTTCAACCTTGGAACAACAGGGCTCTGTGATACAGGGATCTAGGCATAGTTTGAAGAGGGGAAATAATACTAAAATGCTTGACTGTCTTATGAATATTGGTTTTCCTTGCCTACTATTATAAAATAGACACTTGAGTGGGATATAAAGTAATGTTGGGAAACATGATTACAGAAAGCTTGTAAACCTATCTTCAGCCTATAACTGATTGGAATACCTAAAAGGGGTTCTAGAACTTGCCCAGTGAAATAGGCTTCTTGCAAAGCCTTTGCAGAGTATAGGACCTTAAGTGGAATCCTGAGTCCCATCCAGAACCTTATGAGGTGGGACATTCCCACTAGCAAGGACAAATAGACCAGCCTGGAACAGTGAGAGCAACAGAAGATACATCTTCAAAGAAGGGTCACCAGGAACAACCCAAAACAAAAATGTCAGCATGACTGGCTACTATAAGAATAAGCAAGCTGTTCTCCAGGAAGCCATCAAGGCAAGCAATCAAGTTCCTGAAACACACGAACAGGCATGTAAGCTTGCTGGCAACCACATTGGTCTACTGGTGAGTGGAAGAGGGGGAAAGGCAGCAATGAAGAAATGGGCTGAGTTCAACCACAGTCCATCAACCGCTGTTGACCTGGAGATGAGAGAGAGAAGAGGAAGGGCTGGTTGGTCCAAAGTGTGGTGAGACCTGGGGACACCTGAGCCCATGGACTTAACACAGGATCTATTCTGCACAATGTTCCATGTGCACTAGAAAAGAAGGCAGTTGGGTTGAGTGTTCTGTATAAGTTGTGCTTAGTTATTGTCTTTGTCAAGTTTCTCTTTAGTTGTTCTGTTCTTCAAGGAAAGTGGTGTATTAAAATCCCCTACTATTAACTGTCCTGGTAGTGCTGTAAAATAAGCACTGGACTGCTAACCACAAGATTAATGGTTCAAACCCACCCGTCATTTCTTGGACACCCTATACAGCGTTGCTAAGTTGGAAGCAACTCGAAGGCATTTAACAACTATCATTGTACAGTTGCTTATTTCTTTCTTCAGTTCTGTTGAAGTTTGACTAATATATTTTGAGGTTCTTTCATTGGGAGCATAGATATATATATTATGGTAACACCTTCTTTTTCAATACACCCATTAATCATGATACAATGTCCTTATTTGTCTCTGATGCTGTTTTTTTACCTTAAAGTTTATCAGAGATTACTATTGCCATCTCTACTTGTTTTTGATTCCTGTTAGATTGGTAAACATCTTTCCATCCTTTGGTTTTTAGTCTATTTTTGTCTTTATGAGTAAGGTATGTCTCTTATAGACAACATACAAAAGGATCCTGTTTTCTTATCCACTCTGTTACTGTCTTTTGACTGGTACATTTAATCCATTTACATTAGTGTAACTATCTATAGGTATGAATTGATTGCTGTCATTTTTGCTGTGTGCTTTTTTGTGGTGCTACTGGTTTCTTTGTTCCACATAATTTTCTGCAGTGAGCTAATTTTGTTTGTGGGTTTTCATTTTCTTCGTTGCTGTTGCTTTCATTTTCTTTGAGGTTACCCTGTATTTCATTTTCTCCCCATTTTAAAAAGTGTGTTTTATCTTGAAATTTACTTGACTTCCTTGTCCTTTGGAAATTCTGTATCTAAACAATTCCCTTTTTGCTCTGTAATTGTCTTATATCTCCAGTTCCCTATTTTCAGTCTCGTAGGTTTGTTTTAAATATTTACATTTCAGGAATTTTTTTGAGTTCTGGTGTTGTCATGCATAATAATCTCAGGTTGTTGTCTGCTATTATTGGTTCTTAGTCCAAAGAAAACCCTTTATTATCTTTTGTTTTGTACAAACTTCTTTAATTTCTGTTTATCTGGGAATGTCCTAATTTCCCCATAATATTGAGGGACAATTCTTTTTTCTTTCAGAGTTTTGTATACATCATTCCATTGTCTTCTTTCATGCATGTTTTCTGCTGAGAAATCAAAGCTTTCTCTTATTGGTTCTCCTTTGTAGGGAGATTTTTCTTACTTCCCAACATGCTTTCAGGATTCTTTAAATTCAATTTTTCAGAGTTTGATTATGATACATCTTGGTGAGTTTCTTTTGGGGTCTATTCTGTTTGGGGTTTATTCAGCTTTTTGCATCCTTATCTTCTCATCATGTTAGGGAAGTTTTCTCTCCAACAATTTTTAATGTGCTTTTGTCTTTTCTTGTTCTGGAATTCTCATCATCTGTAAGTTATTCCTCCTCATGGTGCCCCACATAAACCTTAGGCTTTATTCAGATTTTTTCTTTTAGCATACTTGTTAAGTGCTGTTGAGTTGGTTCCAATTCATAGCAACCCTGTACAGGGTTTCTGAGGAGCAGCTGGTGAGCCTGAACTGCTCATCTTATGGTTCAAACCAACCTTGCAGTCCAGTACATTAACCTGCAGCGTCGCACAAGGTATTAAGAAATTTATCTTCAAGCTCAGTAATTTCGGCTTCCATTGATTCAAATCTACTCCTTTGCCTTTACAATATGTTATCTATTTCTGAAACCAGGACTGGCTCCATTAGTCTGGAGCATGGCTCACCTAATTCCAGGCACTGGGAGAGGTTCACTTAGTACCTAATTCATAATTAATCCTCTGGATTTCTATTTGCAAGTTTTGTATTATCTCTAATCTTTCATCTGTTTTGTCTGTTTGTTCCTGTAGTAGTTTTTTTTAAAATACTTCCAAAGGTTTTTCTGTGTTCTCCTTGCTTTCTTTGATCTTTTCAGTTGTTGAAGGTACTTAAATGCTATTCATTTTAATTCTTTTTCAGGTAGTTTCAATGCCTTTTCTTCCTTAGAAACATTTTCTGGCTCTGCATTTTGGTCACTTGTTTGAGCCACACTGTCATATTTCTTCATGTGAACTGAAATTGTCTGTTGTCTCCAAAACACTGTGGTCTCGTATTTGTAGTTAATTGATGATTGTATGTCGGTATAGGCACTGAACCCACTGCATCATGGTGGATGTGATTAGAGAGGAAGCATGTATACAGTTTTCCATTCACTATTTGTGCATCTCAGTATAGATTGGGTTTGGCTGGTGTTGACTATCATTGATCAGGTAGCATAGCAACTGGTATTAACTCTTCCTGGGGGTTGGGTTTGCAAAGGATGCAGCTGTGACTGGGCTGTGCACCATTGCTTTCTCCTATCAGGTGGGGCAAAAGAGAAAACACACAGAAACACATGATAAAATAACAAAAATAAGTGAACAGCAAAAAAAGAGAAAACAAGGAGAAAAACAACACAATACAATAAACCAAAAGAGAAAGCAGGGAAGCAAAAGAAAGCCATGGAAAAGAAAAATAAGAAAAAGCACTAAACACAATTAGGGAGAGGGAAGAGAAAAAGCCTAGAGAGTAGTAAAGAAAAATCAAGAGCAAAAAGAGATGTTAAGCATCACCGAGTAATTTCCAACTGATAGCGTTTCCACGGAGTGACTGGTGGGTTTGAACTTTGCAGTTAGCAGTCTAGTGCTTATCTTACAATGACACGTCAGGACTCCTGACACTAGTCTATTATTTCTTTTTTATGTGTCAACTATGATTTTTTATACTGCCAGTCACGTACTATATTATAAATACTGTTAATAAAGCAGGGATTTTCCTTCTTCTGAAGGAGATTGCTTTATTGCCTTTGAGAATAAATTTATGAGAGGCACCCAGAAGTAGATGTTACAGTATTCCCTTTCCAGAGGCTTCAGGTGGCAATAAATGCATTATTGTTGCTGAGATTCGTATGTAGTTGTTAGGAGCCATTGAGTCAGTACCGGCTCAGAGCGACCCTATGCACACCAGAACAACTGCCCAGTCTTGCACCAATTTCACAATCGTTGCTACACTTGAGTCCATTGCTGTAGCCACTGTGCCAATCCATCTCTCTGGGGGGTCTTACTCTTTATCGCTGACGCTCCACTTTATCAAGCATGATGTCCTTAAAAAAGCAGGGACTGGTCTCTCCTGATATGTCTGAAGTCTGAGAGATGAAGTCTCACCATCCTGGCGAGCATCCTACTGTACTTCTTCCAACACAGATCTGTTTGTTCTTCTGGCAGTCCATGGTATTTTTAATATTCTCCTCCAACACTATAGCTCAAATGCATCAACTCTTCTATAGTCATCCTTATTCACTGGCCAACTTTCACATGCATATGAGGCTATTAAAAATACCAGGACATAGGGTTTCTGAAGAGCAGTTCAAACCAATCTTGCGGTCCAGTGCTTAACCTACAGCACCACACCAGGACTTAATCAGTTTATCATCTGCTAGCTTATTACAGACCCTGGTGTGTCACTGTAGGATCAGGAACTTTGAACCAAAAAAATCCATCAGCTTCTCCTTGAAAACCCAGTACAGCATCACTATGAGTCGGAACTGACTCAACTGCAAACACCACCAGGTCTATGACGTACATCATTAATATATACTCACTACAATTCTATGAAGGAGTCCTGGTGTGGTACTGTAGGTTAAGCACTGGAACACAAGGTATGTTTGAACCACAAGGTTGGTAGTTCAAACCCACCAACCACTCCTCAGAAACCCCATACAGGGTCGATATGAATCAGAATTGGCTTGACAGCCCTTAGCAACAACAATCCTTTGAAAAAGAAACCACCATGCCCATTTCACACATAAGGCTAAAGATTTTGAATGCTCCCTAGCAAGTAAGAAAGACAAGATTTAAACTGTCAGGCTCCAAATCTTTCTTTAGCATGTAACAATGACAAAGGGGTTACCTTTCACCAACGAATGTGCCTTCCTAGCGATTTTTCTGGAAGGAATATTGTATAGTATAGTCCTGGTGTGGTGCTGTAGGATAAGCACTGGACTGCTAACCACAAGGTCAGCAGTTCAAACCCACCACACACTCCTCAGAAATGCTATACAGTGTCGCTATGAGTCAGAACTGACTCAATGGCACTAACATCAACAACAGAACCTCAAAGGAAAAACAATGGTGTAATGTGGTGGTGGTGGTGTGCTGTGGAGTTGGTTCCGACTCAGAGTGACCCTGCACAAGGTGTCCGAGGCTGTAAATCTTCATGGAAGAAGACTCATCTTTCTCCTGCAGAACAGCTGGTAGTTTTGAACTGCTAACCTTGAGGTTAGTTAGTAACCCGATTCGTAACCACTACGCTGCCAGAGCTCCTTAAATGTTACAGATGTAATAGGTTCCTCTAAATAAGAAAGTAAAATCTAAAATTATTTAATATGTATAAGGAAATACACGTTCTAACATAAGAAAAGGTATTGTATTATTATTATTTTATTATTTAACATAGTAGTGACTACACCAGATCATATTTTCTCAAGTGGCAAATGAGGCAAAGCATAACATTCTTCTCTGATTCCTAATGAGAACCTTGAAATTATCTGTCTTTTGGAGGATTCAATTTCTTACGACGTCTGTGATACCTTAAAAAGAAGGAAAAAAATCATAGAGATTATTTTTATAAAAGTTAACTGCTCCAATAGAAATATTAAATTTCTGTTATTACCTTGCTGTTTCATTAAAACTATTTTGCATAATTCATGAAATATCAGAGATATTTCTTAAATAAGTCAAATGTCCTAACTATGAAAATTATATTCTATTAACTAAGTATTTTGATAATTCTTCTTTTAGCTCCTGAGAATAATTTCAACATACTAACCTGGACTACTGTTTTTTAATTAAAAATTAATGTCTGCTTGCTCTTACAGGAAAGAAATATATTGTGAACATGTATTTAAACATTCTGTATTAAAGTATCATTAAAAAAAAAAAGTTTTCCTCTAAATGGAGGCCTTTTATGCTGTAAAATCATGTCTTTACATACAATAGGATACAATTAACAATATGTGTATGGGAAAATGTGCAGCAGTCCAAAAACACAGGAACATTTTATTGGTAAATCATAATGTCCAACACAAACATGGGCATGATAAAAAGCAATATCAGACCCAACTGACAAAAGTTTTAATAAAATACTCTTGAAAAGTAGTATGCCAATACATATGAAAATTTTTTTTAACATTTGTAACTTTTGTCTAGTAACTGCTCTTCTGGAAATCCTAAAACAATGAAGAAAAATAATTATAATATTAAGGGTGCAAATTTGTATTTACACTATAACTGTTGGTGCTAAGTGCCATCAAGTCAGTTCTGACACATAGTGAGACCCTGTATAGAGTTCCTGAGGAGCGGCTGGTGAGCTTGAATTGTTGACCTTGCAGTTCAATCGACTTTGCAATCCAGCTCATTAGCCCACAGCACCACACCAGGGCTCCTATAATGAAAACTATATAAAAATGAGTAAAGTAATAAGACTTATTTTAAAAATGAAAGATTTTAAAAATGAAAGGTACCATTAGCAATACTATCTTTTGAGTGATGAGATCATAGAGAATTTTGTTTGCCTTTCTATGTTTCCTTATGTTTCTTCTTTCAATTAA
>NW_006408692.1:634276-640856 GCF_000296735.1 Chrysochloris asiatica | reverse complement strand
AAAAAAAAAAAAAAACTGCCTTAAGCCCGGATTTTGGCATTGAAGTCAGGAGTTTTTTGTTTTATTTTTTCAAATTTTTACTCAGATGGAAATTCAGTTTAAGGGTTTCTATACCTGCCAGAACAGAGTCATGGTGTAGTGTGTGTTAATGCACTGGATTGCAAGGTTGGCGGTTCAAACTCACCAGTCACTCCTTGGAAACCCTATAGAGGGTCAGTATAGGTCGGGGTCCCTATTAGTAGGAACAGACTTGACAGCACTTAACAACAACAATATCATAAACAAAGAAGACTTGAAACACTTACTAATGAAAATCAAAGACCACAGTTTTCAACTACACCTCAACATAAAGAAAACAAAACTCCTCGCAACTAAGCCAATACATAATAAACAGGGAAAAGATGTCAAGGATTTCTTTTTACTTGGATTCACAATGTCCATGGAAACCACAGTCATGAAATTAAATTACACTTTGCATTGGGCAAGTCGGTGGCAAAAGACCTCTTTAAAGTGATAAAAGAAAAGATGTCACTTTGAAGACTAAGGTGCGCTGGACGCAAACCATGGCATTTTCAATCACTTCATATACATGTGAAAGCTGGACATTGATAATGAAGACTGAAGTATTGATACCTCTGAATTACAGTGTTGGTGAAGAATACTGAATATACCATGGATTGCCAGAAGAATGAACAAATGTATTATGGGAGACATACAGCCAGAATGCCCCTCAGAAGCAAGGATGGCAAGACTTCATCTCTCATACTCTGGACATGTTATCAGGAGTGATTAACCCTGGGAGAAGGACATCATGGTTGGTAAAGTCAATGAAAAAGAGGAAGACTCTGAAGGAGATGGACTGACACAGTGGCTGCAAAATGGGCTCAAAGATGGAAACGACTGTGAGGATGGTACAGGACCAGGAGCGTTCCGTTCTACGGAGGGTCACTATGAGTCAGAAGGGACTTGGTGGCACCTAACAATAACAATAATATCATAAATGACAAGACATACATCTTATGCTCTGCACTGGTTGTGATTAAGATAGCTACAGCCTTTTTATCTAAGATTTCATGAAGTATACAAAATACATTCTTTTGTATATTATCTTAGATTTAAAATTTTACAAAATAGAAATCATGTTTACAAACATATAATACATATAGCATAATACTATTTGTGAAAAGAAAAAAACAAACCTATATAATTCCATATGTACATATATTAGCATAGAGAATATACTTACATGCCAGATAAACAAGGTTTTTCTACTGCAGTAATACAAGGGGCTTCAAAAAGTTCCAATGACTTTTCATTTCATCTTTCCATGAATTTTCTAAAGCCCCTTCATATTCCTAAAAGGTTATCTCTCAAAACAATTGACTACCATAATACAGGTTCAGGAATGGGTTTGAGAACTCATGAACCTCCTGAAATTATATGTAAAACTTATGAGTATATATTTTGCTGGATGAAAGTGGATTCACACCTTTCATCATATTCTCAATAAAGTCCATGGCCATAAAAATTTTAGAAGCTATCCTAAAAAATTAAGATTTATCTTACATTGCTTAACTGTGCTATGCTCAAGACTAACTGAAAATGCTTGAGGTCCTAATAAGCCTAAACCTAAGTCAAATTCAAAAGTATGCACATGTTGTTGTTGTTGTTGTCAGGTGCCATCGAGTCGGAACCGACTCATAGCAACTCCATGCACAGCAGAACGAAACAATGTTCGATCCTGGGCCAACCTCACCACCGCTGCCACCCCCGAGTCCATCAATGATGCCACCTGGCCGATCCATCTCGTTGGAGGTCTTCCTCTTTTTCTCTGACCCTCCACCCTACCCAGCATGACATCCTTCTCCAACGATTGTTTCCTCCGGACTACATGTCCAAAGTAGGAGAGACGAAGCTTAGCCATCCTGGCCTCCAAGGAGCACTCTGGCTGCACTTCTTCCAAAACAGATCTATTGGTTCTTTTGGCAGTCCATGGCACCCTCAGTATTCTCCTCCAACACCACAACTCAAAGGCATCAATTCTTCTACGATCCTCTTTATTCACTGTCCAGCTTTCGCATCCATATGAGGCTATTGAAAACACAATGGCCTGGGTCAGGCGCACCCTAGTCCTCAAGCTGACATCTCTGCTCTTCAATACTTTAAAAAGTTCCTGTGCAGCAGATTTGCCCAGTGCAATACGTAGTCTGATCTCTTGACTGCTACTTCCGCGAGTGTTGATAGTTGATCCAAGAAGAATGAAGTCCTTGACAACTTCAATCCTTTCTCCATTGATAAGAATGTTGTTTATTGGTCCAGTGGTGAGGATTTTTGTTTTCTTGACATTGAGATGCAATCCATATCGAAGGCTGTGCTCTTTAATCTTCATAAGTAAATATTTCAAGTCCTCTTCACTTTCAGCGATCAAGGTTGTATCATCTGCATATCGCAGGTTGTTAATGAGTCTTCCTCCAATCCTGATGCCACGTTTTTCTTCATAGAACCCAGCTTCTCGTATTACTTGCTCAGCATAAAGGTTGAACAAGTATGGTGAAAGAATACAACCCTGTCTCACACCTTTCGCAATTTTAAAACTTTCAGTGTTCCCATGTTCTGTTCGAACAACTGCTTCTTGGTCTAGGTACAGATTTCTTAGAAGTACAATTAAGTGTTCTGGAATACTCATACTTCTCAATGTTGTCCATAGCTTGTCATGATCCACACAATCAAAAGCCTTTGCGTAGTCAATAAAGCACAGGTAAACATCCTTCTGATATTCTCTGCTTTCAGCCAAGATCCATCGGACATCAGCAATGATATCTCTCGTTCCACGGCCTCTTCTGAATCCAGCTTGAACCTCTGGAAGTTCTCTGTCAATGTATGACTGTAGCCGTTCATGCACATGAATATCAAATAATATTCACAGATTTCTTACTACACATAAATTTCAAGGTACATTGCAATGACTAGCCAGAAGAAGCAACATAACTTTCGGGTGACCCTACAATTTATCATCCAGACTGAAACCCTTTTGAGAATTAAAACCAGCACTGTTCAGAATTAGCACAAGAAGTTGTTCCTGGCAAACCAAGATACACTGTCACCATTGTTAAACTGTAAACTGATTCAGTGACATCTGGAACACTGGTCCGTGGTTCTTAAGCCAGAGTAATACTTCACCTCCTGGTTCACACTGCAACAGTCTTTAAATCTGTTTCCTGTTCATTTTTGTGCCTCCATAGAAACACACTAAAGTCATTGTTTAAATTAAGTGATACTGCTATTCATGTATTCATAATTTCTGTCTCAGAAATTTAGAATTACTTTTCAGAGCCTTCCTACTTTCCATTCAGCCTTCTAAGTGACCCTTCATAGCTACAAATTCTGTGTCTGCGGATTCAACCAACCACAGATTGAAAATATTCCAAAAACAAAAGAAGCTTCCAAAAACTCCTGGTGTGGCACTGTAGGAACCACAAGGTCAGTAGTTCAAACTTACTAGCTGTTCCTCGGAAACCTATACAGGGTCGCTATGAGAACCAACTCAAAGGCACTTAACAACAACAAAAAGCAATTAAGTGGTCAAAGCAATCCTTCAATGGTTAAGAGGGAGTGTAAGGATTACTTACACAGCATGTACATTATATTGTTATTGTTGTTGTTAGTGTCATAGAGTCAGTTCTGACTCAGAGCAGTCCTGCATGAGGTTTCCAAGGTGCAGCTGGTGTGTCTGGACCACTGATGTAGTAATTAGCAGTCCAGTGCTTACCTTATACTAGGTATAAGTTATCTATATATTATTTAAAATATACAAGAGGTTTGTGAAGATTATATACCTACTATTGTTGTTAAGTGCCATTGAGTTGGTTCTGACCCATAGTGATCCTGTGTAGGTTTTACAAGAAGCAACTGGTGAGCTTTAACCTCTGATCTTGTGTTCCAGCGCATTAAACCACAGCGCCACGTCAATGTATACCAATACTACACCATTTTATATAGAGAACTTGACCATCCACAGATTGTGGTATCTGTGGGGGGGTCCTGGAACCAATCTCCCATGGATACCAAAGGACAACTCTATTATAAGAATCAGGATCATTCATTCTTTAATTCTTATCTATTCACTTTTAAAATGTGCAGGCATCTACTATGTGCTAACATGTATCCTCTCCTCATGAACTGATATGGTTAGCTTCCAAAGGTCAGGTAGTTATGCAAAAATGGATATTATAAGAAAATGGAAGATGAAGTCACATTAAATGACAAGATAGCAGATGACTACACCATTACATAAGTGCTAAATCACTGAGAATCATGGTCACACCCTTAATAATCAGTCACAATTCCTCTTGCCTCACCTTTCAGCATTCATTATTGACAGACATCGATAATGTAAAAAAGTTGTATAGTAGATGTTTTACTATTGTCAACAATGTGAAATGTCAGATAACTAGACAGTTGATAGGTGAAGAGAGGGTGCATTTCTAAGTGGTAAGGATTCTCTACTGTACAAAGCAAGACAAAAATCTTACGGAGTTTATGTTTCAGGGCAGGTGATAAGAAAACAAGATAAATAAGTTGGGTAGGGAAGACTTCATTGAATAAAAATCTGAAGAAGTGTGGGAACTAGCTTTGCTAATAGTTGAAGGAAGAGAATTATATATACAGAGGAACAACAAATGCAAAAATTAAGAGACGAAGGAAGGTCATGGTTTCAAGGAACATGACTGGGTTAATAACATGTTCAGTACTCTTAGTTACTTCCACAAGGCCTAGAGTCTAAAAAAGCTCACAAGTAGTTACCCAAGGCACACCGAGTCTCTCTGTGCTCAGACCAAAATAGAGAGCAGCCGAGTCAGGAAAAGGAGGAGGAAATGAAATAGATGACTGAAAGCCTCCATGAACAAGAAGGACTAGCTGGTGTTCAGATACTGCTACTGAACATTGTGATTAAAAATTCTAAACAAGAATCCTGACCAAGAGGGAGAAAATGCAGATCAGAACTCCAGTTTTCATAGAACATAGAATTTCTGGATTCACGGAAGCTGGATGAACCCTGAAACTACTGCCCTAATACTTAAACCTTAAACCAGAAATATCCCATGAAATCGTTGTAAAATCAAACAATAGTTTAATCTAACCACTGAAAAATGTCTGCCCTAAACATTATGCTCTTCTAAGGACAGCGGTTCGAAACTACCAGCTGCTCCGCGGGAGAAAGATGAGGCTTTCTACTCCCGTAAAGATTTACACCCTCGGAAACCCTATACAGGGTCGCTATGGGTCGGAACCGACTCGATGGCACATAACAACAACAACAACAAAGGACTATGTATATGGGCTCAAAGGAGCTCTGGTAGCGTAGTGGTTACAAATCGGGCTGCTAACCTCAAGGTCGACTGTTCGAAACTACCAGCGGTTCCGCAGGAGAAAGATGAGGCATTCTGCTCCTGTAAAGATTTACAGCCTCAGAAACCTCACTATGAGCCAGAACCGACTCCATGGTACTTAACAACAACATATGGGCTCAAAGCGACAACAGCAACTCAAAACATTAGCTAGGACCTTATGGAGCAGTGAGTGTATGGTACTAGAGAGGAACAACTCAGAAAAGGAGGGTGACAATGTTGTACAACTTGAAGGATGTCATCAATGTCACTCAACTGTAGAAACTGTTGAACTGGTATAATGCTCAGCTGTGTATACTCTCAACAAAATTAAAACAGTAAATAACTTTTAAAAAAGTCAGTTAAAAAAAAAAGACATTTGGGCAACAGCAGCTGGTAGGAATAGTAAAATTTTTAAAATTCAAACCTAATATCCTCTGCCTTACCAACCCAATTCCCATAATGAGAATTCAAACAGTTCTAGCATTGTAAAGCCCAAGAAGACTCTGAGTTGCCATCCTAAAGTAAATAGGATCAGCAAGATTAAGATAAAGCAAAATCCTATTCACAAATTTAATAATAACAATCTTAACTTCGGGTTTTAACAATTGGGATCATCTAATCATTGGTGTTTATTGGTTACTAACTGTTTCCCCATCAACTCTGTACAAACACATGGCCTATACGCCCACTTGGGTGGAGCTAATAATTAAATGCACGTAGATTCAAAAGTAAATAAGGTGAGGTAACACCCTTGGCTCATAAAGTCTTAACTAATCTTGACTTAGAATCTGATTAACAAGGAACAGCTTAACCAAGCTATGCCCTACCTAGATAAAATGCAAACTGAAACCTGAAAGCTTACCTCTGGGAATAAAACTTCCAAGAATCATTGGAAACCATCCCAAAGATGCCATAAATAAAGTGCCATTTCAAAAAGGAACAGTATAGGGGACAGGAGATTAGTAGGTATACAGAAGATTTCTATTTTCTATTTTAAATACTTCGGCATTCTTTGCCAAATACACTGTTAAAATGAGGATCTTAACTTTTAACAAAAACTTATTTTTTTTAAAGATTGTATACACCTCTGGTTTTTAAATTCATAATGAGTCCCAGCCTTTTGATTGCTGTAAGTTAGTTATTGTGAAATAGGTGCATTAATATATCCCATATTCACGGAAAAATGGTCT
>NW_006408692.1:632996-633848 GCF_000296735.1 Chrysochloris asiatica | reverse complement strand
TCTACTCCCGTAAAGATTTACACCCTCGGAAACCCTATACAGGGTCGCTATGGGTCAGAACCGACTCGATGGCACTTAACAACAACAACAACAACCAATACATGTTGAATGATTAGTGGTCACATATATGTTTACTTAGCAGTCCTGGTATGGTGCTGCAAGGTCGGTGGTTCAAACTCACCATCCGCTCCTCAGAAACCCTACATAATACAGGTTCACTATGAGTCAAACCAACTCAAGGGCACGTAACAATAACAACATGCTTATTTAAAATTCTGAAAGATGATGTATCAACAAGGACAACACCTACAAGTAAAATGTTTCTTTTTATACATAAGCTAGTAATTAGGGCTCTGTTGCTAAGCTCTGTATTAGAACACACATAGGCACAGTCAATTTCACATAATTAAAGTCTACTTACAATTGCAAAGTGTCTAGTATGCAACTCTGATAGGGCAAGATGTATCAGGAAATTAAATTAATTAGCACTCAAAAGCTAATTAGCAGTAATAAGATTAAAAAAGTAAATAAGACTAAACATTGGTGGGGTTCTCAATGTAAATGTCTACTGAGTAAAACACACTTGGTTTTAACATGCTTGGTTTTAATGGTCTTGCCTTCAGGCCTGCCTCATCCAAGCTATACATCTTTAAAGGTGTCACAACTTCAGTGATTTCAATAAGAACAATGCTTTAAAATGACTGCAGCAAATGGTCCAACCTCTTTGGAAAACAATATGGCGTTTCCTCAGAAGGTTGAAAATAGAAATACCTTAGGATCCAGCAATCCCTTTACTCGGTATTTACCCACGAAAAAGATATACGCACACCAATGTTTATAGGAGCAGAAGAT
>NW_006408692.1:628885-630827 GCF_000296735.1 Chrysochloris asiatica | reverse complement strand
GAAGCTGATGATGTGCCCTGTAAACTTTCACTCAATCCAAAATAAAAACATTTAATAAAAAATAAATAAATAAATAAAATGACTGCAGCATTTGTAGTACATGCAAGAAGCAAACAGGAACTGAGAGAAATTAGAGAAGTCCAAGGAAGGGTGAACTACAATATCTGGCTACGTAGACAGAAATAAAAGATAAACATGAGGGATGCTATGAATCATAAATAGAAATATTAGACTAAGGTAATAACTGAGATATAGGGCTATGGAATGGTCTGCAATGCTCCTTAGAAGCAAGGATGATGTGACTTTGGCTTACTTGCTCTGGACATGCCATCAGGAAAGACCAATTAGTAGAAAGGGCATTATGTTTAGAAACAAGGTAAGCCCTGTATCATCAGGAAGAACACCTCAAGACTTATGCCATGAGTAATAGGAAAATATCCATATGCCTACAAGGAAGACCAGTCGATATGACTATTATTCAAAGTTACACATAGAACACGAATGTCAAAGATGAAGAAACTGAAGATTTTTACCTACTTCTGAAGTTTGAAATTGATCAAACAAGCAATCAAGATGCCCTGATAATTACTGGTGATTGCACTATGAGAAGTGAAAACAAAGAAGGCTCTGAGTTGGAAAATATGGCCTTGATTACACAAACAACACTTGAGATTGCATGATAGGATTTTGTAAGAACAACTTAGTCATGGATGTGCCTCTTTTAAACAATATAAATGACCTCGCTGGATGGAATACACAGGAATAAAATCAACCACATATGGGGAAAGAGACAATGGACAAGCTCCAATATCATTAGCCAGAACAAAGTTAGACCGAACTCTGGAACACAACAATTGCTCATGCTGTTGTTGTTAAGTGCCGTCGAGTGGGTTCCAACCCATAGCAACCCTGTATAGAGTTTCCAAGGAGCAGCCGGTGAGCTTAAACACCAACCTTGCAGTTCATACAACTTTGCAGTCCCATGCAATAACCCACAGCGCCACACCAGGACTCCACATCAATAGGGAGATGCCAGAAATTCAAGTTGGATTCAGAAGAGGATGTATGTGGAAGAAGGGATATCATTGTTGGAAGCGAAGATGGCTGAAGATCTCTCATATTTGGACATCTTTTCAGGAGGACCCAGTCCCTGGAAAAGGACATCATGCTTGGTGAAGTGGATGATCAACAATAAAAAGGAAGCTCCCCTAATAAAGTGGATTCACACAGGGCAGCAACAATGAGCTCAAACATGGTGACAATTCTGAGTACGGCACAGGATGGTCAGTGTTTTATTTTGTTATAGATAGGGTAGCTCTGAGTTAGAACAGACTTGAAGACAGACAGATAACAAAAACAACAATATGGATAAAATATGAATGATGTCTACATAGCCAGATATTGTAGTTCACTCTTCTTTGGACTTCTCTAATTTCTTTCAGTTCCTCTTTCCTTCCTGCATGTACCACAAAAGCATCAAAAGAAGATAGAAAAATATATAGTTATGCACTAAGAAGCATTAGTTAGTGTTCAATTATTTCAGGAGGCAGCACATGATCAAGAATTAAAGATAGTCATGACTAATTGTGACTGTCACAATTGTAAAGGTAAAAATGGGAACGTAGTTAATCTTATAGTCCAGAAATAGAAGAGAAGAGTACAAGGAGAATGCGAGACCTTATCCAGAGATGCAGCGACATCAGAGATGGAGGCAGAGATGGGGATGTGGAGAGGGAGCAGCTGAGGACTCCAGATCCATGGGAAGAGAGGGACTGAGAGCTGGCGGCCAGTAGGCAGACTTGCAGAATGTGCCCTTTGGTGGTGTAAATTATTATATATGCCTAAGTATTAAAAAAAAGAGCTAAAATGATTAGAGAGAAATACTGTTAACTGATGGTGCAAGGTGGGGATTATAATCATTGTAATGAAACAAAGTATATGA
>NW_006408692.1:616515-627717 GCF_000296735.1 Chrysochloris asiatica | reverse complement strand
CCTGCAGAGGCCATGATGCCTGTAGTCCCAAGCCTGCCCACCAGTGCGCCTCATTGTCTCCCTTCTTCTGTTTGTCTGTGTATTCTTTCGCTATCCCTATCGCCGCTGGATCTCCCCTCCTCGTGAACCAAAAACTCGTGACAACTATGTCGAGGTCAGACCCCGACACTACTTGACCTGGCTTTAATGGCTGGATGATCAGAACTCAACTAGAAGAAGAAAGTAGAGGAAAAAAGATCTGATACAATTTGATGAACTTGACCTACACCTATGGATGCAGTAGCTCAAAAGAGTGAACAAGTCTTTACAGTGAGGATCATTCCCACCCCCTCAATAGACAGGGTAGACAGGGATGGGCAACTTAGACATTAGCTACCCAAAATGGGGGTGGGGGGGCTACAAAGGCAAGAAATAACTGACTTACAAGCTTTCAAGAGGGAGCCTAGATTCAGGGGGTGCGGAGGAGGGTGGAATCTCCACTGAGTAGTATCCAATCCGTCTAAGCGGGGCTGATGAAAGGAGATGGGGATAGCACTCATGTGGCACACAAGTGAATAATTGCTATTGGGACTGACTGTGAGGATTGGAAATGTAAAGGTGGACATTTTGTAGCAAAAGGAGGAGAGTAACTGACTTTGCAGTCTAGGAGCGGAGGTCCCTGGGACCACGTGGGGAGTGCAGGACCCTATCCAGAGAAACACTGATGCCAGAGATGGAGGCAGAGACAATGAAGTGGAAAGATGGAGTGGCTAGGGACTCTGGACCCCTCTCTGGGTATACCCTTTGGTTGGTTGATGATGCATGGAGGGGATTGTAACCATGGCACTGAAACGATATACCGTAGGATGAATGTAAAGCTCATGTTCTCCCATGTAAACTATCGCTTAGTTCACAATAAAGCATTAAAAAAAAAAAATGAAAGAAATAGCCAGAAATTCAAACCATAGTCAGAGGATGTGGAATGAAGGATATTACTGCTGACATTAGATGGATCTGCATTGAAACCAGATAATACCAAAAAGATGTTTACTTGTATTTCTTTGAATGTGCAAAGCCATTATTATGGATAATAATGCAACAAATGGTGATTCCAAACACTGAATCGTAGTTATGTGGTACCTGTACATAGATAGAGCAAGAGGCAGTTTGAACACCAAGGTAAAACTACCTGGTTTATAAGCAGGAAAGGTATGCATTAGGGCTGTAATGGGAGCCATACAAAACTAGCAATCAGATGATACTTTCACCATACATATTCAATCTGCATGCTGAGTATAATCCAAGGCACTGGGTGATATGGTGGCATCAGGGTTGGAGGAAGACTCATTGACAACCTGTGATATGCAGATAACACCACCTTGATAGTAGTTAAGAAGACTTGAAGCACTTAATGAAGAAGAACTAACGCTACATCCTCAGAGGTCTTATCTACACACAAAGAAGCTTCAAAAAGTTTTTATGAGAATATTACATTATCTTCCTTTTTTTAGAAAAATGAGAAATGTTTTAATCCTTGAAGATGTGGAGGGAAAGAGGACCCTCCTAGAACCCCTTTTTGAAAACAGAAAAGACTCTGGCTTCCTGAGGAAAACTGAAATAGACATAAACCAGTGGAAGAACCCAGATGTAGGAAGTGACCCAGCACAGCATCCAAGCCGTGCCAGAAGCACTAAGGGATCGAAGAACCACATGGTCCCAATGAAGAACTCAGGCAGGACCGCCTGAGACCTAATCAGCTGGGGCTCCATACTGATGATGCTTCCAACATAAATGACACCCTGTCTCTCACCAGCTTGGAAGAACCGGACTCCAACTTGAACACAAGGCACCAACCACTTTAGCACCCACATGATTACCTGCCTCTGCACAGTGCTTCCACACCACATGCTATCTGACATCACTCTCTGCTATCTTTTTTTTTTTTTTTAATGTTTTATTGTGTATTGAGTGATAGTTTACATGGGGGAACATTAGTTTTAAATTCATTCTATCCTATATTGTTTCATTGCCATGGTTACAATCCCCTCCATGCATTATCAACCAACAAAAGGGTATACCTTTAATGTCCTGCCGCCCCCCTCCCCCCTTGGTCCTCTTTCCCTCTCTGGGTCTCAACTCCCCAGGCACTCCATCTCTTCATGTCATCCTCTCTGTCTCCATCTCAGGCCTCACTGCTTCTCTGGGTGGGGTCCCACTCTCTGCTCTTCTCCATTGATGGTCCCAGGGCCCTCCGCTCCTGACTGAAAGGTTACTCACACCCCTCCTTGCTATAAAATATCCACCTTTACATTTCCAGTTCTCACAATCAGTCCTGGTATAACAGTTTTCACCATTGCATCACATGGGACCCATCTGCATTTCTTTTCATCAGCCCTTCCTAGACAGGTTGGATACTACTTACTAGAGACTCCACTATCCTCGCCGCCCTGTGGATCTAGATTCCCTCTTGAAAGCTTATAAGCCAGCCACTTCTTACCTTTGCATCCCTCCCCCCATTTGGGGTAGCCAATGTTCAAGTTGCCCATCCCTTTCCACTCTTTGTGTGAAGGGAGTGGGGATAATTCTTGTAGCCGGGAATTATTTCCTCTTCTCCGCTATCTTTTAAATCCATTTTTCCATGAACTTTTTGAAGCCCCCTTATATGGAGCCCAGGTGTGGCACCATAGGATAAGCACTGAACCTCAAGGTCAGTTTGAACTGCAAGGTCAGTGGTTCAAACTCACCATCTGCTCCTTGGAAATCCTGTACAGGGTCACTATGAGTTGGGACCAACTAGAAGGCATTTAACAACAACAGGGAGCAAACTTATGAAAAACTTGCTACCCATAACCAAACACATTAAGTAAACGAGTCGATGTACCTGGGAGCTCAGGACCATTGTCTCAGGGTTCACCAAGGTCAATTGGTTTAACATAATCAACTAAGACAATATTGTACATCCTACTTTGGTGACTAGCTTCCAAACCAACATACCAAAAATGAACTCAGCTTCATTACTCCCAAACCTGTTTCCTCACTTGCATAACTGGTACCATCATCCAACCCAAAACCTAACAGAATCTTAGAAGGCCTATACTCATTCTTCTCCCTCCCTACACACACCCAGTGGGCACACCTGTTGTTATTAGTTGCTACCTAGGCAATTCTGACTCATTGTGGTTCTATGTGTATCAGGATATAAGTGTTCTCCATAGAGTTGTTAAGACTATGAATTTTTGGAAACAGATGGTAAGGCTGTTTTCCAAGGCATTTCAGAGTCACTTCAAATCACCAGTCACTTGGTGCGTAATCAAGCGCTTAATAATCTGTGCCACTACAAGCACTGTTGGTCACTTACTGGAGTTAACAATTTAAACACCAGTCTTCTCTTTCATTCTTTCCTTTTATTTTGTCCTTAGCCAATCCTGTCATGCAGGTCTTCAACATTTTTCTACCTAAGCTATTATAATACTTTCCTAACAGGTCCCTCTGACTGGAATATGTTCACTGTTGTTGTTGTTAGGAGCCATCGAGTTGGTATCGACTCATAGCAACCTTATGTGTAACAAATAAAGGAATGCCCGGTCCTACACCAACCTCACAATCGTTGCTATGCTTGAGCCTACTGTTGCTGCCACTGTGCCAATCCATTCTACTGGGGCTCTTCCTCTTTTTCGCTGACCCTCCATTTTACCAAACAGGATGTCCTTCTCTAGGGACTAATTCCACCTGATAATATATGTCCAAAGTGTGAGAGACGAAGTCTAGCCATCCTGGCTTCTAAGAAGCCTTCTAATCATACTTCTAACACAGATCAGTTTGTTCTATTGGCAGTCTATGAGTTGGAATTGATGGTAACCAGTTTAGTGTTTTTGGTTACTTGAAATAAAGTGATGTGTGGACATATTCTATCACTCCTCTGTCAGTTAGCCATACTGTGGTGGTTTGCATGTTGTTGTATTCTGGAAGCTATGCCACTGGTATTTTAAATACCAGCCTGGGTCACCCACGGTAGACAGGTTTCAGACGAATTTCCAGTGTAAAATAGACTAGGAAGAAGGAGAGATGGACTACTTCCAAATACTTACTCACCAAACCTTATGAATAGCAGTCGAACCCTGTTAGCACCAGAATACTGAATTTTAAAATATGATGAAGAACACCAGAATATTTTCAGATATAGTGCTGGAAAATGACCCCACAGGTTGGAAGGAACTTAAAATATGACTGAGGAGCAGCTGCCTCCTCAAAGTAGAGTTGTCCATAATGAAATGAATGGAGTGAAGCTTTTGGGACCTTCATTTGCATTATGGGGCACACCTCAAAATGAGGAGAAATCGCACTAAACATCCATTAATGATTGAAACATGAAATATGCAAAGTATGAATCTAGGAAAACTGGAAACTGTCAAAAATGAAATGGAACAAATAAACATTGATAACCTAGGCATTACTGAGCTGAAATGGACTGGTGTTGGTCATCACGAATCTGACAATCACGTTTTACTATGCCGGGAATGACAAAACGAAGAGGAATGGCATCGTATTCATCTTCCAAAAGAACATTTCAAGATCTGCCTTGAAGTACAGTGCTATCTGTGATAGGATAATATCCAGACACCTACAAAAGACCAGTTAATACCACTATTATTCAAATTTACACACCAAAAATGAATGCCAGTGATGATTAAATTGAGTATTTCTATTAGCTTCTTCAGTTTGAAATTGATGAAACATGCAATCAAGACGTATTGATAGTTACTGGTGATGGGAATGCAAAGGTTGGAAACAAAGAGGAAGGATCTGTAGTTTGAAAATATAGCCTTGGTGACAGAAACAATGCTGGGATCGCATGAAGGAATTTTGCAAGACCAATGACTTGTTCATTGCAAATACCTTTAAACAACATAAAAGATGGCTATGAACATGGACCTCACCAGATATAATACACAGAAATCAAACTGACTACATCTGTGGGAAAAGATGATGAAAAAGCTCCATATCATCAGCCAAAATCAGACCAGGGGCAGAGTGTAGAACAGCAATATACCTTTGATTTATTGACAGCTGCTTCTATGGGTATTGATTATGTATGGATCCAAGTAACATGAAATCTTTAACAACTTCAATCTTTTCTTTGTTTATCATAATGCTATTTATTGGTCCAGTTGTGAAGATATTTCTTTCATGCTGAGGTTTAATCCTTGTTGAAAGTCATAGTCTTTGATCTTCATCAGTAAGTACTTCCAGTGCTCTTCACTTTCAGCAAGCAGGATTATGTCACCTATATACTGTGGGTTGTTTTGAGTCTTCCTTCAAACCTGAAGCCATGTTTTCTTCATATAGTCCAACTATTTATATTATTCATTTAGCACAGATTGAATAAGTAGGGTTAAAAGATACACTGACACACACCTTTCCCAATTTTAAACCATGCAGTATCTCCTTACTTTGTTTGACCCACCACCTCTTGGTCTATGTACAAGCTTTGCATGAACACAATTAAGTGCTCTGGGATTCTCATCCTTCACAATGTTAACCACAGTTAAGATGCAGACAGTCAAATACCTTTCTAAAGGCAATAAAATACAGGTAAACATCTTTCTAGTATTCTCTGTTTTCAGTTAAGATCTAATGTCAGCAATGACATCCCTCATTCCATATTCTTTTCTGCATCAGACTTGAATTTCTGGTAATTTCCTGCCAAGGTACAACTGCATTTTGAAATTACCTTCCCCAATTTTACTTGCGTATGTTATAAATATCACTCAATAATTTCTGCATTCTGTTGGATTGCCTTTCTTTGGAAGAGGCACAATATGGTACTTTTCCAAGTTGGTTGGCCAAGCAGCTTTCTTACAAATTTTTTGACATAGACAAGTGATCATTTCCAGTGTTTTGCATATACTTGTTGACATATCTCAATTAGTTTTCCATCAATCCCTGTAGCCTTGTTTTTTATTAATACATTCAGTGCAGCTTGGACATCATCCTTCATTAGCTCTTGATCATATGCTACTTCCTGAAATGTTGAAAAATTATTTTTGGTACAGTGACTTTGTGCATTCCTTCTATTTATTTTTGATGCTTCCTGCATTGTTCAATATTTTGCCCACAGAACCCTTCAAAATCGCAACTAGAGGCTTAAATATTTTCTTCAGGTTCTTTCAGCCTAAAACATGCTGAGTATAGTTTTGCCCTTTGGCTTTCTAACTCCAGTTCTTTGTACATTTCATTATAATACTACATACTTTGTCTTCCATGCTGCACTTAAAATTTTCCACTCAACTCTTTTACTTCATTTTCTATTTGCATTAGCTATTCTCCATTCAAAAATAAATTTGTTTTGTCTGCTATCCATTTGCTATTTCCTGTCTTTTTAATGATCTTTGATTTCTCATGTATGATGTCCTTGATGTAATGCTACAGTTCATCTGGTCTTTGGTCATTGGTGTTCAATGTGACAAATCTTTGCTTGAAATGGTCTCTAAATTTAAGTAGGATATACTCAAGTTTATATTCTAGCACTCTTGGACTTATTTTAATTTTCTTCAGCATCACCATGAACTGGGTTATATGAAGAAAAACGTGGTATCAGGATTGGAGGAAGACTCACTAACAACCTGCGATACGCAGATGATACAACCTTGCTTGCTGAAAGTGAAAAGGACTTAAAACATTTAAAAGCACAACCTTTGGTATGGATTCCATCTCAATATAAAGAAAACAAAAATCACCACCACTGGACCAATAAATAACATTCTTATCAACAGAGAAAAGATTGAAGTTGTCAAGGACTTCATTCTTCTGGGATCAACTATCAACACTCACGGAAGCAGCAGTCAAGAAATCAAGCTATGTATTACATTAGGCAAATCTGTTACACAAGACCATTTTAAAGTGTTGAAGAGCACAGATGTCAGTTTGAAGACTAAGGTATGCCTGACCCAAGCCATGGTATTTGTAATAACTTCATATGCATGTGAAAGCTGGACAGTGAATAAGGAAGACCTTTAAAAAATTGATGCTTTTGAGTTATGGTGTTGGAGAATATTGAAAGTGCTAAGGGCTGCCAAAAGAACCAACTGTGTTGGAAGCAATGCAGCCAGAGTGCTCCTTGGAGGCCAGGATGGCCAAACTTCGTCTCTCCTACTTGGGACATATTGTTAGGAGGGACCAGTCACTGGAGAAGGATATCATGTTTGGTAAGGTGGAGGGTCAGAGAAAAAGAGGAAGACCCCCAAAGAGATGGATTGGCAAAGTGGCAGCATCAATGGGCTCAAGTGTGGCAACAATAGTGAGGTTGGCCCAGAATCAGGCAGTGTTTCATTCTGTTGTATATAGGGTCGCAATGATTTGGTACTGACTCGATGGCACCTAACAACAACAACAACAACAATGGTCTGTTCCACAGTTGGCCCATGGCCTTGTTTTGACTGACACTGAGCTGCTGCAGCATTTCTTTTCACAAAATTGATTCCCATGGTGATTTCCCACATTATTGTTAAGTGCCATCTAGTTGGTTCCAACCCATAGCAACCCTGTGTAGGGTTTCCAAGAGCAGCTGGTGAACTTGAACCGCCAACTTTGCAGTTCAAACAGCTTTGCAGTCTGGCACATTAACCCACAACATAGCAATATACCAGCCACCACATTCTGACAAACTGAAAGATGAGTGGAGGCACTATATCACAGAATGCAAATGTTTTCAAGAACTCCTGAAAACTTCACTGAAATCTATAGTTAAAAGGAAAAAAGAAGTAGTGTTTCATTTTAGCAACAGCATGTACAGATTTTAAAGTACAACATAGTAGATAATTATGTTGCGGTCGTTAAGTGCTGTGGAGTGGGTGCTGACTCATAGCAATACTGTATAGGGTTTCCGAGGAGCAGCTGGTGAGTTTAAACCACAGACCTTTCAGTTCAAACTGACCTTGCAGTTGAGTATTTATCATACAGCACCACACCAGGAGTTAATTCTTTATGGAAGTTAATTTCCTCATACAGAATACTTCAAGAGTTTTTCAATGCAGAGTGTTACATGTTCCTTTAGTGTATCTACTGGGAAATGAAGAAAAGCAAATAAAACTTACAATCCATGAGGATACCACCGGTGCTTAGTAGTAAAGAACATTTTGCTAAGTTGTTCTATCATGGGTCCTTGCTGAAGGGGCTCATCCTTTACTTCTAGTCTGGTTTTTAGCACTTGATCATGTGTTTCTTCATTATTATGCACAGGATCTGGTCGAGGGATAGCCTACAAAATAACAGCAATAAACAGCATGAAAATTAAGAACGTTCACCAGCATCTTATTACATTTACAATAACACGAGAATCATACTCAGTAATTCATTATAGGGGAGTAAATTATCATAACAGAGTTCCATGTAGTTGCATTATTCATAAAAAAAAAAGAATCAGAACATGTTTTTGTCTCACATCTAAGTTTTGGATTTTTTTCCAATAATAAAGTGCATAATATTTTAGTTCTCTTTTTCCAAATAATAAAGCTCTTATTACTTTAATTTTATTTCCCAGGAGCATAAATTGTGTCCATTATTACTGTTTCACTTAGAAGTTTACAATTCCTCCATAGGTGAAAAAAAATGAAAAACCTTTAATAAATGACATTTCTCATATGCAATGAAAGTAGGAATAATTTCAATGTCTTCATTTCAGTTGACTGAAATGTCATCAAATAATGCTTTGTGATACTTGACTGTTTAGTTTTGCCCCCCAGAGACACTGCTTACTAAGAATCAAATCTTCTCTCCAACACACCTGTGTGATGATACGGCATATTCCCATCCTTAAGAGCGGTTCACTAAAGTCTTTTCATGAGTCACTATCTTGGAGGGTCAAGTTACCTATATTTTAATTACTAAGTGGTAGTAAAGTCTGTGACATAACACAAGAATATAATATTGATTTGCTTTCAGAATTCCACATATGTATTATTATTGTTGTTGTTAAGTGTCATTGAGTCGGTTCTGACCCACAGGGACCCTGCACAGGGTTTCCTAAGAGAGACTTGTGAGTTTGAACTGCTGACCTTGCAATTCAAACTGACTTTGCAATCCAGTGCATTAACCCAGAGTGCTACACCAGGACTCCCACATATGTATGATGATAAAATGAAAATCGGAATTAACAACTAGATAAGAAACAGTTCAAATATAAATGTCCTGACTTGTGCCAAGATGGCAGACTAGGTAAAGGTACTACACAGACCATCTGTAAAGATACGTGAAACCAAATGAAAACAAAACAGAGATGAACATTCAGTAACCTTGAATTTCAGAGGAAAGGTTAGAGAAGTAAATTGAGTGAATGCTTAGAGGAAAAGTTAAGCGGGGACAACAAGGGAGGAAGACTGACTGGTAAACAGCAGTGAGAGTGACATGAACATCTTGGGAGCAGTTTGGCAACACAAGGTGGCCTGACAGAGCAGACTCACACAAACACCCGCTGTTCCATGCTTCCCCATATGAACATTTCTTAACCCTCATTCAGAAGGGAAAAAAAACAAAACTCATTTGCTGTTGAGTCAATTCCAACTCAGCAACCACATAAGACAGAGTAGAACTGCTACACAGGTTTCCAAGGCTGTAGTCTTTACAGAAGCAAACTGCCATATCTTTCTCCCATGAAGCAGCTGGTGGGTTTGAACTGGAGACCTCACAGTTAGTAGCTGAGCAATGAACCACTTCGTGAGCAGGGCTTTTTTAAATATAGAAGAAGAGGAAAATGTGTTTTCTATTAATCAACAAATATTTATTGCTCACCTTTCAAGTACAAGGAGCTGTGATGAAGCAGAGAATAAAGTGCTGAGCTGATAACCAAAAGGTCAGCAGTGAAAGCCCACTAGTCACTAAATGGGAGAAAGCCATGACAGTCTGCTTCCATAAAGATGGACAGTTTGGAAACTCTATGGGCAGTTCTACTCTGTCCTCAAGGCACTTCCAGTTTAGTGGCAGGAGACAGAGAACAACAATAACAAAAATGCACACGCACACACTATATACACATATGTTGTTTTGCTTTTGTTAAGTGCCGTCAAGTCAGCTCCCACTCATAGAGACCCTGTATAGGGTTTCCAAGGAGTGGATGGTGAACTTGAACCACCAACCTTGCAGTCCACAGCAACCTTGCGGAGTCCTAGTGTGGCACCAGACAGATACACATATATCAAAAGTGGTAAATACTAAGGAGTATCAGGGTAGAAGTACCACTCTAAATGGAGTGGCCAAGAGAGGTCTCACTAGGTCTCAACTGAAGAAAGACTTAAAGAGCATAGGGGACCAACTACGGGGATTTCTGGTCAACAAATCATTCCAAGCACTAGAAAGAAGAAATACAATGGTTCTGAGACAGGAGCCTGCCCAACATAACTGAAGAACAGTGAGGCTGCCAGTGTGGGGCTAGTGGAATGAGTACTTAAAAACACAGAATGAGCCTTAAGACTAGAGAGAAGAACACAATGCTACAGGAGAGGAGATGGTTGCCACAAGTGAAGGGCTACAAAGAAAAAGCTGGCAAGAAAGCTGGACATATATGCAAGGAGTAATTATAATGCCAAACTTCAGAATCAAGGCTGAGTGAGCAGAGACATGAGACTGTGTGAGACGGATGAAGGATTGTGGGAAACTTGTTGGATCAATGAATGTAAGTCTCCATGAGAGGATAAATAATTCTTGGTAGTTAACTAGTGAGTTCTTGAAATTTTGTTTGGGAGAAAGGAGAAGCAGTTACAGATGATGATAAACTTGCAAATGTGTGATCATTGGAGTGAGTAACTGAGGTAGGGAGATAAGATCAGGAAGTGAGAAGCCAGGATATAAGACAACTCATTACATGGATACTAAAATAACAAAGAATTTAGGACATAAGCGGAGTTGGAGAATGAAGAACCTAAAATCAGTAAGGTACTGGTATGGGCTGCAGGATCAGCACTGGACTACAAACCACAAGGTCAGCAGTTCAAATCCACCAGCTACTCTTCAGAAACCCTCTACAGGGTTGATATGAGTCTGAACAACAGAGGAGCGAAGGAGAAGAAATGCCCTGGGAGTTGGTTAGAACAGCAACAAAGAAAGATGTTGTCCAGTGAAGGAGGCTTCCTGCGGAGCCTCTGCAATACATAAGACTATAGGTGGAAGCCTGAACCACATCCAGATCTCCAGAGATGGGAAATTCCCACTTGAAAGGACAAGCAGACCAAC
>NW_006408692.1:594890-614784 GCF_000296735.1 Chrysochloris asiatica | reverse complement strand
CAGTGAATAAAGAAGACCATAGAAGAATCGATGCTTTTGAGTTACACTGTTGGAGGAGAATATTTGAAGGTGGCATGGGTTGCCCAAACATGGTATCTCTCTCCAGTGACTGGTCCCTCCTGACAATATGTCCCAAGTATGAGAGACAAAGTTTGATCACCCTGGCCTCCAAGGAACACTCTGGCTGTACTTTTTCCAACATAGATCTGTTTGTTCTTTTGGCAGCCCATACCTAAGGCTGGTGTCTTTGATCTGCATCAGTAAGTATTTTAAGTCCTCTTCACTTTCAGCAAGCAAGGTTGTATCATCTGCTACCACAGGTTGTTAATGAGTCTTCCTCCAATCCTGATGCCACATTTTTCTTCATATTAACCAGCTTATTGGATTATTTGCTCAGCATACAGGTTGAATAAGTATGGTGAAAGAATACAACCCTGTCACATTCCTTTCCTAATTTTAAACCATTAAGTGTTCCCTTGTTTTGTGAGTGCTCCAGTGCCGCCTCACTCTTGAAAGATTTCAATTTGTATTCCAACAATTCCTGGTGCCTTGTTCTTTGCCAATGCCTTTAATGCACCTTGGACTTCTTCCTTCAGGATCATTGGCTCTTGATCATGTGCTACCTCTTGAAATGGTTGAACATCAAGCATCTCTTTCTGGTACAGTGACTCTGCATATTCCTTCCATATTCCTTCTATGCCTTCTGCATCATTCAATATCGTAAATCGAGGCTTGAATTTTTTCTTCAGTTCCCTCAGCTTGAGAAATGCTGAGTGTGTTCTACCCTTTTGGTGTTCTAACTGCAGGTCTCTGCACACTTCGTTATAATATTTGACTTTGTCTTAGCGAGCTGACCTTTGAAATTTTTTGTACAGCTCTTGTACCTCTTCTCACTTCTTCCATTTGCTTTAGCAAAAAGAAAGACTGTTGTTGTTGTTATGTGCTGTGGAGTCAGTTCCAACTCATAGCAACCCTGTACAGGGTTTCCAAGGCTGTAAATCTTTACGGGAGCAGAACACCTCATCTTTCTCCTACGGAACAGCTGGTAGTTTCGAACTGCTGGCCTTAAGGTTCGCAGTCTAATTCGTAACCACTATAATACCAGAGCTCCTTTAAAATAGCAGGTGATAAAATGGTCCCAGCTACAGAGCTAGGGAGGAGGAAAAAGAGTCTGAAGTGACAAAGAGGAGCTATAGGGATATATATCACCTCTGTTGTTAAGTGGTGTCAAGGTGGTTCCGATTCATAGCAACCCTTTATAGGTTTCCAAGGAGCGGTGGGTGAATTTGAACTTCTAGGCCCAGCGATAAGAAAAGTACAGAAGAGAAAACAGCAATTTAAAAGGACTACTGGGAGAAAAAATTACTACTGGAGAACAACTGAAGAGGCCTCCAGGGTATAGCCAGAAGGTGAAGGTAACACTCTGAAAGTCTAAGGTGATGAGCCATTTTACTGATAAACAGCATTATGCTCTAAAAGGCACAGTGAAAAGTTTTGAGAGATGGGAAGGGTAGGAGAAGTCAGATACTCAGGGATGTAAAGAGCCCTGTGGGGATGAGAGTTTGGATGCTGAGAAATGACCTAGCAGCGTTGACTTTGGGGTGAAGTCCTTCTTGATTTCAGCTCTTGCCAAAACTATAGAGCATATAACCACAGCAAAAAGTATAAGAGTTTACCAGGACTCCCAGTGTGGCACTAAAGGATCAGCACTGGACTTAGAACCACAAGGTCAGTTCAAACCCATCAGCTGATACCTGGAAATCATATACAGGGTCACTATGTGTCAGAACCAACTTGACAAATAGGGAGAGTAGTGGTTCTATAGGATTAGCACTAGACTGCAAACCACAAGGTCAGTGATTTGAGTCCACTAGTCCCTCCACAGGAGAAAGAAGAGGCTTTCTGCTCCCACATAGATCTATAGCCTTGGAAATCCTATACCACTGTGAATCAGTAACACTCCATGACACTTAACAACAGAGATGCACCATGTGATGACTTGAATTACTTAATTATTTTCTTTTAAAAAACAAATAAAACATTACAAATATAGAAGAAGGCTTAAAGAAACAGGAGCGAGAACTTAGAATATAAAATAAAAAGACTTGAGTCAAACTAAACCATGTTAAAAACAAAACCTCTCCTATCTAGTGTCCTGGCTTTTGAATAAATATAGGAAAAAAATAAACTACTCACTTAAAATATATACCCAGGCTGGCCCATTAGAAAAAGCTTACAACAACAAAAATTTTCACCAAACACTGGAGGACTAGCAGAGAAAATGATACAAAAGTTATGAAACTACATTCTAAAATAAAAGTTTTTCATAATTTATTAGATGATAATATGGGATAAATTCCAACCTGAGGTGCTTGACACACAGCCAAAAAGCTATGATTTTTAGAACAGAAAATTGATATTCATAATTGTGTTTATATGGTTTTACTTTGTATACTGAGCAAAGTCTTTAAAAACAAAAGATGGGGAAAAGAGAAAGAGAAAAAAATTCAAACAGTAAAATAAAAAAGTTAAAAGGGAAGCTAGATCTCTGAGTAGTATCCAGTCTGTCTGGGTGGGGCTGATAAAAGGAGATGGGGATAGGTCTCTTGTGATACAATGTTGTTGTTGTCAGGTGCCATCGAGTCGGAACCAACTCATAGCGACTCCATGAACAGCAAAACGAAACAATGTCCGATCCTGGGCCAACCTCCCTACCGCTGCCACACTTGAGTCCATCAATGATGCCACCTGATGTGATACAATAGTGAATAATTATTATCAGAACTCATTGTGAGGGTTGGAAATGTAAAGGTAGACGTTTTGTAGCAAAAGGAGGGGAGTGACTGATTTTGCAGTCTAGGAGCGGAGGTCTCTGGTACCATCAAGGGAGAAGAGCGGAGAGCGGGACCCTACCCAGAGAAGCAGCGGCACCAGAGATGGAGACAAAGACGATGACTTGGAGAGATGGAGCAGCTGGGGACTTTAGACCCAGAGAGGGAGAGGAGCTGTGTGCTGATGACCAGGGGGCAGGCTTGCAGGGTATACCCTATGGTTGGTTGATGATGCATGGAGGGGATTGTAACCATGGCAATGAAACGATATACAACAGGATGAATGTAAAGCTAATGTTCTTCGATGTAAACTATCACATAATTCACAATAAAACATGTGGGGAAAAAAAGTGGAGCTAGAGAAAGATTGACTGCTGGTAGCCAGTAGGCAGGCTTGCAGAATGTGTCCTTTGGTCATTTAAATTATTATATATTCCTGAGCGTTTTTGTTGTATATCATCCCCTCCCCCAAAAACAAAGAAAAAAACACAGAGGGAATAGAAGCAAATACTGTTGACTGATGATACACAGAGGGAATTGTAATCATTGCAATGAAACAATGAGTGTAAAACTGATGTTATCCCATGTAAACTATCATTCAATTCACAATAAAAACTTTAAAAACAAAAGTGGATCTAAGCCAAATAAAGAAAATCAAACCACTCTTTGGGTATTGTAAGCATAAACATTTCTAAGAGCAAATTAAAAACAAGACATTTTATCATACATACTTTTGTGTGCTCATATGGAATGTCCACAGAAGGGTGATAACATACTATCGTCCTGCCATCTGACGTCAAAGCAAGCTCTACCTTGCTAAAAAAAGAATATTTTAGAAAAAGTGTTATACTGTTTTCCAGATGGAATAATCATGCTTAAGAGTTAAAATTGATTAATCACACATTTCTGAAGATGCTGGCAAATCTGATACCCATATCGTAAGTGACAACTTAATTCATTCCAAACCATGTCAGCTTAATTACCACAAAAAACCCTTTACACCATCACTATTATTTAAATTAGTCTCCACACTGTTTATGTGTTTAGCTCATCCAATCTCTTTGGAAGAGACTTTCATCTTTATTAGTCACTATGGTGAAAAGTTGTTTTCCTTTAAAAAGTTTCAAGAAGCACATTACGTAGTTGAATTATTAAAGTTAAAGATCAGCAAAGCAAAATCTCCAAGGTAAAGGATCATCTGAATTTCTAGTCACGAAGACAGTTTAGCTGACGACTTTTCTAAACCAGAATTTCTGCAAGTGCATATTGGAGAACAAAAGAACTGTGAAAATTCACCTTAAAAACGGTTCTATGGTCAGATAAAGTTGGGAGCTGTTGAGTATGATCCCTTCCCTCCATTAATATCCATCAGAAGAACACATTTTTGGCAATACTTTTCCGGGAATACTTTGGCTGAATCTCACTCCTTCAGGTACCAACTAACTAAGCCAGTTTTCCGAAGACCCTAAAAAGCAAAACTTTCAACTTTAACTTCTGTGTTCTCTGTTGTTGCTAAAGTGCCATCAAGTCGGTTCTAACTCATAGCAGCCCTGTATAGGTTTTCCAAAGAGTGGCTGGTGGGTTTGAACTGCCAATCTTGTGATCCCAACTGACCTATGGTCCAGTGCTTATCCTATAGTGCCACACTATGACTTCTATAGGCCTGAAAATGTTAAGTTTCTTGGATTTTAATGCCAGTCAGACTGACACTTAAATTAAAAGTTTATTTTAGCTAGCAAAGAATAATAAAACATGAGATTGTTTCCCTGTGTTTTTAAAATTAAATACTGTAATACAGCTGCAGTGAATATTGTTATCTAAAAAAATGATCCTTGGTGATAGACAGAATTTTATATAATCAAAACATTTTTAAGATTCAACCTAATTAGGTTCAAAAAGTGTTACTTAGTCCAACTTCATCACTATTTTATTGTACAATTAGAGCTTAAATTAGAACTAGTTTCAAGAGGGAATAAAATATATTTTTACTAAAATTTGTAACAGAAAAACATTGTGTAGGCTTGAATAAATCTCATTAGCTCAGAAAAGTAAAAATAATTTTTTAAAAAAATAATAAAGACAAGGAAAATACGTTGCAGTTAATGTGGCAGAGAAAAAAGATAATGTCTTATTCAAGTTATTCCTACTTTTTACCATAATGATTGAGGAAGTACCAAATAATGGCTGTTGATTTAAATACTTGTAATTCAGGATTATTCATTGTCAAACAAAAGATTATGCTAAGTAACTGTTTAAACAAATAGATATGAACCTAAGATAAAAGTATAAAAACGAATTAACTTTTCCATGAAAGGTAAAGTACACTTTATGAAGACAGCATTCTTAACAGCATGTCTTACAACAAATGAAGTATTCATTGAAACACAATAATAATGATTTTTATTTAAGATGCTTATAAATCCATATACTGGATAAAGAAACTCACTGAAATAATTTTAAGAACAAAATTAAAGAAATAATAGTCAGAAAAGAAAGAAGAAAATGCCAGAACAACAAATTAATTCATTTCAAATAAAGCTAATGAACTGTTATTCTTTCAATTAAATTTTAGCACTTACCAATTATAGTCATCTGGAAGAGAAGAATATGTAGATTTATGACAAATACAATACAAAACGCCATCTGCAAAGAGCCAAACAGTAAAATGGATTTAGTAAACGTCAACATATGATCCTACAAAAACGTAAAGCCAGTTTCTCTCATTCGACTTTTTTAATATTACTGTTTCCTAGGAGTTCTGGTGTGGTGCTGTGGGTTAATGCGCCAGACTGCAAAGCCATTTGAACTGCAAGGTTGGCGGTTCAAGCTCACCAGCTACTCCTCAGAAACCCTATACAGGGTGGCTATAGGTCGGAACCGACTCAATGGCACTTAACAACAACATGATGATCCAAATATGTCTGTATACTGTTTCCTATGATCCAATTATGTTATTGACAAGGGATTCAACAACAAATTAAGATCTAGCCCCTGATCTCAAGAGTGTATGTACAGTTAGTTTTATGACAGAAAAAAGTTAATCAACAGGTCCAATAAAGAGAATGAGCATTGTTCAATTGGGAAAGCATCAAGAGAGAGAAGAGCACATAGACAGGCTACCAAACACAACTGTGGAGGATCAAGAAAGCCTTGCCACAAAAATGATACCTAAGCTGTTCTGCAGAATGAGAAAATAAATAGGAGTTGACAAGGGATGAGTACAATGATCCCTGCAGGGGGAAGGACAGGTGTTAAGGATCAAAGGTCAGAAAGAAAGTATTTAGGAGTAGTCCAAAAACATTAGTGTACTTGGAGTATGTAGTTCATAAAGGGGAAGTGTTAAATGATACAATACAAAATAATTTAAAATTAACTTTTCTTAATCAAAAAGCTCATGCTCTTTTTTAAAATATATTTTCCTTTTTTGATATTCATGAGCCATACCTGGATATTCAAGAGCCATAATTACTCTTAAAAATGCTTATCAAAGTTTCTCCTATGTTCAAAAAGATGTTCTCCTAAATATAAGAAAAATACAAATGTAGCACAACATAGTTTTGCTTTATTTAAAGCAAGCTCTGAATAAATCTTGGTTGAAGCCAAGGATCAGCTCCAACACAACCTCCTGCTCCCACTACATATTATAACAACATATTCTCAAGCCTTACTTCAGTGTAGGGTTCCAGCCTCACTTTGTTTAAATACCACCCATCCTGCAAAGTCAAATGCCCATGTGGTACAGTGAATTGTTCCAACCTGGGCTAACTTCAAGGTTAACAGTCACTCAGTGGGAAAGGAAGCTTTATAACCTCTGAAACCCTACACAGGGTCCCTCTGAGTCAGAATCCACTGGATGGCAGTGGGGTTGTTGGTTCTAGCCAGTCTTTGTAAAGCCACACCAAACTTTTACTTGCTGAGTCTAAGTAACAGAAGCTGGGGGAAGAGGCTGATAAATAATAATTCAGTTGTGAATGATATGTGCTGTTGTGATGGGTCAATTTTGCCATTCTGCTGGGTTTGAAATGAGTCATTTTAGAAGCAGGAGGGGGAACTCACTACCATCAGAGAAGAACCAGGAGTGGATAACATCCTTAAGGGCCCAAGAACTCTGCACATTGAACCTCCTCAACTCAGGAACAGAGAGCTGGAACACCTGAGGAGCAACAGCAACAGCCCCAAGAACCAGAGCACCAGGCAGAGCAGTAGGCTTCCTGGCAGATGGAGCAAATAAAGCTGAGTGCCTTTGGGCAGGAGGCTCACTTGTACAGTAAGTACCTCCATGAACTTAACTGGGGAGCTAGGTTTATTGACCCACAGAAGTAGAGCTGAGCATCTTTGGGCTGAGGCTTATATCAAGAATGGAGTGCCTTTGGGACATTTATTTTTGTTGTTAGGTGCTGTTGAGTCAGTTCTGACTTACAGCAACCTTATGCACAATAGAACAAAACACTGTCTTGTCCTGCACCCTCCTCACAATTATTATATTTGAGCCCATTTTGCTGCTACTCTGTCAATCCATCTTGTTGCGGGGTGGGGGGGTTTTCTTTTTTGCTGACCATCCACTTAACCAAGTATGATGTTCTTTTCCAGGGACTGGTCATTCCTGACAACTCCAAAGTACTAAAGACAAAGTGTCCTCCTCACTTCCAAGCAGCACTCTGGCTGTATGTATTATCTTTCAAGACAGACTTGTTTGTTCATCTGGCAGTCCATGGTACTCTCAATATTCTTTACCAACACCATAACTCAAATGCATTGATTCTTCTACAGTTTTCCTTATTCATTGTCCAACTTTCACATTCATATGAGGCAATTACAGAAAGGAGCTCTGGTAGCATAGTGGTTACGAATCGGGCTGCGAACCTTAAGGTCAGCAGTTTGAAACTACCAGCTGCTCTGTGGGATAAAGATGAGTCTTTCTGCTCCCATAAAGATTTACAGTCTCGGAAACCCTGTACAGGGTCGCTATGGGTCAGAACTGACTTGACAGCACTTAACAACAACAACAACATAGGTTGGATCAGGTGCACCTTAGTCTTCAAAGTGACAACTTTGCTCTCTAACATTTTAAAGAGCTCTTATTGCCTAACACAATATGTCTTTTGATTTCTTGACTGCTGCTTCCATAAGCATTGTAGATCCAAACAAAATGAATCCTTTGACAATTTCAAACTTCTCTCCATTTATCATAATGTTATTAGTCTAGTTGTGAGAATTTTCACATTAAAGTGGGCATTTATTAGCAATCCTAAAAGAGCTTTACTAACATTGCTAGAGCAGGACAGAGGTCAAGGGGCCCATAATAGAGTGGCCAAGAACTTGAGAGGCTACCTGCGGGCGTGGTATAGGAGAGGCTGTCCTGTCTGGAGGAACTGTGCCCTACACATTCCTGACCCTGAACTATAAGCTGTTAGCTTCCCAATAAACTCTCTAACTGTGAGCATGCTGTCTGAGTTCTGTGTGACCACTGCAATGAATTCTCGAGCCAACTGAGTAGAGAGGGCTATGGGATGGTGCCACTTTTTTGCACTATTTTCTTTTTTATTCTGTGAATTCTTTTGATCCTTTTTGCCCTACAACCTCTTATCACAAGGAGAAGAGTTGTCTATTTTACACGTCCTCCAATCAACATTTGCATATGACATTTCTGTATCTTCTCTGCAGTCCTTTTTTTTTTTTTTTTGAGGGGGGAGGGTCTGATCAGTTATTCACATGTGTCTGTGTTTCCATGTTTGCAAGCGTCTCATCCACCCAAGGACTATACCATTATCTTTTCATCCCATTTTCCCACAAACTTTGTAAAGCCTCTTCCTACATATTTTCTGTTATTGTTGTTAATAAATTGACATCAAGTCAGTTCCAACTCATAGTTGCTGGTGGGTCTGAGCAGCCAACCTTACAATTACCAGTCCAGTTATAGTGTCACACTAGGACTCCTTGTATATGTTTAGGGGTCTGAATATAAATTCTTACGCTAAAGCATAAAAAAGCCCATAACAAAAGTCACTGTTAGCATTCAAAAAATTGTTCAACAAAATGCTGATTCAAAATTCTGATGTTACAGTAACAAATACAATGAATTTAAAAAGTTAAATCTCAAGATTTATTAGTTCTCAGTAACCAGGTATACAGAGAAGCATTCAGTAAAATAAATCAGAGGATGATGTATTTTATTTCAGAATGGGACACTGCTGAGACCTACCTAATTATGAATGAATTAGATTACTCTATTTTTCATGTATTCTCTGAAAATAAACTACTAGGTGTTGTATGTATTCACAAAAAGAAACAAAGTGGGAAGACAAAGACAGGGTAAGCAGAATTAAATTTTCTATAAATTGTTGTTGTTATTAAGTGCTGATGAGTCAGCACACACTTACAGCAATCCTATATAAGATTTCAGAGGAGTGGCTGGTGAGGATGAACTGCGGACCTTGTGGTTCAAACTGACCTTACATTCCAGTGCATTAACCCACAGAGCCACACCAGGACTCCTTCTATAAAAAGGAGGAAAATTCAAGACAACTATATTTCAACTAAAAACGCAGTACAATTTTTATATGACATTTGTTTGTACCCTCACAGTCTACCTCATATTCTAGTTATTTTAACAGCAGTCTGCTAGATCTACAATTCTAATTAAGTTCCTTAAGGCCAGGAACCACATTTTACTCATTACCATGTCCCCGACAGTGCCTATCTAAAATGTTAATTTCTACATAATTAATACTAGAAAAGCTCAGTATCTGACATTCTGCTAAAGAAAAATTCTAGATGTGGGAAGAATCAGAAGTTCTAAATATATCATTAGGACCGATGCCATAGCAAATCAAAGCAACTCAATGTGGACAAGAATTTCAGTGAGTCAGCTCTCCGTAACTTACGCACTATTCTTGTTGCATGTATTTCATTGTACTTTGATAAGATCTACAAAAGCTGAAAGTTGTCCCACTAACGCTCCTACAGAAAAGGAAATAGAACAGAAAGAGCACTGAACTAAGAGAGGTAGACCTAAATTTGGTCACAGCTTTCCCTTACCAGATATGTGACCATGGGTAAATTTCTGAGGGTTAGAGAACTCAAGTTCCTTCACTTTAATAAAAAGGGTAATACCACATGGCCTATGAGGCACTGGCGGTTCTGTGGTAGATTTTCATCTTACATGAGAAGACTTGGGTTCTATTCTCCATCTGTCAGTGGAGGTTTGTATATTGCTATGTTGCTGAACAAATTTCAGCAGTTTCCAGACTAAGATGGACTAGGAAGAAAGTTCTGACAATCTACTTCCAAAAATCAGCCAATGGAAACCCTATAGATCATAACAGTCCAATCCACAACCAGTTATGACCTATGACCAGGCAGCATTTAATTTCCTTGCACATGAGGTCGCATGATGTCATCATGAGTCAGGGGCCAACTAGACCTCAGCTAACAACCACCACATGGCCTACTACGTAAAGAAATGTTTTAATGTGCTTAAGAAACTATTTCCTATTAGAAATGTTTTAACTATTCGTTCTGGAATATAAAGAAGTCTATTAATTTTGTTCATTTAACTTTCCCCCTCATTCACGGTTTTGTTTTGCCTCCAATCTTAAGGTCTCTCCTTATCTTACACAACATTCTTCAACAGTATCAATAAGTAGTCATTGAATATTGGAAAGACTGAGTGATAATGGAATCATATTCTGAGCTAACCTAAATTAATTCTTAACTAAATTTTGGCAGGTGCATCAATCCATTCAGATTAGTCCACCAAGCAGTTATTTACCACCTATCATGTGTGAGAGGCAATAAGGACAACAAAATAAATTAGACATGGTACAAATGTACAATGGAGTGGGGAAAGGACAGACAGTTTCCAATTACGCAGAGACAGATTTGATTTTAAGATTACCTTACAGACTAACTGCTCTTTAGGTCATGGACCAGATAAAAACTTGCCATCAACCTTGGGGCTAGGTCAACAGTAGCAGGTCTTCCACCTAATTCCTATGAGAAAAATGCTCCCAGATAATCAAGAGTTGACTGGAATTTCATTCAGTTTTCACTGATTTCGATTATAACCCAAGTCTCTTAGCAATCTCATCTATTTACTTAGTTAACTGTACAAACAGGCTTCAAAAAGTTCTTGGAAAAATTCCATTATTTTTCAATTCTATTTTTACATGAACTTTTTGAAAGTCATTCATAAATTAAGGATATGATAAGTTATTAAGCTCAGATCCCTAAAGAAAAAGAAAGTAATGACTGGGGGAAATACAGTAATAGAAAACTTCCTTTAATACTAGGATTTAGCAAACTTCTGAAAATTCTATTCAACAAACATTTTTTTTGAGTATGCAAAACATTTTTCCCCTAAGTACCCTACCCACAAACCCCTTACTTATTACTCTACTCTTTACCTTAATCATTTTAATTCAATAAACAAATGTTGAATGACATATGGTGGTAAGTAGACAATACAAAGAGATGAAATTCAGGCAGAGATACATAAAGAAGCTGCTGAGATAGCTAAGTAGAAAAAAGCAACCCTAAAGTAGCCTTCAAATAGTCCTGGTGGCAGCTGGTTACTAACCAAAAGGTCAGCAATGTGAACCCTCCAGTTGCTCTGCAGGAGAACGATGTGGCCACCTGCTTCCCTAAGGAGGACAGTCTTGGAAACTAAGGAAGTTCTACTCTGCCCTATAGGGTCACAATAAGCTGGACTCAACTTGATGGCAGTGGGTTTTATGTGGTTTTATTATAGCCTTCTAACAATGTCTAGGAGTCCTAGCAGTTCGAGCTCACCAGCCGCTCCTTGGAAACCCTACATAGGGTTGCTGTGAGTCGGAACCAACTCCATGGCACTTAACAACAACAACAATGTCTAGGAGTCCTGGTGTGGGACTATAAGATAAGCATTGGACCACAAGGTCAGTTTGAACATAAGGTTGGTAGTTCAAACTCACCAGCTGCTCCTCGGAAACCCTATAGAGGGTCACTATGAGTCAGAATAGACTCAACAGCACTTAACAACAACAACAATATTTAATGCAGAACAGGAAACAGAAAGTGAAAACATACTTGAATTTCAACATTCTATTTTCTTATAAGGGTCAATGGTTTGATGATCAAATATGCATTAACAAGGTTTGAATAAAATATTAAACCACCCAGTTATTTAGAAAAGGTAGTTTTGTTTTTGTATTGGCTTGTTGTTGTTAAGTGGTGTCAAGTCAGTTCCAACTCATAACAACCTGTACAGGGTTTCTGAGGTGGTGCTAACTTGTAAGCAGTCCAGTGCTTACCCTACAGAACCACACCAGGACTCCTTTTAACGGCTAAGTACACAGAAAAACACAAAGAGAACACAGCAAAATAGGAACCGTGGTTATTTATACAATATGGGATTGTGAATTTGCCCTTATTTGCTAATTACTAAGAGATCTATTAAAATGCATGAAAACATACTAAGTATCAATGATTCAAACAAAAGAAAGTCCACCACACTAACTCCTGCTGTCTGGTAAATTCCACTTGCGCTCTGTCGATAACCACTGTTTACGCCAGACCTTTTACTCTGCACGTATATATAGTCATGTACACCTATGGAGTTTGGGTGTGACACAATAGGATACATACTAAACTAAAGTTGGCAATTCAAATTCACCAGTTGCAATTCAAATTCTCACCTCAGAAACCCATATAAGGTCACTATGAGTCAGAACCAACTTGAAGGCACTTAACAACAACAATATATACATATTTGGTGGGTCAGCTTTTAATCAAGCAAGTGGGATCACACAATAGACACTGTTCTCTGACATATATATATATTTTTTCCTAGTCTATTTGGAGATCTTTGCATGTTGATAACTGCACATGATATTCCCCTTCTGATTGTTATTGTTGTTATTAAATGTCATTGAATAGGTTCTGACTCATAACGACCCTGTATAGCGTTTCTGAAGAGCAGATGGTGGATTTCAACTGCCAACTTTGCCATTCGAACCGACCTTGCGGTCCAGTGCATTATCCTGCACCACAACTCTCTCCCCTTTTCAAAGACATTTAGATTTTCTACACTTTTCCATTATTACAAACACCCCTGCAATTAACAGACCTATACAACAGAATGGATACACACAACTAAACACTTTAAATTTTCTCTAATAAATTTATATTCCTACAATATTTGGAAAGTTTTTAAAACTCTTTTTAAACATTAAAACAAATCACTTACTTTGAACTGGAAGTAAATGTTTCAAAGCAGTTCTGTTTGATAGAGCCCATTTTACTGCTGCCACTGCCATGGTGAATCAAGATGCTATCAGATGGTATAAAAAAGATGCCATTAAGAGAAGCTGCTTTTCAAATCTGCTGTTAGGCACACCTATTTCCAGCCCTGCTTAAGAGATACAGAAAAATCAGTACTACCAATGGGAAAGTGATATATTTACTATTAGTACAAGACTAGACAGAAATCAATAGCTAGAACTAAAGTCACTTGAAGCATTTCCATTCAATTTAACAATCAGACAAAGAACATTATTAAAACTTAAGATCAAAATGCCCAGAACTACTTGTATCACTGTTTCTCTTAAATGCAAGCTCCTCTGGACCTGTGCTATTCTTTCCACTTAATAAGTACTGAACAAATGTATAATTGCTCTTAGAAACATTCAGTCACACATTTTACATAGGGCATCCTTGCTCACATTGTACAGCCTACCAGCTGTCATATCACTTATAGTACTATTCCAGTCCTGATTAAATGAACTATTAAACATGGCCTATCATTTGCTGTATGCTAAGCAAATAATCCGAGAATCTGGGTTATATGAAGAAAAATGTGGCTTCAGGAATGGAGGAAGACTCATTAACAACCTGCGATATGTAGTTGATACAACCTTGCTTGCTGAAAGTGAAGAGGACTTAAAATGCTTACTGATGAAAATCAAAGACCATAGCCTTCAGTATGGATTGCATCTCAATGTAAAGAAAACAAAAATCCTCACCATTGAACCAATAAACAGCATTCTTATCAAAGGAGAGAAGACTGAAGTTGCCAAGAACTTCATTCTTCTCAGCTCAACCATCAACATTCATGGAAGCAGCAGTCAAGAAATCAAACAATGTATTGCATTAGGCAAATCTGCTGTACAAGACCTTTTTGAAGTGTTGAAGAGCAAAGATGTCAGCTTGAGGACTAAGGTACATCTAACCCAAGCCATGGTATTTCCAACAACCTCATGTGCATGCGAAAGCTAGACAGTGAATAAGGAGGATCATAGAAGAATTGATGCATTTGAGTTACGGTGTTGGAAGAGAATATTCAAAGTACCATGGGCTGCCAAAAAAAAAAAAACAAAAAACAGATCTGTATTGGAAAAAGTACAGCCAGAGTGCTCCGTGGAGACCAGGATGGCCAGACTTCATCTCTCATACTTCAGACATATTGTCAGGAGGGACCAGTCACTGGAAAGGGATATCATATTTGGTAAGGTGGTGGGTCAGAGAAAAAGAGGAAGACCTCCCATCCCCACCCCCCAGGGAGATGGATTGGCAAAGTGGCAGAATCAATGGGCGTGGCAACAATTGTGAGGTTAGCCTGGGACTGGGCAGTGTTTTGCTCTGTTGTACATAGGGTCGCTATGAGTCAGTGCTGACTCGGTGGCATCTAACAACAACAATCATTGGCTTGGTGTCCTGGTGTTTCACAGTGGGTGAATGCTCTGGACCATAAGGTCGGTCTGGACGGTAAAGTTGGTGGTTCAGGTTCACTAGTCATTCCTGGGAAACCCTATATGGGGTCCCTATGAGTCGGAACCAACTAGACAGCATATAACAACATCATTGGCTTATTAAATACTGATTTAAAGGAACATGTATAAATGTATTAAAGTCCATATAAAATTACATCATTTTATACAAGCCTTTTAACTTCTCAAGGTGCTTTCACCACCAATTCAGTTTGTTGTTGTTGTTAAGTGCCATCGAGTCATTTCTGACCCATAGGGACCCTGAATCTGGTTTCTGAGGAGCAGCTGGTGAGCTTGAACCGCCAACCTTGCAGTTCAAACAGCTGTGCAGTCTGGCACATTAACCCATGGAGCCTGGTTTGATTCATGAAGAAACTAAAATATAGAATTGAAACGGCTTGCTTTCAAGAACTTTAAAGTTAGTAGTCACTTAGAAACTTGGAAACATTTGGTAAGACTCTAAGAGATGACCCTCAGTTTCTTCAGCAGTAAAATGAGGATAGCAATCACAACATTCCTGGTGCAAATAAAAAGCCTCCATCCTTTGTATTTCATTGGTCTCAGTGACTAGTTATACCCTTCCCTTGGTCAGTGATAAAACGGAATCAGGATGCAGGTCATGCAATCGTACTTGTTAGACTAAACTCTTCTTTGCAGTCAGTACATCCAGAGCATGCTAATTTTCAGTTTACAGCCCGCCTTGAGGCACATTATGTGCTCTTTCACAAGTCCATGAAGCAGGAATTGCCATTTCACAGACAAAATACCCAAGAGACCAAAGATGGAATAAGGTGGTACGCAAACTCCAGTCTGCAGCTAAGAGTCCAAGAAAAAAAAAGCATTCTGGGGGCATTGCTGTTGTGGTTGATGTTAGGTGCCATCGAGTCGGTGCCAACTCATAGCAACCCTATGTACAACAGAACGAAACACTGCCCAATCCTGGGCCAGCCTCACAATTGTTGCCACACTTGAGCCCATTGATGCTGCCACTTGGCCAATCCATCTCGCTGGGGTTCTTCCTCTTTTTCTCTGACCTTCCAGCTCACCAAACATGAGATCCTTCTCCAGCGACTGCTCCCTCCTGACAATATGTCCGAAGTATAAGAGATGAAGTTTGGCAATCATGGCCTCCAAGGAGCACTCTGACTGCACTTCTTCCAACACAGACCTGTTGGTTCTTTTAGCAGCCCGTGGTACTTTCAATGGATCTCCTCAATCCCAGGTCAGTGCCCAGGCAGGAACACCCGGCTTGGGGTCAGATTATTCACCCCGGCTAGGGGTCAGATTATTCACCCGAGGGAGATCATTTCAGCTCGTAGGTCCCGAGGATCAAAACCCAACCCCCAAACAAAAACTACGGATTCTCAAGGACTGGGGAATAGGCTGCCTGGCGCACAGAAACTAGCACCCTGGGGCAGATACAAAAAATTTCAACCTGGAGGGGTCCCCAAAGCCACCAGCTAGCTTCACGCGGGCAGTCGGCCGAGCACGAGGAAAGCGCTACTAGAGACGCGCGTCCACACGCGGGCCCTTCAGCAGGGCGGACAGAGTCTGAGGATGCAGACAGCCTCTTCCTGCTGCGAACTACAACAGGAGATATTGACATTGCAGAAAAACATTCTGGGACTGCACAACTTCTCCCGACTACCCGACAAGAGGAAGAGAGGGCAGCGGTTACCTTGACAGCTCCTTACGGTAAATCGGCCATCTTGTTTCAATTTGGCCCTGAGACTCCGCCCGCGCGACCGCCCCAGCCGCGAGGCACTCTAGGAAGTGTAGTCTCCGCGGAAAAGTGCCCCGGATACCGCGGGAAGGTAGAGATAGACCCGAAGCGCTTCCGCGTTTAGCAGCAGCAATATGACTGCAGCGTTCCCGGCGCCACCCCCAAAGAGCAATATCGCCACCCCAAAAGCACATCCTTAAATTGTAACAAGGGGTATTTTTTTAAATTATGCTAATACTCAAAATAGCAAAAGATCGCGTGCCACGAAGGATAAGGTAAAATTATCTAAAAGTGGCATACTTCCAATCGAGGAAGCAAAAGTGGTGGATAGGATAGGGGCTTTTGATGTGAGAAGATATGGAGGCTCTCTAAAATGGAAACCCTATCCTATCCATTATAGGAGAAACAAGATGTACAGATTCCTGAACCTTGCCTTCTATTTAAGGAAAGAGAAACGACTCCTGAGACTTTCCACACTCTCTTCTCACTTTTCCGTTGCCATTGCCTCACTTTATACAGACCTTGCTCAAATAGCGTTTCAAAAAGGACTACTCCATAGCATCAACCACCCTACTCCCTTACCTTCCATTATTCATAACAAGAGTTCTGGTGTGGCTCTGTGGGCTCATGCATCAGACTGCAAAGTCGTTTGAACTGCAAGATCGTCAGTTCAAACTCACCAGCTGCTCCTTGGAAACCCTAAACAGGGTCTCTGTGGGTCGGAATCGACTCCACAGCACTTAACAACAACAACCATTAATTATCTGACATATTATAGTTTGTTTAATGTCTATGTCTTACACTTGTTGAAAAGCAAACCTAATAGCATTTTTAATTTTAAGGATTTTCTAATCCACAAAATCAAATTGTTGTTGTTGTTAGGTGCCATCGAATAGGTACCGACCCATAGCAACCTTATGCACAACAGAACAAAACACTGCCCGATGCTGGGCCAACCACACTACCACGCTTGAGTCCATAGATGCTGCCACTTGACCATTCCATCTCGTTGGGGGTCTTCCTCTTTTTCTCTGACCCTCCACTTTACCAAACATGATATCTTTCTCCAGCAACTGGTCCCTTCTGACAATATGTCCAAAGTATGAGAGAGAAGTTTGGTCATATAGTAATTATAAAAAAGCCTGATTCAAACTGCAAAAGCCTGCCAAAAACTGCTGTAAGGCAATGTAAATTTACAGTGTGGCGCTGTGGTCTAATGTATCAGACTGCAAAGTCGTTTGAACTGCAAGATCAGTGGTTCAAACTCACCAGCTGCTCCTGGGAAACCCTATACAGGGTCTCTATGGGTACGAATCTGCTCAATGGCACTTAGCAACAACAACTCTAGAAAAGGATAATCATCAAACCATTTCCTCCTAATTTAATCTCAAAAAATCTAAAGGCTGCAGGTGATGGTGTTTGTGGTTAAGTGCCACCCAAAGCAACACACACTCCCACCCCCCACCCCCGGAGTCTTGGTGTGGCACTGTGGGATAATGCACTAGACAGCAAGGTCTATTTGAACTGGAAGGGGATGAGGGTTGAAATTTACCAGCTGCTCCTTGGAAACCCTATATAGGATCAAAATGAGTCCTGAATGACTTGACAGCACTTAACAACAACAAAAATGACCCCAAGTACAAAAGAACTAAACAATGCCCAGTCCTGTGCCATCCTCACAAGCCTGCTATGTTTGCAGCCATCTTATTGAGGGATTCTACCGTACCCCCTCCTTCTGAAATTAAGTATACTTATGAAAGCTTGTAAACCAACCACTTCATGCCTTTAGAGCCACCTGCCCCCCATTTTTGATAGCCAATGTTTAAAGTTCTCATCCCCATCAACCCAGTACACTGAGGAAGGAAGGTTGTCCTTGATATGAAGAATCCTTCCATTCCTGTTGGAATTTTGAATTACTGCATTCATAGGCAAAATGTTAATCAAATTGTAGCAATTTGCACTTGTTCACTGCCACCCAAGAACCCTTTACCCAGCAAAGTTGTCAATCAAATATGATGGTGTAATCAAAACATTCCAGGATAAACAGAAGCTAAGGAATTTTGCCAAAGCCAACCCTGCTATGAAAAACATCCAAAAGGAAGTTCTGTGGACTGAGAACCAACAAGAACAGACAACAATTAGAGAATGACGTACTTGGTAGCATCATCCTGAACTCAATCAACAAACGCAAGAGTCAGGAACAGAATAAAATTATAAGAACAGAGGATCTGGGAGGTCAGTCTATGATCAAAATAATTACAATGAAAAAGAAGGTAAACAAAGAGGAATAGAGAGCCAGGTGGTGAGAAGGTCAAGTAGATTACAGGATAAAATAGAGTGTCTTAAATGGAGGGAAGAGTTAATGGAATATAGGATGAGTCTGGTGAAAATAGATGTGGATAAGATTCATGATTCAATAGTGAATAATTGTTATCATGACTAATTGCAACTGTCACAATTATAAAGGTAGAAGTTTTGTAACAAAAACAGAGGAGTGGTTAAATCTTACAGTACAGAAACATAAAACCCTAGGACCATCAAGGGAGAAGAGCGCAAGCAGAATGCGGCACCTTATCCAGAGGAGCACCAACACCAGAGACTGAGGCAGAGATGGGGTCATGCAGAGGGGGAGCGGCTGAGTACTATAGATTCATGGGAAGAGAGGGACTAAGAGTTGGTGGCCAGTAGGCAGACTTGTAGAATGTGCCCTTTAGAGGTATAAAGTATTATATATGCCTGAGTGATTTTTTTTTTTTTTTTTTAAAGCTAAAGTAAATAGAGAGCAATACTGTTAACTGATGGTACATGGAGGGGATTATAATCATTGTAATGAAACAAAGTGTATGATTTATTGAATGTAACTGATGATCAGCCCTGTAAATTTTCACTCAATCCTCAATAAAAACCTTAAAAAAAAAAAAAAAGATGAGACTTTCTGCTCCCCAAAATATTTACAGCCTTGGAAACCCTACACAGGGTCGCTGTTAGTTGGAACCAACTTGGTAACACATTACCAACCAACCAGCCTCTCCTTCCTAGTCTGTCTTAGTCTGGAAGGTCCACTGAAACTTGTCTACCATGGGTGAAAGTGACCCTGACAGTGCTTAAAATACTAGTGGTGTAACTTCCAGCATCACAGCAACACACAAGATACCACAGTATGAAAAATTGACAGACCGGTGGTGGATCTGACTCATAGTAAACCTGTATAGGGTTTCTGAGAAGTGACTAATGACTTGGAACCACCAACCTTATGGTTAGAAGTCCAGTGCTTATATGATGCAACTGGAATTACATAGTCTGGGTCAAGTTCACCTTAGTTCTGAAAGTAATAACTTTGTTCTTTAACCTGTTAAATAAATCTTTTGCAGCAGATTTGCCCAATGCAAAATGTCATTTGATTTCTTGACAGTTGCTTCCATGGGCATTGATTGTGGATCCAAGTGAAATCATATCCTTGACAACTTCAATTTTTTCCACACTTATCATGATGCTGTTTAATGGTGCAGTTATGAAGATTTTTGTTTTGTTTATTTTGAGGTGAAATCCATAATGTAGATTGTATTGTAATCAATTCTGAAGACTGTATTCTTTGA
>NW_006408692.1:561935-594265 GCF_000296735.1 Chrysochloris asiatica | reverse complement strand
GTAAAAGTATTACTAACATCTACTTAATTATTTTGTTTTTGCTTAACCACAATGTTCCTATGTTTCCTCTTTTTGAGCTATGAGGCTTAAGGCCCAACCTGGCTAATTGCTGCAGGAAATATAGATTATTAAGTTTTGACCACCTTTCACTTATGTTCACTATTCTCTGCCTGTTCACGTAGGTGCCTGTGTGTAATAGTGGGGGTTTGTGGGTTCTGGCTAGTAATTGATTGTGGTGACGTCTGTAGGGGTCGGTCAACTTCACTTTAGTTTGTTATCTGCTTTTGTGATCTCATAAATGCAGTTACTTTGTACTTAGGTTTTCTGTGAACGGGAGTGGCACATACAATTCCCTTTGAATTCAGTCCACTGAAGATGAAAATAATTGTTGCTAGACCAGTTTTTTTCCAAGGTCTATAGAGCTCATAGTAAAAGGCTATGAATATGCCATATTATATATTTTTACAAGTGAATTCAAAGTTATTTTAGAGAGAAGATAGAAAGCAGCTTCTGAGAATTATCTGCCTTGCATGATATCTCTCCTTCTACTGGGACCATGTCAAACAGCAGAAGCCAAGCCCCTCTCCACAAGTATACAGATTAAATAAGTATGGTGAAAGAATACAACCCTGATGCACACTTTTCCTTATTTTAAGCCATTCAGTATCCTCTTGTTCTGTTCAAACCTATGCATAGGTTCCTCATGAGCATAATTAAGTGTTCTGGAATTTCCACTCTTCACAATGTTATCTATAATTTGTTATGATTCACACAGTTGAATGCCATTGCACAGTAAATAAAACACAGGTAAACATCTTTTTGGTATTCTCTGTTTTCAGCCAAGACCCATCTGACATTAACAATGATATCCCTAAATCTATGTTCTCTTCTGAATGCAGCTCAAATTTCTGGCAGTTCTCTGTATATATGTGGGGACTTCAAAAAGTTAATGGAAAAATTTCCATCACATAATGTGCTACTGCCAGTGGATGCAGGTAGGTGTATATCCTAACAAACAATGGATACGACTGCGATAAATGGGAATTCCAGAATTCTTAATTGTGTTTATGGAGAATTTGTATATAGGCTAAGAGGTTTGAACAGAATGAGGGAATACTGGCTTACAAGGTTTCAAGAGGGAGCTTAGTTAAGAGTGGGGGGTGGGAGAAAGAGTCCCCACTGAATAGTTTTCATCTTGTCTATATGGGTCTGGTGAAAAGAGAAGGGGATAAGATTCATATGATTCAATAGTGAGTAATTGTTATCATGACTAATTGAGACTGTCACAATTGTAAAGGTAGAAGTTTTGTAACTAAAACAGGGGGTTTTAATCTTACAGTCCAGAAACAGAGGACCCTAGGACCACCAAGGGAGAAGAGCACAAGCAGAATGCAGAAACTTATCTAGAGAAGCAGCAACACCAGAGACAGAAGCAGAGATGGGGACATGCCTGTGCAAGACTCTCAAGGTGTTCAGTCTAACGGGGATGTGCACATGTAAGCAATGAAGTGCAATAAACCATTATTAGTTCTACACTGGAGTCCTGGTGTGGCACTGTATGATAAAACATTGGACGACAAGCTCACTTTGAACCACAGATTGGCGGTTGAAACCTACCAGTCTCTCCTTGGAAACCCTATACAGGGTCACTATGAATCAGAACCAACTCAACAGCATTTAGCAACAACAACATTTAAAGCCCTGGTGTTGTGCTGTAAGATAAGCAGTGGACTTTGAACATTAAGTTCTAAAGTTTGAGCCCACCAGCCACACGTCAGGAGAAAGATGAGGCTTTCTGCTCCCACAAAGATTGACAGCCTCCAAAATTATATTTGGTCACTGTAAATCAGCAATTGACAGCCCTTAACAACCACAACAACAATGTAAGTCATAATCAATTCACCAGCAACAGATTTTATATTTTAGTAACTTGGAAAGTAAAGAGAATTTAGATTATTAGATTAGCCCTGTGATTTTTTTTTTTTTTTTTTTTTTACAATTTTGGAAAAGTTCAAACATATACAGAGTTAAAAGAAAATTATATAATTTTTGGGAGCAGCTTAGCCAAAGGTCCCTGACTTGAGGGTAGTTTAACCGAAGGATTGCAACTGAACAGTTGTGGTCCTGAAACTCGGGCTGCTTCCAAGTCAAGCTGCCCCCTGAGGAACTGGCAGGTCTGCCTCAGGAGACAAGGAACTTACAAGGTCTTTTCTTGTCCTTCAGCTCAGGCTGCGCAACATCCTAGCCACCCTAATCAGTGTTCCGGCTAGTTACCACAAGTTACAGTTTTTCTGATAAAGTTCCACTTACTGCAGCCTCCTTCAGTACAAGATGCTCCTGCACTCCTACCCCTCCCTCAAGCACCTCCCCTTGAGCTGTGTATAAAATAAACTCGCTGCACTTGGTCTGTGCAGCAGTATCTCCATCAGAGCGCTGCGTCCCACCTGGTCCAATTTTACTTATTTCATTTTGTGTCTTTTGTCTTCCTTTTATTTCTAATCTCCCATTGCCCCTACTCGGGTTTAATCTCTCCATGTGGGTTGCAGAGCATAGCCAATTGTCAGACGCAACATGTAATAAAACACATGTACCTCTCAGCTTTGGGGGAGTGGTAGCTCCATATGATAAGCTCTGGAATATGAAACACATGGTCAGTGGTTCAAGCCTGCCATCCACTCCACAGGAGAAAGAAGAGGCTATTTACTCCTTCAAAGATTTTTGAAAGCCTTGGAAACCTTATGCAGGGTTCATATGAGTGGGAACCTACTCAACAACACTTAGCAACAATAATAACCCTTCAGCTTTTTGTTTGTTTTGTTTTTAAAGTTTTTATTGTGAATTGAGTGAAAATTTACAGGGCAGATCATCAGTTTTACAGTCAGCAAATCGTATACTGTGTTTCATTACAATGGTTATAATCCTCTCCACGTACCATCAGTTAACAGTACTTCTGTATTCATTTTAGATTTTTTTTTTAAACACTCAGGAATGTATAATAATTTAAACCAACTAAGGGCACATTTTGCAAGTCTGTCTCCTGGCTGCCAGCTCTCAGTCCCTCTCTTCCCATGAATCTAGAGTTTTCAGCTGCTCCCTCTCTCCATGTCCCCATCTCTGCCTCCATCTCTGGTGTCGCTGCTTCTTTGGATAAAGTCATGCATTCCTCTTGTGCTTTTCTCCCTTGATGGTCCTAGGGTCCTTTGTATCTGGACTACAAGATTAACAACTCCCCCATTTTTGTTACAAAAGTTCTACCTTTACAATTGTGACCGTTGCAATTAGTCATAACAATTATTCACTATTGAATCATAAGAATCTTATCCCCATCTCTTTTCACCAGATCCATCTAGACAAGATGAAAGCTGTTCAGTGGGGACTCTATCTAACCCCACATACTCTTAAACTAAACTCCCTCTTGAAAACTTATAAGCCAGTCAGCCCTTCCAGTTTTAACAACCATTTACTGGTGCCAATTCCGTTTCATCTATTTTTCCACTGGAGTCCCCGGGTGGATCATAGGATTATGCCACCTACAATTAGCCTAACAGTAGGAGGTTTGATCCCATTCATAGGTACCTTGGAAGACAGGCCTATTGATCTGCTTCTGAAAGGTTACAGGCTTAGAAATCCTATGAAACACAGGTCTACTCTTTACATGTGAGGTCCCCATGAGTGGGATGGCAACTAACAACAGCAACAGAATCCCACCATGTCCTCTGTCCTATGCTTTTTTTTTTTTTTTCCAGTTTTTATGGTGAATTATGTGGGTTTACATGGCAGGACATCAGTTTTATAGTCATCACATCTTGTTTCGTTTTATTGCGATGATTACAATCCCCTCCATGCATCATAAAACAACCAAAGGGTACACCCCACAGGCCTGTCCTCCAGCTGTCAGCACACACAGCCCCTCTCCCTCCCAGAGCTCAGTGTCCCCAGCTGCTCCATCTGTCCATGTCATCATCTCTGCCTCCATTTCTGGCATCACTCCTTCTCTGGGTAGGATCCTGCACACTGCTCTTCTCACTTGATGGTCCTAGGGACCTCAGCTCCTGGACTGCAAAGTCAACCACGCCCCTAGTTTTGTTACAAAACATCTATCTTTACATTTCCAACCCTCACAGTCAGTCCTGATAGCAATTATTCACTATTGTACCACAGAGTCTTATCCCCATCTCCTTTCATTAGCCCTATCCTGACTGATTGGAAATCATTCAGTGGAGAGTCTACCTTCTCCCACCCCATCTGGAACTAGGCTCCCTCTTGAAAGCTTGTAAGCCAGTCACTTCTTGCCTTTGTAGTCCCCCCATTTTGGGTAGCCAATGTCCAAGTTGCCCATCTTCATCAACCCTGTGTACTGAGGGGGTGGGAATGATCCTTGCTGTAAAGATTTGTTCCCTTTTTTGAGCTACTACATCCATAAGTATAGATAAAGTTCATCAAATTGTAGCAGGTTACTTTTTTTTTCCCTTCTTCTTTCTTCTTCTAGTTGAGTTCTGATCATCCAGCCATTGAAGCTAGGTCAAGTGGGTACCATCTGCAAGTATGGGTGTTCTTATGCATCTCCCATCACCCCATATCTGCTGGATGCTTCACTCTCCTCTCCAGTCCTCTGTGGCCATGTCACTGCCTCTGGGCCCAGGAATCCCTGGGTCTTGTCATACTGCTGGCCAACCAGGCCTCCACCCAGGTTCACAGGAATCTATTGAATATGGTCGGACCCAGCTCACAGACTCATTGCTGTTTTTACCCCACTTCCCCTTATCGGTGTCCAATGTGGTCACCAGCCAGACCACATGCCTGCTCGCGTATTCCCCTTGAGTCTTAGTCTTGGAAGGGGGTTTGGTCTGAGGGGACCTGAATGCTTGCCTTGAAGGCTCTTGGGCAAACCTCTTGCTTGTTCTTGTAATAGTCAGTCAGACTGCTGTTGTTGTTTTTTATTTTTCCTGTAGGTCTTTCTTTCACCAAGTATCTTCTGTTCTTCTAGCCACTTCTAGCCACTTCTGGTCTAATTGTGTTTCAAGTGGAAATTTCCCACCTCAGATGATTCTGGATGGGGTTCTGGATTCCATCTATGATCTTATGCAATGCAAAGGCTCCACAGGAAGCCTCTTTCCCTGGGTAAACTTCTAGCCCCCTTTAAGGTATTCCAATCAGTTATAGGCTGAAGACGAACTTACAAGCTTTCTATTGTGATGTTTCTGACGATTCCTTTCTCTCTCCATCAAGTCTCTATTTTACAATGGTAGACAAGGGAAACCAAGATTCAAAAGACAGTGAAGCATCTTAACATTATTCCCCTCTTTTACCCATTCAAACCATGCCTTAATCCCTGTATCCCAGGCCCCTGTTGTTCGAAGGTTGTGCATACATCATCATTTACCTCTATCCCACTTAGCCCATGTGAACCTGCCTAACTGTTCTCTCATCTACCTTGTTCTTCCATCCCCCTCCCCCTTCTTGGCATTGCCTCCCCCCCCCCCTCCAGCACCCAAGCTATCCTGTGTTTATTCCCTACCCTGTGCTCCATCTTCCCCTCCCTCCCATCCCCTCATCCCATACATCCCGGTGATCAGCAAATAATATATATATACTTTTTCCCCCCTTTTAGTGTGGGTTCTTTTTCTTAATCTTTTACAATACTGGTCGTATGCAGCATTTCTCCTTTTGTGACTAATATCACTCAGCATAATGTCTTCAAGGTTCATACATGTTATATGGTGACTTGCAGCTTCTTTGTTGTTTTTCAAAGTAGCATAGTATTCCATTGTGTGTATGTACCACAGTTTGTTTATACATTCTTCAATTGATGGGTACTTAGGCTGTCTCCATCTTTTTGCTATTATAAATAGTGCTGCTAAGAACATTTGTGTGCATATACCTACTTGTGTTATGGCTCGTATTTCTTGTAGGTAAATGCCAAGTAGAGGAATTTCTGGATCATAAGGTTATTTCTATTTCCAACTTTCTGAGGAAGCACCATATTACTTTCCAGAGTGGTTGGACCATTTTGCAATGCTACCTGTCCTATGCTATTTTGAAGCAAATTCCATAGCCTATGACTCTTAATATCTCAGTAAGAAATGTCTAAAGGACTTCTGGCAAGATGGTGGACTAGACAAATCCACTACATGGATACGCTACAACAAAAATATGAGAGACAAAATAAAACAGACATAGATGAAAAATCTGTCACCCTGAGCTTCAGAATAAAGGTTGGAAAGTGGATAGAGTGTGTGCTGGGAGGAGAGGCTGAGCAGGGATGGCAAAAAATTGGGGGACTGACTAGTAAATGGCTGGCTGGCCAGATGTGGCTTGACCATCTTGTGAACAGCTTTGGCAGTGGAGGTAGACCTGGTGGAACAAATTTTCACGGGCAATTGAAAAGATGCAATTTCTTATTTTTCCCCATGCTACTCTGGTGAGCAGAAGTATGGTTGGCTCCCACCCTCATCCACCCCAGCACAAACCCCATTCTCTAGGAGTTCAGAACCAAGTGGTTGAGAAATACGAGCCATAACACAAGTAGGTATATGCACACAAATGTTCTTAGCAGCACTATTTATAATAGCAAAAAGATGGAGACAGCCTAAGTACCCATCAATTGAAGAATGTATACCAGTGTGCTACTTTGGTGCCCAGATTCAAGTAACTCAGCTCCAGAACTACAAAACCCACAGCACCATCAGACCAGTATTTAGCCAGTCATGCTGCAGGGGAAAAATAATAAATATAGGGAAACCCCAAAGAAAAATAATACAACTGCACAGCAAAATTTTAAAAAGAGGAAAATCAGAAAGATTTCATAAACATTAACACAACGGAAATGAAAATCAAAGGAGAACCCACAAACAAAATGAACTCAACATAGAAAATGATGCAGAACAAAGAATTCAGCAACACCACAAAAAAACACACAGAAAAATAACAACAATGAATTCACACCTATTGATAATTATACTGAATGTAAATGGATTCATGTACCAGCCAAGAGACATAGGAAGCAGAATGGGTAAGAAAACAGGATCCTTCAATATGCTGTCTACAAGAGACATATCCAAAAGATGGGGACAGCCTAAATGCCCATCAACAGAAGAATGGTTAAACAAACTTTGGTACATACAGGCAATGGAATATTACAAAACTGTGAAAAATAATGATGAATCTGTGAGACACCTCACAACATGAATGACCTGGAGGACATTATGCTGAGTGAAATTAGTCAATCACAAAATGACAAATGTTGTATGACACCAATGTGGTAAAAAGCTAAAGAAAAAATTTCATTGATAAAAGAAACTATCTTTGATGGATATGCTACAGGGAGGAGGAGGGAATTATTCATGGGCTAGAGAGTAAAGGTCCCAGTCTTCCGTATGTGTTGCGTCTCAATGTAAAGAAAACAAAAATCCTCCACAAATGGAACAAAAAACAACATCCATATAAGTGGAAAAAAGATTGAAGTTGTCAAAGACTTCCCTTTGCTTGGATCGACCATCAACACTCATGTAAGCAACAGTCAAGAAATCAAACAATATATTGCATTTTAGGACAATCTGCTACACAAGACCTCTTTAAAGTGTTGAAGAGCAAAGATGTCAGTTTGAGGACTAAGATGCACCTGACCCAAATCATGGTATTTTCAATAACCTCATATACGTATGAAAGTTGCTCAGTGAATAAGGAAGACTGTAGAAGAATTGATGCATTTGAGTTATGGTGTTGGAGGAGAATATGGAAAGTACCAAGGACTGCCAAAGGAAACAAACAGATCTGTGTTGGAAAAAGTATAGCCAGCGTGCTCCTTGGAGGCCAGGATGGCCAAACTTCGTCTCTCATACTTTAGAAATGTTATCAGGAGGGACCAGTCACTAGAGAAGGCTATCATGTTTGGTAAAGTGTAGTATTGGAGAAAAAGAGGAAGACTCCCAACAAGATGGACTGGGAATGTGGCAGAAGCAATGGGTTCAGGCGTAGCAACGATTGTGAGGTTGGCGCAGGACTGGGCAGTGTTTCATTCTGTTGTGCATTGGGTCGTTATGAGTCAGAACTGACTCGGTGGCACCTATCAACAACAAGAGGGTAAACACATGTTAACATGGGTGACAGTTTAGGCAATATATAACAAGAGGGAATTTAGCAGAAGAAAGATGAATGTAGCGGGAGACATAGGGGGGAATGCAATAGTTTAAAGTGTATAGAGGTAAATACTGTTAACTGTCAATGCATGAAGGGATCTCAACCACGTAATGAAGCAAAGTGTATGGCTTTTATAATGTAATACTGATGATATGCTCTGTAGTCCTTCACTCCATTCACAATTAAAAGTTTAAAAAGAAAAAGAAAAAAGATATATGAAAAGGACATATCAAAAGATAAGGATTCCACAATATCATACAAAACTTAAAAATAAATCAGTAATTATTGCTTGTTGTTGTTGTGAAGTGCCATTGAGTGGGTTCCAACCCATAGCGGCCCTGTATAGGTTTTCCAAGGAGCAGCTGGTGAACTTGAACCACCAACCTTACAGTTCAAACGGGTTTGCAGTCTGGCGCATTAACCCACAGTGCCTTAGCATCAGCAAATATCTAGTCTAGTAACCTTTCCAAATGACTCATAAGTATCATGGTTTTTATTTAGTTTGCTTTCAGATCCAATTAGATCCACACATTCCAACTGCTTGTTAAGACTCTTGCATTTTTTAATTTGTATCTTTCTGCTCTGTTTTTCTGTCTTCTTCCCTTGCATTTATTAAAGAAACTGGGTTGTTTGTCCTGTAGAGATTCCACTAAGGGGATTTGCTGAGTTTATACCTGTGTCATACTTTAATATGTTCCCAAATCCCTTGTGGGTTTTTTTTGCATAAATTATTATTCTAATTCAAACTTGTTATTAACTGCTTTAGGCTTGTGATTTTAACTTGAAAGATGTAATCGTATTTTATTAAGTTTGGAAACAGTATTGGGGTATTTAATAAAAGTTATCATCTTTAAATTCATTTATGACAATTATAGAGGTACTTGGGAATATTTGCTAGTTAGAATACTCCAGGGCTGGAAAAGAAATTTGAATATGTTAAATTTATAAATGTAACTTAAAATAGGTTTAATTTATTTTTGAAAAAGTCTCCCTCTAAAGAGTTTTATTTTAATTGCTTACCTTATAAATTAAGCAATAAGATTTGGAGATTGAGATGGAAAGCTTAAGAAAACCTAGACTTTACTGTTACTTTAATAAATTGAAAGTTAATTTAAAAAACTAATCCCTGGATAATCTCCTTATGCAGAAAAGCTGCCTCAAAGACACAAAAATACAGTACTATAAAGATGCCTTTTCACTCTTTCAACAATCATGCCCAAACAATAAATAAGACAAGAATAGAAATCAACAGATTCAGTGGCACCTGAGTTGCCTGAGAGCAAAGGAAAATTAAGAGGGTAGGAATTGGTGGTGGTGGTGTTAAGTACCGTGGAGTTTGTTCTGACTCATAGTGACCCTGCACAGGGTTTCTGAGGCTGTAAATCTTTATGGTAGCAGAACGCCTCATCTTTCTCCCACGGAACTTCTGGTAGTTTTGAACTGCTGACCTTGAGGTTGGCAGCCTGACTCATAACCACTATGCTACCAGAGCTCCTTAGGAATTGGTGGTACCAATTAATACCAGTTAAGAAGATGAGGAATTTATAAGCCAGTCCAAGGGGCAGTTAGACTCTAGCCTTCCATACCAATCAGACCACCCAAGTCAGAAATGAGACCCTGAATCTGGAAAAGAATTGTCTGACAGAAAACTGGAGAGGTGAGTCACCTGCCCCACTTCCATGCCCAGCTCCAGAATGCCAGTCCTCTTTGTCCCATGGTGTTTTCTCAACCTGGTCTGCAGCTTTCTCTGTGGTGCTGTGTTGATATCCTTCTAATGAATTAAGTTAACAGAAGTCAATTCCTATGCATGCAGCCAAGAACCCCAGCTAAAATAATATTTTGTATGTACTTTGTGATCGTGTCATTAATATGAGAGCCTTCATTTATGCTCATGGGTGTAGGTTCTGTATCTGATCTTGCTCATCATTTACCAGCAGAGTCTAGTGTGATACCTGGCACCTAGCGGATACTCAAGAAATGTTTGTTGATAATTGAATGGATAAAACTGTCACTGTTTATCTATCTATCTATCTATGTATCTGAGCCCTAGTGGCACTGTGGTTCAGGTATTGGACTGCTAACCATAAGGTCAAGGTTGAAATCCACCAGCTGTGAAGGTGTCCAAGTAACAGATAAGTTTATAAAGGGAACCACAACACTAAGAAGGTATGCAAACCTTAGACTAATCAACCATTTGATATCAAAAGGGCAGCATTTACACAAGGACAAAGTTCAGACTGGTTAGAAAAGAAAGAGGATTGGAAACAGGAAACACAGGGAGGAAATGGGTTAAGTGATGCTACCTTGAGGGGATTGCAATCATTATGATGAAACAAAATGTGTATGAATGGTTAAATGTAAAACTGATTATTTGTTCTGTAAACCTTCACCCAATTCACAAAAGTTAAAAACATTTTTTTTTTAAATGACACTGTCTGCTCTGGTAAAGATTTATAATCCTGGAAACCCTATGTAGGGTCAGTATGAATAAAAGTTGACTAAATGACACTGGATTTATAAAATGTCAGTACTATCCAAAGTAATCTATAGCTGTAATACAATCCCAATCTAGATTTCAGCAACATTCTTTAAAGCAGGTGTGGGAAATGTCTGGCTACAGGCTATATGTTGTTGTTGTTGTTAAGTGCCATCGAGTTGGTTCCGACCCATAGGGACCCTGGATAGGGTTTCTGAGGAGCTGCTGGTGAGCTTGAATTGCCAAACTTGCAGTTCAAACAGCTTTGCAGTCTGGCTCATTAACCCACAGTACCACACCAGGACTCCATATAAGGCCCTTGAAAATCATTTGGTCTGGCCTTGCCAAGGCAATGCAGTTCCAGCCATCACATTGTTGTTGTTAAGTGTCATTAAGTAGAATTCAATTCATAGTGACCCTGTATAGGGTTTCCAATGGACAGCTGGTGAGCTGGTGAACCACCTACTTAGTGGATCAAACCAACCTTGCAGTTTAGTGCTTTATCCACACCGAGACTCCAGTCATCACATTGGGGGTGAGTTAATTAAATGTTTGATCAAATATAGTAGGCTGATTTTTAAGTTGATAATTTTGTATGGCCCAAGAACGATGTTACAAATTTTGGCAGAAAAAAAGTTCCCCACTCCAGCTTTAAAGAGATGGAAAAGCTAATCATCAACTTTATATAGAAAGAAAGGAGACACGCTCAAAGCACTGGTGGTGGTGATGTGCCATGGAGTCGGTTCCGACTCATAGTGACCCTGTGCAGGGTTTCCAAGGCTGTAACTGTTTACAGGAGCAGAAAACCTCATCTTTCTCCCATGGAACAGATGGCAGTTTTGAACTGCTGACCTTAAGGTTCACAGCCCAATTTGTAACCACTATGCTACCAGAGCACTACTGAAGAAAAAATATAAAGTAGGCCTCACACTTCCAGATCTCAGAACCTACTATACAGTCACGGGAGTCGAAACAAACACATAGACAATGGAGTTGAATTAAAAGTCCAAAAGTAAATTCATCCAGCTTTGGCTATATATCTGGAGTCCTGGTGTGGCAGTGTAGGATAAGCATTGAACTGCAAGGTCAGTTTGGACCACAAGTTTGGTGGTTCAAACTCCCCAGCTGCTCCTCAGAAACCCTAAATATCTATCTATCTATCTATCTATCTATCTATCTATCTATCTATCTATCTATCATCTATCTGTCTGTCTGTCTGTCTGTCTATCTATCTATCTATCTATCTATCATCTATCTATCTATATTTATCATCTATCTTGTTGTTGTTAAGTGGAGTCAGTTCTGACTTATAATGGCTTTGTATAGGGTTTCCAAGGAGTGGCTGGAGAGTTTGAACCATTGACCTTTTATTGAGAAGTCCAGTGCTTGTCCTATAGCTCCATACCAGGACTCCATATGTATATACATATTTGTTGTTGTTGTTGTTAAGTGCTGTCGAGTCAGTTCTGACTTATAGCAACCCTGTATAGGGTTTCCAAAAAACTGCTGGTGGTACCAGAGGCTAAAACAAGGAAGACTGGGAACTGACTGCTTAATGGATACTGAGGGCAAAAATGGTATGAAAACAACATTTACAAGGGGAAAGGAGAATCAAAATCAATAGCCCAAGGCCAATTTCTATGAATCAGCCATCAGACATACTTTTACCCTCTAACCTTTTTACCACTCCCAAGGCACTCTCTTACTTTTGTTGCTGTTGTTAAGTGCAAGTCAGTTCCGACCCATAGCGACCCTGTAGAGGGTTTCTGATGAGCAGCTGGTGAACTTGAACCTCTGACCTTGCAGTTCAAAAGGCTTTGCAGTCTGGGACATTAACCCACAGCACCACACCAGGACTCCCTCTTACGTTTAGCCTCTGGCAATCATTCCTTGTTTTTAACTGGATCATTTTTTTGAGTCCTACTGGGGGCTCTATGGGCCAGAACACACTCAACAACACTTAACAACAACAAAGTGGTGCAGTGGTGGAATCAGGGTGTGGCGCTGTGGATTAATGCACTGGACTTCAAGGTCAGTTGAACCATAAAGTTGGCAGTTCAAGCTCACCAGCTGCTCCTCAAAAACCCTATACAGGGTTGCTATGAGTCAGAACCAAGTTGAAGGCATTTAACAACAACAACAACAAGTGGTGCTGTGATTAAAGAAGTGCTCAGCTACTACCCAAAAGGTTGATGGTTTGAACCTAGCAGACACTCAGCCTGAGAAAGATGTGGCAGTTTGCTTCAGTAGGATTCTAGCCTTGGAAAACACATGGGGCAGGTCTGCTTGGACCTATAGAGTCACTGTGAGTCAGAATGGACCTGAGGACAGTGGATGTTTGTCTTCTTCTTTTGGACACTCAATATTTTCTTTGTCTTAGGTTAAGAGGCCTACAGGCTTCTCTGGCTGTGCCAAGAGACTGAGTGGGTATACGTGCAATTTGGGGGTGCAAAAAGATATGAGTAAACACAACTGCTTCATATTTAGAGCTCTAGTCTCCAATCAGCTTAATTAGTAATGCTGCTGCTGTTGTTAAGTGCTGGCCAGTCAGTTCTGACTCCTAGTGACCCTGAGCAGAGTTTCCTAGAAGCAGCTAGTGGTTTGACTTTGTGGTTCACATGCCGTGCTGATCCTACAGCGCCACACCAGGAGTCCTATTTAGTAATAGTAATCTATTTTATTGCCATAAAGACATATACATTTTGCAATTAACATTTTGTAGTTTTGTTATTGTTGTTAGGTGCCATCAAGTCGGTACTGACCCATAGTGACCTTATGCACAGCAGAACAAAACACTGCCCGATCCTGGGCCAACCTCACTATTGTTGCCACGTTTGAGTCCATCGATGCTGCCACTTGGCCAATCGATCTCATTGGGGGTCTTCCTCTCTTTCTCTGACCCTCCACTTTACTAAACATGATATCCTTCTCCAGCGACTGCTTCCCCCTGACAATATGTCCAAAATATGAGAGATGAAGTTTGCTTATCTTGGCCTCTAAGGAGCACTCTGGCTGCACTTCTTCCAAAACAGATGTATTGGTTCTTTTGGCAGCCCATGGCACTTTCAATATTCTCCTCCAACACTGTAAGTCAAAGACATCAATTCTTCTACAGTCTTCCTTATTCACTGTCCAGCTTTCACATACATATGAGGTTATTGTAAATATCATGGCTTGGGTCAGGCGCACCTTAGTCCTCAAGCTGCCATCGTTGCTCTTCAACACTTTAAAAAGGTCTTGTGCAGCAGATTTGCCTAATGTAATACGTTGTTGTTTGATTTCTTGACTGCTGCTTCCGTGAGTGTTGATAGTTGATCCAAGAAGAATGAAGTCCTTGACAACTTCAATCTTTTCTCCATTAATAAGAACACTGTTTATTGGTCCAGTGGTGAGAATTTTGGTTTTCTTTACATTGAGATGTAATCCATACTGAAGACTGCTCTTTAATCTTCATCAGTACATGTTTTCAGTCCTTTCACTTTCAGCAAGCAAGGTTGTATCATCTGCATATTGCAGGTTGTTAATGAGTCTTCCTCTAATCCTGATACCACGTTTTTCTTCATAGAACCCAACTTCTCTGATGATTTGTTCAGCATACAAGTTGAATAAGTATGGTGAAAGAATACAACCTTGTTGCACACCTTTCTTAATTTAAAAATATTCAGTATTCCCATGTTCTGTTTGAACAACTGCCTCTTGGTCCGGGTACAGATTCCTCATGAGCACAATTAAGTGTTCCGGAATACTCATACTTCACAATGTTGTCTGTAGCTTGTCATGATCCACACAATCAAAAGCCTTTGCATAGTCAATAAAGCACAGGTAAACATCTTTCTGATATTCTCTGCTTTCAGCCAAGATCCATCGGACGTCAGAAGTGATATCCCTTATTCCACGGCCTCTTCTGAATCTGGCTTGAACCTCTGGAAGTTCTCTGTCAATGTATGACTGTAGTCATTTCTGTATTACCTTTAGTAAAACTTTACTTGCTTGAGATATCAAAGAGATTGTCCAATGATTTCTGCATTCCGTTGGGTCACCTCTCTTTGGAATGGGCACAAATATGGATCTCTTCCAATTAGTCGGCCAGATAGCTGTCTTCCAAATTTCTTGGCAGAGATGAGTGAATTGTGGTTTAGTGGTATCAATTTACCACTAATTCAGTGTTATCAATTACATTAATCATGCTGTACAATCAGCATGAATCATGTTGCTGCCAAATTTTCCATCAGTAAGATAAGCACCGAACTGGTAACCACAAGGTCGGCAGTTCAAACCTACCAGTGGTTCTAGGAGAAAAAGATGTGGCTGTCTGCTCCCATAAAGATTTACTATGTTGGAAATCCTATTTAAGCTTGCTATGACTCAGAAGACGAAGTCCTGGTGTGGTGCTGCAGGATAAGCACAGGATTGCTAACGACAAGATTAGCAATTCAAACCCACCAGCCCTTCCTCAGAAACCCTGTACAGGGTCCCTATGAATCAGAACTGACTTGACTGAACTTATCAACAGCAGTGAGTCAATCAACTTGATGGCAGTGGATTTTGATTTGGGTTTACAAACAGAAACTTACTGCTTCTGAAACAATGAATCTCTCTTTCCCTTTCCCTCCAGCCACTGCTAACCAGGAATAAAACTCTGGTCTCGATTCCTTTGCCTATTTTATTAATTTATTTTTATTTGAATGAAGGTTTACAGAGCAAATTGGTTTCCCATTCAATAATTCACATACATAATGATGATATTTTCATTTCCATATGTTGAATCCTGCATGTATCTTTCATGCAGGATTGCTTGTGATTTCAGAGAGGGGGAAAAAAATGACTTTTATTGTCTCCCCTCTACCCCAGCAGTATGGAGTACCTGACATTTGAGCCAAGAGAATTAGAATATCAAAATAAGCAGGTGGAAAGACATAAGTATGAGAAAAACAGGAGCAATTAAGGTATTAAGTCAAGTGTGCTGCTGCAATTATTGTTTTTCTCGAATGGATCAAACGCACAGTGACTCTTAAACTTCGAGTTGTCCAGTTTCTGTGGAGATTTTAAAAACACAGATGCATGGTCTTCGTAACTTACACTTAAAAGAATTGGAGAAGGGCCCCTGCATGGATGTGTGTGTTTTTAGCCAGCCTATTAGGTAGATAAGTACTCCAAAGTTTGAAACTCTCTTTTTCCAATCATTGCATAGAGAAGAAAAACAAATATTTCAACGTAATCTTATAAGTACTCCAAAGTTTGAAACTCTCTTTTTCCAATCATTGCATAGAGAAGAAAAACAAATATTTCAACGTAATCTTAATCAGACTAGAACCAGGTGGGAAGTTTTCTGCAGAAAGCAAGTGATACAAAAGAGATATGAGAAACCAACAGAGCTTGAGAGCCACAGGTGCTGACTGGGAGAAAATATAGGAACTTTAGGGTGGGTAGGATGAGTAGAGTAGGAGGTTACCAGTTGGGCTGCTAACCGCAAGGTCAGCAGTTTGAGCCCGTCAGCTGCTCTGTGGGAGAAAGATGAGACTTTCTGCTCCTGTAAAGATTTATGACCTTGGAAATCCTACACAGGGTTGTTATGAGTCAGAACCAACTCCACAGCATGTAACCACCACAACCAGGCTGAGTTTGCAATCACGGGTAGGAATTAGGCCAAGGGCATGGAATGCAAACAATTCTGGGAAACTGAAAAGGTGGCAGTCAGAGGCAGGAAATGAATCCTGCTTGCAGAGTTCCTGTTCCAGCCAGGCTTCAGGGGAAATTTCTTGAGTCACCTCTTCTGGAGTCCTATTTCCATTGGTAATTAGCTCAGGCAATGGAGACAAATGTGTGCAAAAGGAGCCCTGGTGGCTCTGTGGGTTAGGTATTGGGCTGCTAACCTCAAGGTTGGTGGTTCAAATCCACCACCCCACCGCAGTAGAAAAATAAGGTGGTATGCTCATGTAAAGATTTACAGTCTCTGAAGCCCCATATAGGGTCAATATGAGTCAAAATAGACTCGATGGCTTCAGGTTTGGGTATCTTCCTTAGAGGTCACCTATCATGCTGCCATGCATCAGTATGTCATATGGCAGTGACTTGCACGTTGCTGTGACGTGAAAGTTATGCTGCTGGTATTTCAAATTCTAGCAGATTCCAGATGAAGACAGACTAGGAAGAAAGGCTGAAAGGTTTGATTTACTTATGAACATTAGCCTTTGAAAACCCTAAGCATCAGCTATGAATATTCAACTCACTTATTTTAGAAGCATCATCAATAGCAAGGGATCACTTTAGACAGATGTTATATTTGGATAAAGTGGAGAACCAATGAAGTGAAGGCAAGGGAACTAACTAGTCAGTGATTGACACACGGGTGGCAACAATAGACTCAAACTTAGCGATGATCATGAAGATGAGACAGGACTGGGCAACATTTGGTTCTGTTTGACATGGAGTCACCATGATTATAGGTTGAGTTCATCACAGCGTTACAGCAGTTTTAGATTCGTGGTCAAAGAAACCAAGGCCACTCGGAGAGGTGAAGCAGAGTTTCAGATTTTATTAAGCCGGCTGACTCTGAGGAGTTAATTTCTCCAGATTCTGAACCCTGAATGGAGGGCAACAGGGGTCTATATGGGGTCAGAGTCAAGGGTGGGAACAGGCTACATACCTGTGTGAGGGCAGGGGGAAAACCAGGGGGATTGGTCCCATTTGGTGACCTGATTAGCATTTTAGCTTGCTTATTAGGCCGGAGAGGGCAGTGAATGAGCTTTACCTTTTCCTGTTCAAAGGCACTGACTTGATGGTACTTAACAACCACAAAGCTTGAAGGAGTCCTGGCATGAGCACTGTAGGAGAAGCCATGGACCATAAGGTCGATTTGAATCACAAAGTGGCGGTTCAAACCCATCAGCCACTCTTCGGAAACCCTATATAGGGTTGCTATGAATCTGTTAGGATTTGCAAGACTTATATTTGAGAGACACAGTTCAATTCATAACAACAACAGCAACTACCTAAATAGAAAAATTGTAGATTCAAAGAATCCTGGGAAGTGCATGCATTCAAAGGCTCTCCCTAGTTGTGATAACATTCAAAACCACCATGTAAAGCATGTTGTGGTAGTTGATAAGTACAGTTGTGTTGGTTCCAACTCATAGTGACCCTGTATAGGGTTTCCAAGGAGCAACTAGTGAATTTGAACTGCCGACCTTGTGATTCAAACCAACCTTGTGGTCCAGCGCATTATCCCACAGCACCACACCAGGACTCCTTGTAAAGCATGATAAACAAATACAGTCTGATTCTTCTGGGCAGCACCTTTCCCCAGCCCTTCCTCCACAAGACAGTGCTTTGCAAGCATGTAGAGTCTATTATTCTATTATCCTAGTTGGGACCTTCTTAGGCTGCTACTATGTTAGCAGTTCAAATCCACCAGCCACTCCTCGGAAACTATGAGTCAGAACCTACTAGACAGCAACAGCTATGTTGTTTAATGGAGTCCTGGTGTGGTGCTGTGGGCTAATGTGTCAGACTGTAAAGTACTTTGAACTGCAAGGTTGGTGGTTCAAGCTCACCAGCTGCTCCTTGGAAACCCTATACAGGGTCGCTATAGGTCGGAATCCACTCAACCGGCACTTAAAACAACAAGTAGGTCAAACTAGTGTCCTCCTCTTCTCAGAGTTCCCTTTTGTCATGCCAACCTGCTACCCCAAGATTTCCTTGATTCTGAAGATGGACTACTCAACAGCTATTTCTGACACCTGGAAACCCTATACAGGGTTGGAATCGACATCACAGCACTTAACAACATGTTGCTTAATAGTTTGCGATTGCCAACTATTTATGTTGAAAGCATGAACATGGGCCAGCAGGCTCTTTTCTTTCTCTTCTTAAATCAGTGTTCATCCTTTTCTTCCTCCTTGAATCAGTGTTCCTGAACCTTCTTCTCACAGATACTAGTCTTTATCATCCACAAGACAGTTTCTCTATGCTGCAAAACAACAATGAGGGATCTTGCAAATAGATACTTCTGTCTGATGACTATTGCTCAAAACTTACAACAAGGTCCCTATTAAAGGTGACTGATAATACTATCTCCAAATCTACTTTATTTTGTCCCTGTAATGCATTAGTAAGCTTTTGGGGGAATTTCTGTTGCTCTCTAAGAAGTTAGGTAGAAAAGCTCAGGCAGTAAAAGCTTTCTGTAAGAATTCATGAAAGATTCATGAATCTTTGTCAATTATCCTTGAACAGATGCCTATTTTGTACTTTCATTCATTCATGTATGAGAAAATAACTCTTGTGGGGCGTGGTCCATCTTCAGGAATTCATGAGATTGCTAGGCCTGACAAACAGATTGTTGATTTACATACAGGAAGGGATTTGTAACCTGGCTGTTCTAGGATTAGGAAATTTAAATAAGTATACAGCCATTAAGAAAATGGGCCAGCCATTTTGGCTTTTCTGGGGGAAGGGAAAATGGGACATGTCACAGAATTGTATGTGGGGAACTGGAACTAGAGGAGGGGCTTTTTGGAGACAAGTATAAAAACCATTTGTGGAGGGCCATGTGGCGCATCTGCCCTTGTCTATGGGACTGGACGGCTCAATTTTGCAAAATCGAATAAAGAAAACCTCACTCTCACTAAAATGAGTACAGACTGGATTACTTGAGAGTTTGTCAGAATAGACAACGTTTCTCACAATGTATTCCCTTTATAGTTGTTTTATTATTTTTTTTTGACTGTGCTGTTGTAGCCTGGGGTCCCAGGAATACAGTGATAAACAAGATTGAGGAGCTACCTGACTCTAAAATGCTTAGGTAGGAATTTCCTAAGTTATTGCCTGTGGAGGGGCAAATACACAACTGGTGGCTCAAATTCACTCAGAGGAATGTAGGAAGAAAGGCCTAGTGATCTGCTTCAGAAAAACCAGCCATTTAAAACTGGGTGGAGCACAGTTCCACTCTGACGCACATGGGGTTACCAGAAGTCAGAATCAACTCAAGGGCAATTGGTTTTAGAGAAAATGCAACTGAAAAATAAGGAAGAGTCTTGTTCCTTTTTCTCTTTGAGCATTTACTTTGTTGTTAAGCACTGTCAAGTGGATTCTGACCCCATAGTGACCCTGTATAGGGTTTCTGAGGAGTAGCTGGTGAGCTTGAACCGTTGGCACAGGGTTCCAAATAGCAACCCTACCTCTGGTTGTAAAGCTACTAAAAAATTAGCAATGTCATCTTGAAAATATGAATGCAATAGGTTGTAACCACTAAGTGAAACCTGTGTGAACCAGAACTCAATGCAACCTTCTCTGTTTTCCTAGTCTCCTAAATTTTCCATCTTTGACGGAATGCAGTCTTAACAATTTTCTATCGCTTGTTTTATGGAAAATATTTTATTTTTCTGTCTCTGACAGGTTTCCCATCTTATACAAGTTCCAACTTTTGTAGATTTGACTACATAAAAAAGTAAGACGTCTTTCTGTATTTGTAGTCTCTTTAGCAGGTTACCTAGGATTGATCAAATCTTGGTTTGATGCTTATTCAACAATAAAAGTATTTTCTTTGTCTTCTGCCATTGTGGAGAGGTTTTCAAGCCTGCAAGATTTGGTTTTCTTCTATTTCGCCAACACCTGCAGAGTAAATGGTCCTTTTATATGTCGACTACAGCCTACCTACCACCACCACCAGGGAGGCAATTCTGATTCATTGCAACTCCATGTGGATCAGAGTAGAATTCTGCTTCTTATGGCTTTCAATGGCTGATTTTTCTCAACTGGATCACCAAGACTTTCTGTCCAACACCTTTGGATAAACTGAAACCTCCATCCATTTAGTTATTAGCACAGGAACTCCAGAGGAGCAGGGGGTGGTACAATAGTGTTCTTGACAGTAAGATATTGTTTTAAGACAGAACTCCTTTAACTCCTCCTGAACAACCCTCTTACTTGTTTTCCCCTATATCACAACACAAAGGCACTTTCAGCCTTCACTCTCATACCCCCTCCGCCCCCCCAATTCTGACGACAACCATGCTTCCCACAGCACTTGGCAGTTCTCCTCTGGGTTTGATAATTCATTGCAATGGCCACATAGTACTCACAGACAATACTCACGATTGTGGAGCTTCCTAGGGAAGTTGTTGTTGTTCCAACTCATAGTCACCCTATTTAGGGTTTCTGAGGAATGGCTGGAGAATTTGAAGTGCAAACCTTGTCGTTCAAACCTACTGTGCAATTCAGTGCTTATCCTACAACGCCAAACCAGGACTCCCATTAGGGAAGTGGTGGTGGTGTGCCGTGGAGTCTGTTCCAACTCATAGTGACCTTGCATGGGGTTTCCAAGGCTGTAAATTTTTACAGGAGCAGAAAGCTTCATCTTTTTCCCACAGAATGGCTGGTAGTTTCCAACTGCTGACCTTGAGGTTGGCAGCCTGATTTATAACCACTGCACTACCAGAGCTCCTTACTAGGGAAGTATTAGGTTACAATTCAGGGTCAGAAATGACCCAGGATACTCTTCAGCTGTGGTAGTGTAGTGGCTACATATCGGGCTGTGAACCTCAAGGTCAGCAGTTCAAAACTCCCAGCTGTTCCACAGGAGAAAGATGAGGATTTCTGCTCCTGTAAAGATTTACAGCCTTGGAAACCCTGTACAGGGTTGCTATCAGTCAGAACCAATTCCAAGTCACATAACCAAACCAAATCAAACCCTTCATCTCATTTGTGTCCGCAAGCAGACCTCTCTCATTGGCCTGATCTTTGCCCTGCTCAATCAAGTGTTACAAGGCTCTTTTGTCTCTGCAGATGAAGTGCAGAGTGGCACCCCATTTTGCCAGTAAGCTTAGTCAGACGGCACACAGCTCTAGCTCTGTGGGTTGGCAAACCTAGCTTCCACCAAACGCTCAGAGACACCCCACTCCACCAACAAGCCTCCTCCCCTTAAAGGCACTCAGCTTTCTTGCTCCCTGGGCTGGGAAGCCCACTCTCTGTCTCATGCAGGCCTCTTGGTTCTGCTTCCTCTGCTGCCACTGTCTTTTCTCCTGCTGCTTCTCACAGCTTTTTGCTGTCTCCAGCGTCTTCACAGCTCTGTCTTCAGCACAGACAGAGGAGGTTCAGCACAGGGATCTTGAGTCTGAACGATAAGCTCAACTCTTGGCTCTTCTTTCTTGACAGTAGTGAGAGCTTCCTTTCTGCTTCTGGGATAGCTCCTTTAAAGCATAGCAGGATGGCTAAAGGGACCAATCCATATCAGGGTTCCATATATCTTTTTCTTCACTCAACGCTCACAAGGGTGCTATGTACCTATTTACATTATTAGCAAGCTATCCAATTCCCTGGGGACCACAAACACCTTACATTTGCGTAGCCTCATGCAGTCTTTTGGTGGTAGCTACAGCACTTCGAAACTACCAGCTGTTCCGCGGGAGAAAGATGAGGCTTTCTGCTTCCATAAAGACTTACAGCTTTGGAACCGACTTGACTTGACTCCACAGCACACAATAACAACACAGAGTTTTCAAGGGTAGTGATAGCCTTAAGGTAAGCAGTTCAAAACAAGCAGTCTTTTGTGGGAGAAAGATGGGGCTTTCTGTTCCCATAAAGATTTACAGCCTCAGAAACTATATGCAGGGTCACTATGAGTCAGTCGGAACTGACTCTACAGTATACACCACCACCATAAAGACTTTTGGAGTTCTGGTGTGTGCTGCAGGATAATTAAAAAAAAATTTTTTTTGATGTACACATACAAAACAAAAAATATATATTAATTTAAATGTCCAAAGGGCACATTTTGTGAGCCAGTCTCCTACCTGCAGGCACGTAGCATTTCTCTGCCCATGGGACTAGAGTCCTCAGCTACTCTCTCTATGCCATCTCTGATATCCCTGCTTTTCTGGTTAGGATCCCAAGCTCCATTTATTCTCTTCCCTCCTAGGATTTTCTGTTCCTGAAATGAAAGATTAACTACTCCTCCCTTTTAGTTACACATCTTCTACAATTACAGTCGTGACTAATCCCTTTAACAATTACTCACAATTCAATCATAAAATCCTATCAACATCCGTCTTCATCCCCTTTCTCCAGATCCATCTGGAAAAGAGGAAAACTATTCAGTGTGGATTCTGCCTTACCCCCACTCATTCTGAAACTAAGCACACTTGTGAAAGCTTGTAAGCCAGGCACTTCATGCCTTTATAACCCTTATTTTTGATAGCCAATATCTAGTTGCCCATCCCTATCAACCCAGTCTATTAAGGAGACAAGCTTGATCCTAGTTATGAAGAATCCTTCCATTTCGGTTGGAAATTTGTGCAACTGCATCCTTAAGCAAAGGTCCAGTTCATCAAGTGTAAATTGTAGCAATTTATGCTCACTCCCCGTATCAAAATTCTTTTTCTTCATCTGGTCCAGTTCTCTTGTCAACTAGACATCCAAGCTAGGTCAAATGGGTACTATCTGTAAGTTTGGGAGTTCACGCATGCCTCCCCCTACTTTAGACGTGCTGGCCACTTTCTAAGCAGACTATTTTTAAATTGATAATTTGTATGGCCTGTGAATGATATTATAAACTTTGACAGAAAAAAGGTTTCCTATCCCTGCTGTATAGGATTTGCAAGGTTGTAAATATTTGTGGGAGCAGAAAGCCTTATGTTTTTCATGCAGAGTGGTTTATGGTTTGCTTCCGGTGCCTATCCTACAGAATCACTGCACTCCCAAGACTATGGTTAGAAAGAAATGTCATAATTAGTATTCCACTGCACTGTACCAAGCCACACAGGCAAGAAGCAGTGATGTGCTTTTCTGACATTCTCAATTTGTAAATTTGATCAATTAAAAAAACAAAAGAAATTATTGTTGTTTTAAGTACTATGTTTGTGCTGGCTACTTAGGCATGCAACCATAGATAAATAGAATGCTGTTGTTAAGTGTTGACTCATAGTGACCCTATACAGGGTTTCCGAGGCTGTAAATCTTTTCGGCAGCAGAAAGCCTCATCTTTCTTCCTTGGAACAGCTGGTAGTTTCAAACTGCTGACCTTGGGGTTCATAGCCTGATTTGTAACCACTAAGCTACCAGATAAATAGAATGTTGTTGTTGTTGTTAAGTGCCATTGAGTCGATTCCGACCCATAGTGACCCTGTATAAGGTTTCCAAGGAACAGCTGGTGAGCTTGAACCACCGACCTTGCAGTTCAAACAGCTTTGCAGTCTGGCACATTAACCCACAGCACCACACCAGGATAAACAGAATTATTGTTGTTGTTGTCAGGTGCCATCGAGTCAGAACCGACTCATAGCAACTCAATGCACAGCAGAACCAAACAATGTCCGATCCTGGGCCAACCTCAATACCGCTGCCACACTTGAGTCCATCAATGATGCCACCTGGCCGATCCATTTCGTTGGGGGTCTTACTCTTTTTCTCTGACCCTCCATCTTACCCAGCATGACATCCATCTCCAGCGACTGTTCCCTCCTAACAATATGTCCAAAGTATGAGAGACGAAGTTTAGCCATCTTGGCCTCAAAGGAGCACTCTGGCTGCACTTCTTCCAAAACGCATCTATTGGTTCTTTTGGCAGCCCATGGCACTTTTAGTATTCACTTGTTTTCACTGATGATATGGAGCTGTTCCATCTTCTAGTTAAATGGACTCCTGGGTGCAAATGGTTAATGCTGGATTGCTAGCTAAAAGGGTAGAGAAGCAGCTTTTTTTTTTTTTTTTTTTTAAGAAGCACCCATTTTAGACTTCACCATTGCAAGTTCTTATTATCAAGTGCTCGTTATTAAAATATTGCATTACTACCTGTCACTGTTCCTGAAATTGAGACCCTAAAGGGTTCAGTATCTCGTTATTGCCTCTGTGTCCTGGCTTCTCATCTAAAAAGTACGGTAACAACAGAGCTTAACTCATTTGCTTTATAATTGGATGAATCTATAAGTGCTTTGACTTGTTACTCTTCTTCTTATTGGCTATCTTGTGTTCATTGTCTGAGTTTCTTTCATGCACTATCCACCTACCCCATAGCTCGATGCCATTTCACAGGCTGTTTCTCATGCCTCCCTCACCAAGTCTATTTGGCTGTTACTCATCTTTTTGGACTCCACTTCTCCTTTGAGAGGCTCTCAAGCAGTTAGTGTCTTTTGGTGCACAAACCAAACTTTGTACAAACCTCAATTATAGCCCTTAACACAAATGAAGAAATTGAACTTTTTTTTTTAAACCAACTTTTGCTTTCTGAAATTGGCCAAACATGCAATCAAAATGCACTGATCATTATCAGTGATTGGAATGAGAAAGTTGGGAATAAAGAAGGATCTGTAGCTGGAAATTTTGCAAGAACAACTACTTATTCATTATAAATATCTTTTAAAGCAACACACACTATAACTATACACGTTGACCTCATTGGATGGAATACACAAGAATGAAATCAACTACAACCAACAACACTCATAGAAGCAGCAGTCAAGAAATCAAATCTGCTGCACAAGATCTCTGTAAAGTGTAGAAGAGCAAAGATATCAGTTTGAGGACTAAGGTGTGGCTGACCCAAACCACGGTATTTTCAATAACCTCATGTGCATGTGAAAGCTGGACAGTGAATAAGGAAGACGGTAGAAGAAGTGATGCATTTGAGCTATGGTGTTGTTGTTGTTGTTAAGTGCCGTCGAGTCGGTTCCGACCCATAGCGACCCTGTACAGGGTTTCCGAGGGTGAGCTATGGTGTAGGACGAGAATATTGAAAGTGCCATGGACTGCCAAAGGAACGCACAGATCTGTGTTGGAAGAAGTACAGCCAGAAGACTCCCTGGAAGTCAGGATGGCCAGGCTTTGTCTCTCATACTTCAGACATATTGTCAGGAGGGACCAGTCTCTGGAGAATGATATCATGTTTGGTAAATTGGAGAGTGGAGAAAAAGAGGAAGACCCCCAAAGAGATGGATTGCCACAGTGGCAGCAGCGATGGACTCAAATGTAGCTATGATTGTGAGGTTGGTGCAGGACCTGTGTTTCATTACGTGTGCATAGGATCGCTGTAGTTCAGTACAGACTTGTTGGCATCTAACAACAACAAAAACATCTAGGGAAAGAAGCAATGGAGTAGCTCAGTGACAAAGCCTTGCTTGCTGAAAGCAAAGAGAACTTGAAGCACTCACTGATGAACATCAAAGACTACAGCTTTCTATGTAATTAATTACACATCAACATAAAGAAAACAGAAACCCTCACAACATTTTGATAAAAGGAGAAAAAGATGGACATTGTCAAGGATTTTACTTAGATCCACAATCAATGCCGTGGAAGCTGTTGAGTCAGTTTTGACTCATACTGACCCTGTGGGTTTCTGAGGTTGTAAATCTTGTGGGAGCAGATAGCCTTTTCTTTCTTTCATGGAGCAACTGGTGAGCTGGAACTACTGACTTTGTGGTTAGCATCCGGTGCTTTTATTATAGAACCACCTTGTTCCCCACCCATGGAAGCAGTAGCCAATAAATCAAATGACATATTACATTGGACAAATCTGCTGTATAAAATCTCTCTAAAGTATTAAAAAAGCAAATATGTTACTTTGAAGACTAAGGAGTGCTAGAACCAAACCATGGCATTTTCAGTCATCTTCAAAGTATGGGAAACCTGGAGAATGAATAAGGAGGATTGAAGAACTAAGACCTTTGAGTTATGGCTTTGGTAGAGAATATTAGGTATACATGGACTGCCAGAAGATGAATAAATCTGATTTGGAGGAAGTAAGCCAGAATGCTCCTTAGAAGTGAGGATGGTGAGGCTTCATCTCACTTTGGACATATTATCAGGAGGGGCTAGTCCCTGGCAGGGGATATCATGTTTGGTAAAATAGAGGATAAGTGAAAAAGAGGAAGACTCTTCTTTAAGATGAATTGACAGTGGTTGCAAGAATGGACTCAAACATAGCAACAATTTATGAGGATGGCACAGGAGCAGAATTTTCTTCTGTTGTATTCAGAGTCGCTGAGCAGGAATCGAATCAATAGCACCTCAACAACAGAAGATTATCGGTGTGGTTACTCTGTAGGATTAACACTGGAATTACAAAATTGGCTGTTTCAGCCAGGGAAACCCTATACAGGCCACTATGAGTCAGAACCAACCCCAAGGCACTGAACATTAGTCTTTAACACACTGGATTGTAATTGTTTAGTCTCTTTTCTCCAGTGGCCTCTTAAATTCCTGGAAGGCAATGCCAGTGTTTTCTTCTCTGTATTCTTAACCTCTAACAGCATTCCTGGCACATCTTCATTTATTCACCATCTCCGGTTTGCGTTACTGCACTAGAAAACAGTGTGGTTTTGGCAGACCTGCTTGGGGACAAGGTAACTCCATTCTGGTAGCATCAGTGGTTATGAGTCGGGCTGCTAACCTCAAGCTCAGCAGTTCAAAACTACCAGCTGTTCTGAGGGAGAAAGATGAGGCTTTCTGATCCTAAAGATTTACAGCCTCAGAAACCCTGTGACTTGGAACCGACTCCACTCCATTTCTCTGAGCCTCATTTGTAAACCGGAGACAGTACCTTTCTCTTAAAATTAATGCAGTACACCACATAGCAAGCAATCTATGATCAGAATGACATAACATTTTCTAACAACTTCATCTTTGGCCACCCCTCCCCCAATCCTCTTCTAGGGTCCTTATAGTCTGTGGAGAATCACTTTTAGGGATTATTCTGGGCTCTATAAACCTCTTTGGTCGTTCATCAAGATAGCAATTTCACGCTCCTTTTAGCGCGCCTCGGGTTTAAAGGGTGTGCCAGAGGTCCGGTTTGTACGAAACTGAAATATCAAAATACTCTGGCAAGGTTTTCCCTGGATAACAAGGAGACGCACGGTTAGAAGCCTGGTGCCGAATTTAGGCATTTCCTTTCCTTTTAGGAAGAAACCCCAGAGGTCATCCAGACTGCAATGGTTCCCTGCAGCGCCAGCCTGGCCGCGCGCAGAGTAGAAACGCTGGATGAATGAACTAATGAATCTGCGACGGCGGCTGCTGGGCCTCTGTTACGTCTCCGATTGGTGCGCGCCTGGCAGGGGGTGGGGGTGGGGGTGGATGACCCTGTCCCATCGCCGCGCCGCAAGCTCGGCCTCGAGAGCCATAGACCCTTGCCTCCTTCGCCACCTCCCCTAGGTCCCTGCCCAGCCGCGGTGCGTCACTTCCGCCACCCCTTGGCCGGAGCGGGGAGCAGGGGGAGGGGGCCAGGTCCGAGGGAAGCCGGCCTGCGCCTCAGTTGGGACTACATTTCCCGAGGGGCCTCGGCGGCGGCAGCGGCAGCGGCAGCGGCAGCGGCAGCGGCAACTGGCGTGGCGGGCGCGGCAACGTCCCCCGGAAGTGGAGCCCAGGACTTCCACTCGTGCGTGAGGCAAGCGGAGCCGGAGACGAGAGCAGAGGCCGAACTCGGGATCTGACAAGATGGCCGGGCTGCCCCGCAGGATTATTAAGGTAACCGCCCGGGTCGGTCCTGGGCTCCCCGCCTTGCCCTCGCTCTCTCGGCGGGGCGGGCAGCGCGGCCCTTCGCTTCCTGCGGCTTGAAGCCCGCGCTGGGAGGCCCGAGGCAACGCAGAGGGGGTCTGACCGCGGTTTTGAGAGAAGTAGGGCGCTGGAGAGGGGGAGACGGGGAGACTTCCGGCCGCGGCGGGGCAGCCCGGTGGCGGGGGCCACGGGCTTCAGGAGGACGCTCTGCTGACCGGTGAGGCCTGGCCCGCGCCCCGTGGAGGGTGGGGCCGCGGGGCTGCGGGACTCTGGTCTCCGGCGCGGGCCTCGCGGCCTCTTATAGCACCCTCGGGTGGAGGCCGCGGATGCGCGGGAATCGCCGTGGAGCCGGACGCCTGGCAGGGGTTGTGGCGGGTCATGGCCCCTCGTTCCTGGAGCCCCCTCTTTCCCGGGTGGGATCGCTGGGAGTGCGACAGCTCCCGGTTCAGAATGAATGAACCGAGAGGGTAAGGTCGGGCGGGCCCTGCGCCCCGGAAGGCGGCTACGGGCGGGCCGCGGGTCCTGCTGCCGCTGGCACATGTGTTCGCCCTGGGCCTCCGGGATTTGGGGACGCGGGGACGTCAGGCGACCCGGGAGCGGTGCTAGGGACCCGTTGGTCTGGCCTCCGCGGTCGTCTCTCTGTTAAATACATTTCCGCTCGTTATCTCTGCGAAGTGATTTAACTCAGGTTGGCAAACTCTTTGCTGCTTCTGTTCAGAGGAAATAGTTTTACATCGGACTCGTGTCGGGGGGAGGCCGCATTTATGAAAGAATTTGTGAATCCTTTTGCTGCTTGATTTTATGCACTTTAATTAGGAAAACTGGGTACTTTAAGAAGCCTATGCTTTGACAAATATACGCGGAATTTACCTTTTTCTTTGTTTCTTAAATTCTTAGCATAACAGCCCCAATCCCTCAGATGTCGAATAGTTCTTGTAGTTCACAAAAACGTAATCTTGGACTTTTTGGGGGTCAGTTTTAATGAATGAAATAAATTGAACGTGTGTATTACTCAATAAGCCAATTAGACTGACCAAATTGCTGCATTGTTTTGTTTTGATGTAACATAACTTGGTGAATCCGTATTTAATCTAGTTCAGTCTTTTAAAGTTTTGGGCGAGATGTTTCTAAGTGAAAGACCCTGTTAGGGTCTGAAGGATTGTGGAGTGCTTCGTGTACTTGAAAGTGTCTGAGATGGAAATGTCTCAGGCGAAAAGACAATTTACAACACAAGACATTTAATTTACAAAACTACTTAGAAGTTTGAAGTTGTTAGAAATTAGGAAAGTAGAACAGCTACACATTGGTGTCTAATAATAACCTTCATAGGGCAAAATTTGTTGTATTATGTATTTGTCTTGGAGGTTTAATTGTCATATGCATTGGAAGGTACTTAGTGTGGTTTTGCTCACTGAAAAAAAATGATCATTTTTATTGAGACCTAGTCTGGTGCACTGTAGGATAAACTCTGGATTGCTAACCTCAAGGTTAGCTGTTCAAACCCAGGAGCCACTCCTGGGAAAGCCTGTACAGGGTTGCTGAGTCTGAACCTACACTTAACAGACAACAATACAGTTAGCAACAACAGTAACAGCAGTAAGGATGGGGAATAAAAGAGCTGTACCCCAAATAGTCTCCAGTTTGTTTTTATTGTTACTTAGATTTATCAAATATGTAATACAAATGGACCCTCAAGATAATTCTGAAACTCAAAAGAGCCTAAAGATTTATCTATCATGTTTTCCTTAGATGGAAAATTTAATTCTGAAGGCACTTTGTTTAACAAAGTTAGGAAAATGATTTAAGACTAAGTTAAAGCCCTCATAGTTTGATATATTTGGCACACAGTAATTTAATTTACATTAAGGAGCTCTGGTAGCATAGTTGTTACTGCAGGCTGTGAGCCTCAAGGCCAGCAGTTGGAAACTACCAACTGCTCCGTGGAAGAAAGATGAGGCATTCTGCTCTCGTAAAGATCAGCCTGGGAAACCCTGTACAGGGTCTCTATGAGTCCTTTCTGATGGCACATAACCACCACCACCAATATAATTTACATTAGGCTTTTTCAGAATTTACTATTTAAATCATTCAGAGGTACTTAACAACAAAGCAACAATTTAAATCAAGATTGTGACAACTCATTCTGTAAAATAATCAATTTTACAGTATCTTGTTGATAGCATCTCTTCAATGACTAGTACTTCCCATAGGGGTTTTAGCTTATAACTATTGTAATTAGGTGGCTTTAGTTCAGTCTCACTTATAGCTGAAAAACAGAGCTCTGTGGGTGTAGTGGTTAAGTACTCCTCTGCCAATCCAAAGGTGGAGGTTCAGATCCACTGACTGAGAGAATACAGACACCTTTGGAAACCCCTTGGGAGTAGTTCTACCCTGTGTCCTATAGGGCTGGTATGGATGACAGTGGGTTTGATTTGTTGTTAAGTGCCCTAGACTCCTAGTGACCCTGTTGAGGGTTTTGGAAATTTGCGTAAGCAGCAAACCTCATCTTTCCCCCTATTCTTTAAGCTATAGTACAGTGTGGCACTATAGGATAAAGCACTGGACTGCAAGGCCAGTGTGAACCCTAAAGTCTACTGTTCAAATTCATCAGCCACTCATCCGAAACCCTCTACAGGGTCCCTGTGAGTTGGAACAGACTGGATGGCACTTAACACAACAACAAACAGCTCTGTTGTTGTCAAGTGCCGTCCAGTAGATTCTGACCCATAGCGACCCTGTATAGGGTTTCCAGGGAGCAGCTGGTGAGCTTGAACCGCAGACCTTTTAGTTCACACGGCTTTGCAGTCTGGTGCATTAACCCACAGCACCACACCAGGACTCCACAAACAGCTCCAGTACTGCTTAAAGGAGTCCCTGGTATGACACTATAGAATAAACACTGGACTGCTAACTGAAATGTGGCACTGTGGGTTAATGTACTGGACTGCAAGGTCGGTTTGAACTGCAGGGTTGGTGTTTCAAACTCACCAGCTGCTCATCGGCAACCCTAAATAGGGTCACTATGAGTCTGAACCTACTCGACTGCTCTTAACAACAACAAACCGAAAGTCTGCAGGTCAATCCCATTAGCTGCTCTTTGGAAGCATGGTCACTATGTATGAGTTAAAACTGCACTTAACAACAGCTTGAAAAAACCTGTTTTCTTCAATCCCTCAAAAAAGATTGTATTGTTATTTTCTAGTGCCTGGTCTTATATTATGCAGGTTGTTCTGTAATTGGTGAAAATATTTCTTGAGTTTTTATATCAATTTATTTAAAAAATTTGCCTCTTTTGTCAACCTACTACAGGAATGTATTGATGTTGTTGTTAAGTAAGTTCAGATCCATAGCGACCCTGATCCCTGATCCAAGGGGTGGCTGGTGAGCTTGAATTGCCAACCTGGCAGTTCGAACTGACTTTGTAGTCCAGCAGATTAACCCACAGCGCCACACCAGAATTTATTTTAAAAATTTGCCTCTTCTGTCAACCAACTACAGGAATATATTGATGGGTGGGGAATAAATAGCTCTATTGTCTTGAATTAGTTGTGGACATACCATCTTTTGTATTTCTTGGTTCATTTGACTGTCAGAGGATGGCATTTTGCATTGATTATAATATCAATGTCACTATTCTAGTTTAATAGAAGTAGTAGAGGAGTCATGGTATGCTACTGTATGTAGGATACTGCAGGGTCAGTTTGAACTTCAAGGATAGAGGTTCAAACTCACAGCCACTCCTCGGAAACTCAGTGGTGGTGGTGGTGTGTTATGGAGTTGGTTCAGACTCATAGAGACCCTGTACAGAGTGTCCGAGGCTGTAAATCTTTATGGGAGTCCTGGTCTGGCACTGTTGGTTAATGTGCTGGACTGCAAAGTCTGCTTGAACAAGAAGAGGCCAGCAGTTCAAGTTCACCAGCTGCTCCTTGTAAACCCTGTACAGGGTCACTATGGGTTGGAACCCTACTGACTCTGGCATTTAACAACAACAAATCTTTATGGGGCTAAAAGCCTCATTGTCTCCCATGGAACAGTTGGTAGTTTTGAACTGCTGACCTTTAGGGTAGAGTCTGACTCATAACTACTATGCTAGCAGAGCTCCTTTGGAAACTCTGTACAGGGTTGCTGTAAGTTGGAACTGACTCAGTGGCACATAATAACTAAAATAAGGCTTGATTTGGACAACTATTAATATTATACTATTTATCTATGGAAGGAGCTCTGGTAGCGTAGT
>NW_006408692.1:546188-560784 GCF_000296735.1 Chrysochloris asiatica | reverse complement strand
CGTCATCATCTCTGCCTCCATCTCAGGCATCTCTGTTTCTCTGGGTAGGGTCCCACTCTCGGCTCTTCTCTGTTGATGGTCCCAGAGGCCTCCGCTCCTATCCTGGAGAATCAGTCACTCCCTTCCTTGTTACAAAACAACCCTCATAATCCATCCTGATAAGCATTATTTACTACAGTATCACGAGTTACCCATCTGTATCTCCTTTCATCAGCCGCCGAGACAGATTGAATAGTACTTTCTGGAGATTCTGCCGAGGCTGTACATTTTTATGGGAGCAGAAAGCCTCATCTTTCTCCCATGGAACCACTGGTAGTTTCGAACTGCTGACCTTGAGGGTAGCTGTTGGACTCATAACCACTATGCTGCCAGAGGTCTTTAGAAAACCCTATACAGGATTACTATGGGTAGGAACTGACTAGATGGCATTTAACAACAACAATATCTGCGTTATAACGGTCATTATTTACATTTGCTTCATTCTTATGTTTTCTCCCTGTAGAAATTTTGTGAACTAGTCAGTACGTTTTACAGTCTAGAAACTGATTCGAAGGGCTTATCTAAGGCCTGGAAATTGTTGAGAGACAGACCTTGAATCTTGGATTCAGTGTGAGTTTATGGATGTAAAGATACCATGATCGCTGTAAAAGAACTGTAAATATATGACTTTTTGAATCCCTATTCACATACCCAATGTAACAACAGATTCTTTAGGCTGTCCTTTCTGAGTATATCGTGAATCAAATACGGTTCCCCATTTTTCTCAAACCACTATCCCATTTCTCCCTCATCTCTGCTAGCCTCATTCTAATAGAAGATAGTATAATTGTTTTAAGATTTAAAACATGACACTCTGCCTACCCCACCTCACTCCTGCTGAGATTTCTGCAAAGGTTACCTGCCACACTGAGACTAAAACCTTAATTTTTTTCATGCATCTGTTGGACAGACCTGGAACAGTTAATAAAGGTCTACTTTTCACTACAGAGGCAAGAACAAAGTTCTTGATACTCTCTACCTATATGTTTGTGGCAGCCAGGATTGAATAGGGGAATATAGGAATTTAAAAGCCAAAAACAAAAGAAAACAAAACAAAACATTTTTCTCTCTTAGCTACAGTTCCTATATGAACTGGAGAGTCTACCTACTTGTGAGCATGTGGCCAGCACTTCTCTAAATTCACTTCACCACAGCCACAGGTGAACACAGCTTTCCCTCTGTTGGCTGCAGTGCTGGTTTTGTCATATTATTCTCTTCTTAGCTCTCAGACCTTATCATACTTGGAGAGGTGTCCTCTTAACTGCCCTGTCTAAAACATAGTAGCTTTTCCTCCCCTCTATAGTTTCTCTTTATCTCTGTATCTTCCTCTGTAGAACACCTATCACTCCTTGAAATTATATATATATATATATATTTTAATTTAGAACATGAAGGTGGGATTCTTAGGTGACTTGGACAGTTTCTGACGCATAGGAATTGTTAAGTGCTGCCGGCCTTGCGTTTCAAACTTTGCAGTCCAGCACATTAATTAACCCATAGTTCTACACATGGGCTCCAAGGGTAGGGATTTTGTTGTTGTTAGGTGCCATTGAGTCGGAACCGACTCATAGTGACCCTATGCACAACAGAACGAAATACTGCCTGGTTCCGGGCCATCCTCACAATTGTTGATAAGCCTGAGGCCATTGATGCTGCCATTGTGTCAGTCTGTCTCGCTGAGGGTCGTCTTTTTCTTTGACCCTCCACCTTACCAAACATGATATCCTTCTCCAGCGACTGGTCCCTCCTGATAATATGTCCAAAGTATAAGAGACAAAGTCTGGCCATCCTGGCTTCCAAGGAGCACTCTGACTGTACTTCTTCCAACACAGATCTGTTGGTTCTTTTGGCAGCCCATGGTACTTTCAATATTCTCCTCCAACACCATAACTCAAAGGCATCCATTCTTCTGTGGTCTTCCTTATTCACTGTCCAGCTTTCGCATGCATATGAGGTTATTGGAAATACCATGGCTTGTGTCGGGTGTACCTTTTGATTCCGACTCATAATAACCCTGTATTGTTGTGGTTATGTGCTGTGGAGTCGGTTCGGTTCTGACTCATAGCGACACTGTACAGGGTTTCCAAGGCTGTAAATTTTTATGGGAGCAGAAAGCCTCATCCTTCTCCCCCAGAATAGCTGGTAGTTTCGAACTGCTGATTAGCAACCTAATTCATAACCACTGTGCTTCCAGAGCTCTTTGTATAGGAGTCCTGATTTGGTGCTGTAGAATAAGCACTGGATCACGAGGTCAGTTTGAACTGCAAGATTGGCAGTTCAAACTCACCAGCCGCTCCTCGGAAACCCTATACAGGATTCTTAAGAGTCAAAACCGATTCAGTGGCACTCAGCATCACCAAAGGAGTGGCTGGTGGATTTGAACTGCAGTCCTTGAGTTTTAACAGTCCAGTGTTTATCCTACATAACTTTTTTAAAAAAAGTTTTTTGTTCGCTAGGAACACATTTGAAAGGTTTTAAAGCAGTCCCATGGTGTACAGCCAGTTAAGCACTGAACTACTAGCAACAAAGTATACATAGAGAAAAGTAAGACTTTTTTTTAATCTGTCCTTCAGCAATTCAGTTCCTGTCCACAGGCATCATTCTATTACTGGTTGGATTGATGAGATGTCCTTCCAAAGACACTCAGGGCATATATAATAGGCCTACTTCTTACAAATCCCTTGAGCTCTCCTTTTTCTTTAGTACATCTTCAAGTTGACTAAGATGACTAATTTTTCAAGAGCTGCTTTGTGGTACCTTTAACTGACTGACGACTATTAACTTGGATTGTAAGAAATTTTTGCTTTATGAACAGTGTTGTAAAGAATGATCTTGTATGTATGTAATTTGCATTTGTGTGAGTTATTTCAAAAAAATTTTAAAGACTTTTTTGTTGTGAATTGAATGAAGGTTTATAGGGCAGATCATCAGTTTTATATTCAACAAATCGTACACTTTGTTCCATCTAATACGGCAGTGCCTTCAGTGTAACATCACTTATCCCACTTCCTCCCTATGTTTCCTATTTCCATAACTTCTTCTTTCCTAACCCTTCTGGACTTTGTACTGGAGTTAATGATGCCCTTTTGATCTCCAATGGTCAATTATTTTGTGATGTACATACCATATGAGAAGGAGCTCTGGTAGTGCAGTGGATTATGAGTTGGGCTGCTAACCGCAGGGTCGGCAGTTCAAATCTACCAGCTGCTTCTCTGGAGAAAGATGAGGCTTTCTTCTCCCATAAAGATTTACAGCCTTGGAAGCCCTATACAGGGTTTCTATGAGTTGTAACTGACTCCATGGCACATCATTACCACCACCACCACCACCACTCCGCACTTAATTTGTGCCATCAGTTAGTGCTGACTCCTAGCCACCTTGTATAGGTTATCTGAGGAGAAGCTGGTGGGCTTGAATCATTGACCTTGTGGCTCACCTTCCTCGTGGTAGAATTTTCACTCCTATAGACCTATCTCTTGCTTTTCTGAAAATTGAGCCACAGAGGTGAGTTTAGTTTCAAATCTGAAGGGTAACCAACCAAGGGCCTATATATCTATCTATATAGTGTCAGGCTTCCACAAGTAAGCGTGGTCATTCTTTATTTTTACTTTGGTTCTACATTGTTCTCCTACTCTGTGCAAGACCACATCCTTTTTTTGATCCCATTTATAGCAATTGGTAGTGGTGGTTGTAAGGTGCCACTCAGTTGGTTCTGGTTGATAATAACACTATACCAAGAATGAATCAATGACAGGTCTTGCGTCATCCTCAGAATTGTTATGTTTGAGCCTATTGCTGCTGCCACTGTGCTAATCCATTTCATTGTGGGTCTTCCTGGTGTTCGCTAACCCTCCACTTTAACCACGTATGATGTCCTTATCCAGGGACTTCTGATAATATGTCCAAAGTATGAGAGATGAAGTCTGGACATCCTGGTTTCTAAGGAGCATTCTGGCTGTACAAACAGATTTCTTTGTTATTCTAGCAGTCTGTGATACTTTCATTATTCTTTTCCAGCACCATAACTCAAATGCCTCAATTCTTCTATAGTCTTCTTTATTAATTGTCCAACTTTCACATACATATGAGGTGATTGAAAATACCATGGCTTCAGTCTGGTGCCCTTTAGTCCTCAAACTGCTATCTTTGCTAGTGAACATTTTAAAGAGTTCTTGTGCATCAGATTTGCCTAATGCCATACGTCCTTTGATTTCTTGAATGCTGCTTCTATGAGTGTTGATTGTGGACCCAAGTAAAATGAAGTCTTTTGCAACTTCAATCTATTCTCCATTTGTCATGTTTTTTATTGGTTCACTATCTGGCTTCCAAAAGAACCAGTAGATCTGTTTTGGAAGAAGTGCAGCTAGAGTGCTCCTTGGAGGTCAAGATGGCCAAACTTCGGCTCTCATACTTCGGACATATTGTCAGGAGGGACTAGTCGCTGGAGAAGGATATCATGTTTGGTAAGGTAGAGGGTCAGAGAAAAAGAGGAAGACCCCCAATGAGATGGATTGGCCAAGCATCGATGAACTCAAGCGTGACAACGGTAGTGAGGTTGGCCCAGGATCAGGCAGTGTTTTGTTCTGCTGTGCTTAAGGTCACTATGAGTCAGTGCCGACTCAGTGGCACCTAATAACAACAACAGCATCTGGTTCTTATCTGTGATCCATTGGAGTAATTGTTTCTGTGCATCTTTGATTTTTTTTACTCTTTGCTTGGAACAGGGAACCAATAGTAGTTGCACCTTACATGACCACTCATTTTTATACCTCAGTTACTACTCAGAAAAGTAGGATATAGAACATTGTCTTTGTGGACTGTGTTGTGCCAGTAGACCTTGATTTCCCCCCATGGTCCTAAGCCCCCAGAGGGCCAAAACTTTTTGCTTTTAAAAGTGACTGATCGATGAAGTTTTAAGTCAGCAAAGGTCAGATGTACCTAAAATATCTGTAAAATAAAAGTTCTACACATAGAGAAGTTATTGCTGTTGTTGTTATGTGCCATTGAGTTTGTTCCAACCCATAGCGACCCTGTATAGGGTTTCCAAGGAGCATCTGGTGAGCTTGAACTGCCAACCTTTGGTTCAGACCGATATTGTAGTTCAGTGCGTTAACCCACAGCACCACACCAGGACTCCGAAAGAAGTTATTGGGGACAAATAAATGGTATCTGTAGGTATGTTTTTGCTAATAAGTAGAAACAAATCAGTTTCAGTTGTATACATTCTATTGTTCTTTCAGTGCTAATCATAAAAACAATAAAGTATTTAGTAATATTTTATTACATGGGAATCACTTGTAGACTCAAGGAGTTGACTTACTGGATTAAAACTTAAGCTGACTGGCTAAGATTAGAATTTCACCATTTCTTGTAAAATTTGCTTTTTATTTGGTGAGATTTAGTTTCAGTTTCTTAAGAAATGTTATATAATCTTTTCATTGAGATGGGGTTCAGAGTTCTGTGTTTATTTAGTAATTATGATTTTTAAAAATATGTATGGAAGGCCTTCAAAAAGTTAACAGAAAAATGGAATTAAAAGATAATGGACTTTTTTTTTAAAATAAATTTTTATTTATTTATTTTTAAGTTTTTATTGTGAATTGAGTGATAGTTTACTTTGGAGAACATCGGTTTTAACACTCCTTATTTCATTGCAATGATTACAGTCTTGTCTGTGCATCATCATTCAACAGTATTTGCAGTATTTGCTTCTATTCCCTTTTTTTTTGCCCTGGGGAGGGGGGGAGTTGTGTTTGTACACAAAAACACACAGGAATATGTAATCATTTAAACAACCAAAGGGCACATTCTGCAAGCCTGCCTCCTGGCCTCTAGCACACAGCCTTTCTCTTTCCATGACTCTAGAGCCCTCAGCTGCTCTTTCCACAAACTTTTTGAAGACCCCTTGTGCATACTACTTTTTTTTCCTATCACTGTTTAATCTCAGTTTATCCTATCACTGTTTAAACTCAGTTGATCTGTTTCAAGTATGTAAGGTACTCTGTTTAATAACAAAACTGATTGAGAAAGCTGACCCCCTATTTTTTTTAATCTTTAACGTTTTGTTGTAGTTTAGATATAAGTTTACAGAACAAATTAGTTCCCCATTAAACAAAACAGACCACATTTTGTTTCTTGACGTGAGTTGCAACCCCCTCAGTGTAACAGCACTCTCTCTCCCCACTTCCTCCCTGGACTCTCCATTTCCATTGGCCCATCTTTTCCTGCCCCTTCTTGCCTTTTGAATTTTATTTTGGGGCAAATGCTGCCCTTTTTTTCTCATGATTGATTGTGCTGAAGAGAATGTTCCACACAGGTGTTATTGTTCACTTTATAGGCTAGTTCATTGTTTGGTTGCAGGGTGATTCTGGGAGTGGGTTCAGTTCCAGGTATGAAGGTTGTCTAAGGATCTAGTTTTTTTTGATTATTCTGAATTTTGTTCTACATGTTTCTCCCACTCTGTGTAGGACCTTTTGTTGTGATTCCCATCTGAACAGTTGACAGTGGTAGCTAGGCACCATGTAGTTCTTCTGAACCCAGGCTGCAGGGGTTCCTATGGTCCATTAGTCCCTTGGACTGTTTACTTCCTTGGGTCTTTAATTTTTATTTCACTCTCTTTGTTATGAACGGTAAGAAACGAGTTGTATTTTAGATGGTCACTAGCAAGCTTTTAGGACCCCAGTTGCTACTCACCAAAATAGGTCGTAGAACATTGTATTTGTGGATTTTTATTTCAGTTGACCTAGATGTGTCCCCCAAGAGTATGTTCTTAAACCTCCAAGCCCAGTGACTCAGTTCCCTGATGGTGTTTGGTTATAGCTAAGTTCCCTCATGGTGTTTCCTCCTGGATGTTCTACTGTATACCTAAATATATTTGCAGCACATATGAATATTGTTGTTGAGTTGGTTCTGACTCATAGCGACCCCTGCCCATCTCTGTGGAGTGGCTGGAGGGCTCCAATTACTGATCTTGTGGTTCAAAGACCAGTACTTCTCTGATGAATACTTATGTAGAAATATCCCTTGCTAGACCTCACTGTATGTTTATGGGTGTTCTCCAATATGCCATTCCACACCTGTTCAGCTTACGTGTCTACTTATGTTTGCAATATTGGTTCAGCTTACGTTGGAGTCCTGTGTGGTGCTGTAGGATAAGCACTTGACCATAAAGTTGGTTTGAACCATAAGGTTGTTGGTTAAAACTCACTAGCCACTCCTCAGAAACCCTATACAGAGGGTCTCTATGAGTGGGAAACCACTCAATGGCATTTAACAACAGATGACACTTAACAACAATAACAGCTTACTTTGCTGTCTTTCCACTTGTAATTTTTTGTTTCTACTGTTATTTCAGGATTGTGTATGCAACAGATACTCTTGTTGCCTCTTAATCTTGTGTCTTTCTTTGTTTTGATCATGTGGTAATAAGCTCCCCCTTTTCTTAAATTTTTATAATATTGGCATCATATAATATTTGTCCTCTGTTACTGACTTACTCAGTCACTCAGCTTAATGCCCACCTGGTTGGTTGAGCTGACCAGCTTTTTAAAGCTATAGAAATCTCAAAATAGGTAGATGAGATAGAGAGCAAGCAAGCTGTAAAAATCTTTGAAGGACCGTTTTGTTTCCTATTAAATAAGAGACACGAGGACAGGAGGACTTTTTATAAATTGCAATTAAAATTCTTCTTTGGAGACAGATAAATTGTATGGTAAAATTTGACTTGTTGTTTTGTCGAGTTGATTCTGATTCAGCAACCCTGTATAGGGTTTCCAGGGAGTGGCTGGTGAGCTTGAACTGCTGACCTTAAGGTTCAAACCAACTTTCAAGCCCAGCTCATTAACCCACAGTGGCACACTTGCTGTTAAGTACCGTGGAGTCAGTGCTGACTCATAGTGACCCTGCACAGGGTTTCCTAGGCTGTAAATCTTTATGGGAGCAGAACGCCTCATCTTTTCTCCTGCGGAGGCGCTGGTAATTTCGAACTGCTGACCTTGAGGTTGGCAGCCCGACTCGTAACCACTATGCTACCAGAACTCCTTACAGTGTCACACTAGGATTCCAGAATTTTACTAGAAACTGGTAATTAGCTATTTTGGTTGTTTGTGAAAGATACGGACTTCCCAGGAAAGTAAATGATTTTTTGCATAGGATTTCTGGGAATTCAGGTTCTTGCTGAGCTCATTTGTGGATGCCCTAGGGCCTTTCTGTGCTCTAGCTTCCCAGACGACTTACTTTGGTAATGATTAAACATTCTCTGGCTATAAGGATACTATTTCATATAGTACCGAATGTTTTGATTATGAGTTATTTTTGTTGTTGTTAAGTGCCATTGAGTCGATTGCGATCCATAGCGACCCTGTAGAGGGTTTCCAAGGAACAGCTGGTGAGCTTGAACCACCGACGTTGCAATTCAAACCACTTTGCAGTCTGACACATTAGCCCACAGCACCACACCAGGACTCGATTATGAAAGGTGGGTATAATTGAAAGTAAGAAAGAAATAGTGGGATTATTGTTTAAGCTCCTTTGTGTAGAGCAGGGAATCCTTGGTGGTACTGTGTGCTAAGTATTTGACTTCAGGGTCGCAGTTCAAACTCAACAACTGTTCCATGAGACTGTAAGTTGGAACCAACTTGGCACTTAACATCAGTAATTTAAGGATTCCTGGAGTCCTGGTGTGGCGCTGTGAGTTAATGCGCCAGACTGCAAAGCCCTTTGAACTGCAAGGTTGGCGGTTCAAGCTCAACAGCTGCTCCTTGGAAATCCTATACAGGGTCTCTATGGGTTGGAATTGACTTGACGGCACTTATCAACAACAACAACAACAACAGTGGCACAGTGGATTAAGCGTTGGACTCCTCACCCAAAGGTCAGTGGTTCAAAGTTACCAGTCTTTCCATAGAAGAACTATGAAGCAGTTCTACTCTGGCCTATTTATAGGATTGGACTTCTGGTGTGGAGCTGTAGTATCATCAGTGTACCGTGATCTACAAGGTCAGCAGTTCAAACCCACTAGTTGCTCCTCAGAAATCCTATACAGGGTTTCTCTGAGTTGGAATCAACTCCACGGTACTTAACAAAAATATATAGTATTGATAAATGAGATAGTATTCACTTGATAGTATTGGGTAGCTTAGTGTAGTGGCTACGGGTTCAGTTAATTGAAATGTCTCTGTTCAAACCCACCAGCCACCCCACAGCAAAAAGATAGGACAGTCTGCTTCTGAAAGATTTATAATATTGGAAATCCTGAGGAGTAGTTCTGCTCTCATAGATGGGTTGCTATGAGTCAGAATCTTCTCTATGGCAGTAGGCTTGTATCTTTTCTGTGTCAAGCACTGTAAAAGAGTTTCCATTATCCCCCCATTGAAAAACATCCACACAGTTGAATTTTGCTAATCATCACATACTTTCTGAGTATCCATATGCTAAATGACAATGGTATCAGTAATTGATTCATTTGCTTTGCTGAAGTTCTGAGGTGGGTTATTTTTTTATTTATGTTTTCCACCCTTGTTATTAGGTGCCATTGCGTTTCCGACTCATGTTGTTTGTTAAGTACTCTGGAGTTGGTTCCGACTCGTAGTGACCCTCCACAGGGTTTCCGAGGCTGTAATCTTTATGGGAGCAGAAAGCCTCATCTTTCTCCTGCAGAATGGCTGGTAGTTTCGAACTGCTGACCTGGAGGTTCACAGCCTGATTCATACCACTATGCTACCAGATCTCCTAGTGACATCTTTTCTCTGGGAAGTGGTTAATGGGCTTGAACTGCCAACCTTATCACGTTTCAGTTTGTATCCTACAGAACCAAACTGGAGAAAATCTTTTCCACTTTTTCCTTTCTCTTATGAGGAATCTGTCAAGGAAGTTGGATGGCTAGGATTCCTGACTTGTAGTTCAATACCTTTTCCTTTTTTCTCCTATACTTTGTATCTAAGTGGATTAAGACAGAAATAACTTGTACTACATATTCAAATAGTGTGGATTCTGAATATTTGTTTAAATCTGTTATCATGAGTTATAGGTGCCCGGTGTGCCTCTGTGGAATAATGCATTGAACCGCAAGGGATACAGTTCAAATTCACCAGCAGCTTCTCAGAAACCCTATCCCTGGTCGCTATGAGTCGGAGCCAACTCAGCGACACTTAACAACAACAACATATAGTACCTAGGAGTTTTGGTGTGGCGCTGTAGGATAAGGACTGCTCATTGCAAGGTTGGTGGTTGCAAACCACCAGTCGCTTCTCAAATCCTGTACAGGGTTGCTATGAGTGGGAACTGACTCGACAGCATATAGCAACAACATACAGTATAGAAATAGATACAGAAACAAGAAAATGAGGGCAGCACCTGGCAAGGACTTTGGTCAGGTATAAAACAAATCAAACCCCCTTCCATCATGTTGATTTTTAGCCATAGTGACCCTGTGGGACAGGCTAGAATTGCTCCCTAGGTTTCTGAGGTTATACATCTTTGTCGGAGCAGATAGCTTCATCTTTTTCCTGCAGAGTAGCTGGTGGGATTGAACTGCCGACTTTATAGTTGCTGAATGCATCACTCATTGTGCCACCAGAGGTTGTTTTAATTTCACATATAGTTATCACTCTTCTATTGAGTTGGATCCAACTCATAGCAACCCTGTAGAGGATTTCTAAGACTTAAAATCTTTGAAGGAGCAGAAAACCTCATCTTTTTCCTACTTTATGTTACTGTGTTACATGTTGTATGATACTGTTTTTAAAATAAAATAGATCTGAAAATATTGAATATATAGTAATGTCATATCAAGAAATAGGAAGTTTTTATAATTATTAAAGATTAAATTGAATTGGATTGGTATTTTATTACTGAGTTTGTAGTGTAGGAAGGGCATCAGTGTGCATTAACAAATTAGATGGAATAGTAGGGGGGCAGCTAATTTAAACTAAAATCTTAGCAACTTTTAAAAATGCTTCTTCCCAAGTGAAGAATTTATTTATTTTTAATCTCTAACACAGTTAATCTTTACTTAGTAGATTGGTGACATGTCAGAACATGGTAGTCCAAGAGAATGAGAATTTTGGCTCTAAGGGGCTCTGGTGGAAGAAACCATTACATGGTTGGAAAACTATAACTGGTTCAGAACACTCAGAGATTCAACAGAATGTTCTATTATCCAGTGTTTCAAGACTACCTGGCACCATTTGGGACATTGTAAAAATCTTAGACAAATTCTCTAAGGATACTTCTTGTTAAGTGCTGTCAAGTCGGTTCTGACTCATAGCTATCGTGTGTAGGATTTCGGAGGAGCTGATGGTGAGTGTGATCTGTCTGCTTTACAGTCAGGTGCTTATCCTACAGTGCCATACCAGAACTCCATTGACCTGGAATTCAAACATTCATGCCAAAATCTAATATTGACATGTTTGCCTTTTTAAAAATGAACTATTTACTCTCCAGATTTTAAAACTCTCCTTTAGTTTTACATTTACATTATAAGTCTATATTGTTGGAGCATAGCACTGGACTGCTAACTGCAAGGTCAGTTGTTCAAACCCACCAGCCTCTTCTAGTAAACAGGGTTGCTGCATTTTTGGAACCAGTTTAGGTGCTTTACAAGATCAGTAGTTTAAGGATCCTTGGTGGCACAGTGGATTAAGCTTTGGGTTCCTGACTAAAAGATCAGTGGTTCAAATTCTCAGTGTTTCCATAGAAGAAAGACTGAAAAGTCTGCTTCTGTAAAGATTTACAGCCTCATAAATCCTATGAAATAGTTTTAATCTGGCCTATTGGACTCTTGGAGTCCTGGTGTGGTGCTGTGGGTTAATGCGCTGGACTGCAAAGTTGTTTGAACCACAAGGTTGGCAATTCAGTCTCACCAACAGCTTCTTGGAAACCCTATACTGGGTCGCTGTGGGTCAGAACTGACTCAGTGTGGCACTTACCAACAACAACAACAACATTGGACTCTTGGTGTGGTGCTGTAGAATCAGCACTGGACTGTGAACCACAAGGTTGGCAGTTCAAACCTGTCAGCTGCTCCTCAGAAATCTTATACAGGGTTGCTATGAGTTGGAATTGACTTGATGGCACTTAACAATAGCATGTGTTGGAATCAATTGGATGACAACAGGTTTGGCTTATCAGTAGTTTGGTACATTTAGGGACAAATGTATATTTTCAAATATTTTAGAATCTAGGGATAGAAGGCATTGTAGTTAAAAGCTTAAACCAAACGTAACAAATGCTTATGGCATGAGACTGTGGGTAATTTTTATTTCTTTACAACTTTTTAAGCCCTTCTATATAGTTAGGGGAAATGCTGTTTCACTAATTGCTATGTTTTTTTGTGAGTTTTAGGATAATAGGGATTATTAGTACCAGTCTACGGGGGGTTAGGGAGGAGCTCTGGTAGCGGAGTCGTTACTAATCAGGCTGCTAATCTCATCTCATGGTCAGCAGTTCGAAACTAGCAGCTGTTTCACGGGAGAGAGATGAGGCTTTCTGCTCCCGTAAAGATTTGCAGCCTCGGAAACTCTGTACAGGGTCGCTACGAATTGGAACTGACTCAATGGCGCTTAACAGTAACAGTCCAGTCCAGATGATAATTCTTGCTTTGACTTTAAAAAATAATTTGTGTTCACAATTGGAGGCACAGTGATTTACAAACTAATTTAAAGTTTGAAGTTTCTTACCTTTAGTTGTAAAAGAGCTATTTCCATTAAATAATGCTTCTTCAGAGAGAGCACTTTGGCTTTATTTCTGTTCTTCAGTTAAGGGTTAAACAAAAATGCTCCATTCAGGTGCCTACCACTGCTTGATGTGGTGCTGTAGGGTAAGCACTGGGCTGCTAACCACAAGGCTGGTGGTTCAAACCCACCAGCCGCTTCTTGGAAACCCTATACAGGGTTGCTATGAGTTGGAACTGGCTTGATGGATCATAACAACAAAGCTGTAACTAATTTGAAAGCCTTTTTACATTTCAGAAGTGTAGTTCATGAATATAAAGATGCACATTACTAAAAGCTCAGTTAATAAAATAAGACAATACAGATAAAAAACTATTTTCCCTTTATATTTGCAACTCTGAAGTCCAGTTTATAGGTAGAATATTTGCTTAATTCCCACGGAATACTGAAGGGGAAAGCCTAAATGCCACATTAATTTTTTAAATTGAGTAATAACTTAATTATAAAAGTCACTGTTTAAAGGTGTGAACTGTTCAGTGGTCTTAGTATAGTCACAGAATTGTGTTGTTGTTCAGAGCCATTGAGTAGGTTCCAAACCATAGCAACCCTGTGTAGGGTTTCCAAGGAGTGGCTGGTGAGCTTGAACCACTGACCTTGCAGTTCAAACTGACATTGCAGTCCAGTGTGCTAACCCACAGTGCGGTTGTTATTGTGAAGTGCCTTTGAGCTGGTTCCGACCCATAGCGACTCTGTATAGGGTTTGCGAGGAGCAGCTGGTGAGCTTGAACCACCGACCTTGTAGTTCAGATGGCTTCAGTGCTGTACAACCATCTAATTCCAGACTTTTTCATTACCCTTGAAAAAATTTCTGTATCCATTAATCACTTTCTCTTTCTTCCCCCAGCTTCTGGCAACCATGTATTTGCTTCTTGCTCTATGCAATTGTCCCTTCTGGAAAGTTCTTATAAATGGAATCACATAACATGTGGCCTTTTTTGTCTGGTTTCTTTCACTTGTGAAATACCCTACATTGCTTTGAACATAACCATTTCTTAAAAAAGAAAGAAACAAAAAGAAAACAACATTCAGGCATTGTGAGCTATTAAAACAACCTCAAAGTATTTAGCAGTATCAAACCTTTATCTTTAAAGATTAAATTTGATAGCTGGACACTCTCAGAAGTAGTTTTTGAGCCGCTTTTCATGAATAATGGGTAGGTTCAGAAGATTAAGAGACTTTGTGATCTTGGCGGAGTCATTACTACTTTTCCTGGGCCTGATTCCAATTTTAACAATCTGATGATTTTGTTACACAGTTGGGTCCAGTTTAAAACAACGTTATTAAAGCTGTGATCACTCTGGAACTGGTTTTTCCCTTTTGGTTTTTAAACTGGCTCTTAGGCAATTACCAAAACAATTGCAAAAATGGTTTGAATAGTAGTAGTTTTCCAGAAGAAATTTATAGCTAATATGAAGGCTTGTATATCATATTTTCTACGATAGTTTTCAAACCTTTAATTGTAGGCGTTCTCTTTTCTCATTTTATAATTCTCCTGAATATGCTTATTCATCTAGTTCATTGATCAATGATTCCAAAATCTTTCACTGGGTTTCAGGTCTCTCCAGTTTTAAAAACAACAACTCTATTTAGAGTTCTTACAGATAATATTTTAAACAATGTTTGCCATTTCAGCTTTTTAAAAAATTTTTTTATTTAAGGTTTTTATTGTGGATTGAGTGAAAGTTTACAGGGCACATCATCAGTTTCACATTCAACAATTCATATAACTTGTTTCATTACATTGATTACAATCCCCTCCATATACCATCAGTTAAAAGTATTTCTCTTTATCCACTTTAGATCTTTTTTAAAAAACACACAAACAA
>NW_006408692.1:540442-544618 GCF_000296735.1 Chrysochloris asiatica | reverse complement strand
CTTTCAAGGTTTTATACGTGTCTCTTCATTGCCTTCTTGCTAGCATGGTTTCTTTTGAGAAATCCGAGCTTAATCTTATTTGCTTGCCTTTGTATGTTACACTTCTCTTTTCCCTAGCTGCTTTCAAGATCCTGTCCTTATCTTTGATTTTGGAGAGCTTGATTATGATATGTCTTGGTGATTTTCTTTTAGGGTCTGTCCTTCCTGGGGTTCATTGAGCTTCTTGAATGTTTATGTTTTTGATTTTCAGGATGTTAGGAAAATTTCCTTCCAGAAGCTCTTCAACTATCTCTTCTTCGGACTTATGTGATTCTTCCTGTTCCGGGAATACTGATAATTCTGAAGTTATTCCTTTTCATGTTGTCCAACATGAATCTTAGGCCTTCAGATTTTTTAAATCCTTTTTTGTGCTTGTTCTTCTATCTTATTAGTGTTGAGAGATTTATCTTCTAGCTCACTAGTTCTGCATTCTGTCTCTTCAGTTCTACTCCTTTGTCCTTTCAGTCAGTGTTTTTATTGGCCTTTTCTGATACTCTATTATTAATCGTTTGGATCTCTTTTTGTAGGTTTTGAATGGTTTCCATGGCTGTATCTATTTTATTTGATTGTTCCTGTAATGCTTTCCTGACTTCTTCCTTAGTTTTCTCAACTCCATTGTATAGTGCCTTGATACTTTTTAAAAATCATTTTTCTGAATTCCTTCTCAGGCATTTCCAAAGCCTGCCCATCTTGCAGTATGGAGTGTAGGTCTACTTCCAGCTCATTTGCCTCAGTCACTTTATTTCGTTTCTGGACATGTGCTGATATGGTCATCTGTTTCTGTTTTTGGGGCATATTCAGGCATTATCTGTGGCCTTAATACTTAGATGGGTATGTATTTTGGTATTTCTTATGCTTTCTGATTGCCTCCAGGTAGATGTGATCAGGAGATGGGCTTCCCTTTTCACTCCTGAGAAATTTCAAGATGCCACTGTTAGTCGTTGTGACCTAACTCGGGATTTAATTTTCAGCCTATTTCCTTTTTGGTCTGCCTGTACTGCTCCACAATCCCCGTTTAGGCCTTCTTCCTAGTGATAAACAAATAAACAGGGCTGGCTGTGGCTGTTTTGCGCTGCCTTTTGGTTTTAACTGTCACTTAAAATTTCGAGGAGATCTGTGCACATGTGTAGTAAAACCTTCTGGGAGTGGAGTTGGGTTGTCCACTTGGTCAGACACCCTCTCTTGTCACCGGAATGGAGGTTCGCACACAGCGAGAGACCAGTGAACAGATAAAAAAAAAAAAAAAAAAGTATGTCCACACCTTTATGTCCGCAGTTCTGTCAGGTGTCAGTGGCTGCTCTGATCCTTCCCCTGTTTGGTCTCTCCCATGATGGCAGTTCCGGGAGCAGCTGAGCATCTTGAATTAGAAACCAATGGATTTCTTGCTTCTGCCACAAATTCCCCTTGTTGTAAGCCTTCCAACCTTCTAAATATTCCTTTATATGTGGTTCAGAGTTCTGTGACCTTCCGGTGAGCCTGCTTGGTGTCCTATATTCTGTGTTGTTGCTGACAGAGCTCATTACTGCACGTCTACCCGATCCGCCATCTTGTTTATTCTCCCACACATCATTTGTAACAGCAACTCAGTACCCTTTAATTAATATCGCCCATTTCCCCCTGCCACCCTCCCTTGGGTGGGTGGATGTGGTTCTGTAGGATAAGTACTGGACTATGAACCACAGGGTGAACTGTTTGAGTCCACTACCTGCTCGCCATGGGAGAAAGATGAGACTTTTTGCTCCCCAAAAGATGCACGCTTTTGGAAACCCTATGAAGGGTCACCGTAAGTAGGAACTGACTCGAAGGCATTCAACAACAACTTAGCTTGGTAATCACTAAGAGACTTTTGTCTCTATACATTTACTACTTGTTCGTATTTCGTATAAATGGGTCTTACTGTATTTATCGGTTTATGTGACTGATTTTATTTAGTGTGTTTTCAAGGATCATCCATGTCATAGTATGTTTCAGAACTTCATTTCTTTTTGCTGTTAGGTGCCATCAAGTTGCCCTTTTTGTAGTGACCTCATGCACAGTGGATTCTTGTAATCCACAGGGTTTTCAACAGCTGATTTTAGGAAATAGGTTGCCAGGTCTTTCTTCCTAGTTCATCTCAGTGTAGCTGAGATGAAACCCGTTCAGCATTACACTAATATGTAAGCCTCCACAGACAAATGGATCCTGGCCATGCATTAAGTTCATGGACTGGTAATTGAGTCGTCAGTCTCTTGCATGCGAAGGTGAGAATTCTCCCACTGTAGCACCAATTTCCCCTTGTTGTTTTTAGGTGCTGTGAAGCCATTGCAACCCTGTTTAGGGTTTCCAAGGAGTGGCTTGTATGCATGTGCCAATTTGATCTGTCCTTGTATGCATGTGCCACATTTTGTTTATCCATTCATCAGTTGATTTTCACTTTTTGCTATTGTGAGTATGGCTTCAATGAATATTGGTGTACAAATATCTGTTTAAGGAGCTCTGGTAGCAGCAGTTCAAAACTGTCAGTGGTTACGCAGGAAAAAGATGAGGCTTTCTGCTCCCGTAAAGATTTACAACTTTGGAAACCCCATACAGGGTTGCTATGAGTCAGAACCAACTCCAGGGCATATAACCACCAGTATCTGTTTGAGTCCCTGCTTTCAAGATATTTTTGTGTAAAACTGGAGTGGAACTGTTGAATTGTGTGATAATTTTGTGTTTAATTTTTCAAGAAATTGCCCAAATACGAGTATTTTTCACTGTGGGAGTACCACTTTTCAGTTCCACTAGCTATGGATGAGGAGTCTGATTTCTCTGCATCTTGCTCTAGTGCTTGTTATTTTTTTGTTTTTTCTGGTAATAGATGTTTTAGTGTGGATGAAGTGATAATCTTAGTGTGGCTTTGATTTGCATTTCCGTAAGACTAATGGCAGTCTCTGGGTGCTGTGAAGGGTAATTAATTTGATTGCTAAAGGGAAGGTTGGAGGTTCAGGTCTCAGTTTTTGATGTCAAGTTGTTCCTTTATTCTAAATATTAAACCCATATACATACATTGTTTCCAAATATTTTCTCTCATTCTGTAGGCTGTCTCCATTTTGTTGCATAAAAGCTATTAATTTTGATGTTCCGTCTATTTGTGTTTTGCTGCTTATGCTTTTGGTATATCTTAGAATCCATTGTTGAAAGACAACTTATGACTGTATGCATTATCCCTATTATGTTTTATTATAGAGTTTTATGACTTTAGTTTGTAATTTTCTCGTATGATGTGATGTATGGTTCCATCTTCTTTTACGTGAGGAGATCCAGTTGTTTTCATTGGATTATTAAAGGGAGCATGCTTTCTCAATTGAATGGGTTGGGCACTCTTATTGAAAATCAATTGACTTACATATATGTGCTTGTTTCAGGACTGTCAATTTATCTTCCACTTCCCTGATGTATATCCTTACAGACTGTTTTGATAACTGGAGGTTTAAACTTTATAATATATTTTGAAATCAGGATGTGTGCATTCTCCCACTTTGTCCTTCTGTTTCAGGATTGTGTTAAATTCAGTTGAATTCAATTTCATGTGAATCTGATAATTGAGTTTTTCATTTCTATAAAAAAGGCTATTGGAGTTTTGATAGGGGGTTATGTTGGATTTATAGATCATTCTGGGTAGTACTGACACCTTAACAATATTAGGCCTTCCAATCTGTGAACTATGAGGTGTCTTTCCATTTTAAATTTCTGTCAGTGTGCTCAGCTTTCACCTCCCTTATTAAATTTATTCCTAGGTATTTTATTCTGTTGGAGTACTGGTGTGGTGCTATGGGATAAAGCACTGGGCTGCAAGGTTGGTTTGAACCACAAGGTCAGTGGTTCAAACTTACCAGCCATTCCTTGGAAACCCTATACAGACAGGGTAGCTATCATTGTACCTTAACAGCAACATGCTTATTCTGTTAGATGTTATTGTAAATGCAGTTTTCGTAAATTCCTTTTCAGAGTGTTCATGGCTGGTATGTAGAAGCCCAAGTGATTTTATATGTTGAACTTTCAGATATTTGAAGCTTACCTTTTTTTATTTTTAACTCACATGTCTATCTTCCAGTGTTCTTACCTTAAATATATGAATTACATCATTAACTAAATTGTGTGAGACTTGCTTCTCTT
>NW_006408692.1:510033-539412 GCF_000296735.1 Chrysochloris asiatica | reverse complement strand
TAGTTGAGCTCTGATCATCCAGTCTTTGAAGCCAGGTCAAGTAGGTATAATCTGCAGGTGCAGTTGTCCTTGTACATGTGCCCTCTTCTTATCAGCTGGACTCTCCACTCTAGTCCTCTGTGACTATGTCACTGACTCTGGGCCCAAGAGTCCTCAGGTCTTGCCACACTGCTGGCCAACCAGGTCTCCAACGGGGTTCACAGAAGTCTGTTGAACATTGTAGGGCTTAGCTCGCAGCTTCATTGCTGTTTTTTCCCTCACTGTTCTACCCCTTATCTGTGATGAAGTGGTCACCAATCAGAGCATGTATTCCCATTGAGTCTTAGTCTTGGAAGGGGATTTGCCCTAAGGGGACCCGACCACTTGCCTTGATGTCTCCTGGTCGAGCAACATGCTTGTTCTTGTATTAGTCAGTTGGACTGCCATTATTATTTTGTATTTTTCTTGCTGCTCTTTCTTTCAAGAAATATCTTCTGTTCTTCAAGCTGCTCCAAGCTGATCTGCTTGTCCTTACAAGTGGAAATTTCCCACCTCAGAAGATTCTGGATGGGGTTCAGGATTCTACCTATGGTCTTATGTAATGCAGAGGCTCCACCTAATTTACTTTTATCATTAATTTTAATGCAAGATCTTTGTAACCATTGTTGTTGTTAAGTGCTGTGTTGAGTTGATTCTGATGCATAGCGATCCTGTATAGGATTTCTGAGGGGTGAGTGGTGGGTTTGAACCACTGATCTTGTGGCTCAAACTGACCTTGCAGTCTGGTGCATTATCTGCAGTGCCCCACCAGGACTCCATTATAAAAATAAAATATTTGTAGCTCCCAGGTCAAGGTTTTGAGCACCATTGTGGTTGTGTCCTGTCAGGTTTGTTTCTGACTCATAGCGACCCTGTGTAGGGTTTTCAAGGAGCAGCTGTTGAGTTTGAACTGCTGACCTTGTGGTTGAAATTGACCTAGCAGTCTACTGCTTTATCCCACAGCACCACACCAAGACTCCACACCATACATTGTTGTTAAGTGCTGCCGAGTCGGTTCCGTCCCATAGCAACCCTGTATAGGGTTTCCAAGGAGTGACTGGTGAGCTTGAACCAGTGACCTTGAGGTTCAAACCGACTTTGCAGTCCTGTGCATTAGCCCACAGCGCCATATCAGGAGTCTATTTTAGTGCTACTTTATTTCTTGAGTTGGATCATCAGCCCAAGGAAATTATGAGCAATGAGTGATAATCTTTTAAGCATTACTTTTCAGTGATAAATGATAAATATTAGCTGTGAATGTCTACTATGTTCTTTATACTGATTATAGTGAGTTGCTCTATTGATTACAGTAAATGTAAAAGAAAACCAGTGTGAATTTTTGGTTCTAGTATATTTCAGCCACCTCATTATAGTGTTATCTGATTTACAGAGAATTGTTTAATTCAAGTAATTTGATTTGTAAGGTGAGCACAAATATGTGGACTGGAGCAGAGGAGGGGTGGGAGGGGAGGGGTAACATAGAAGCACACTAACATTCTTTTTGGGGTCCTGCTGTGGCGCTGTGGGTTAATGCGCCAGACTGCAAAGCTGTTTGAACTGCTAGGTCAGCAGTTCAAGCTCACCAAGCTGTTCCTCGGAAACCCTATACAGGGTCATTATGGGTTGGAACCAACTTGACAGCACTTAACATTCATTTAAGCATAAAAGAAGATTATTTTTTTAAAGCCCCAAATAATTGCCACATTCAAAGTCTAAATATCCCAAGTTAAGAAATTGGGAGCGTGGTGGCTCTGTAGTCACTGGATAGTGGACTTCAAGGTCACCTGTTAGAGTCCACCTGGCGCTCTGAGGGAGATGATGAGACTTTCTGCTCTAAAAATTTGCAGGCACTTAAGAGAAACAACAATCATAAAACTATGTGTGTTTTACATATCTTGTTTATTCTCTCCATTTTGTTGTTGTTATGTGCCGTGGAGTCGGTTCCGACTCATAGCGACCCTGTACAGGGTTTCTGAGGCTGTAAATCTTTATGGGAGCAGAAAGCTTCATCTTTGTCCCATGGAATGGCTGGTAGTTTCAAACTGCTGATCTTGAGGTTAGCAGCCCGATTTGTAACCACTACTCTACCAGAGCTCCTTTCTCTCCATTTTAGATCCTAGTTAATCGTACAACTGCTGTTTGAAAACAAGTGTCTTGAAAAAATTGGAACAACAGAAATATTGTGCAGTATTGTGTCGTCTTGTTATCACATTTCTGTGGAAAAGCTTTATAATGGATATGAGAAAGATTGCGCAATGGATCATCATACCCTGTTGCAGAAAGGACCCCAGAGATTGTTTTCTTTTTTAATCTTTAGTCTTTCAGGTTACCTTTTCTGATAGATTCATTTTACTTTCATATATTGAATGAATTCTATATTAATGCCATATTTTGCCTAAATTATGTGTAAAATTGTTTGATCCCTAATTTTCGGTCAGACTCTGATAAAAACACGTGGTTGGGGAGATGTTTGTATGCTGGTTGAGAGATTTATCTACCACAAATATCTTTCCACATTTGATTATTAAATTCCCTTTGGGTCATTTCATACTTCGGCATGGCTTATTTTGAACAGGGTATCCCAGTGAGGTCCATTTTCTTGAAAGGTGAGGCAGAGTGAATTTGACTTGGTTAAGGGTTGGTCCTTAAGTCTATGAAACAGGTTGACACAGGTAAACCACCTTTGAATCCCAAATTTCATGGCTTCTGGTTATTGGAAATGGACATTTGTGGCTTCTGCTCATGTCAAGTGAAAGGGTTTCCAGACATCTGGGGAGCTCAAATGCTCATGGTACTACTCACTAGGGGTGGGAATTTCCTTAACTGGCAGAACTACCCTTTGACTTCCCAGCTGTCTTTTCTATCCATCACTGGGTGGAGGGCAAGAGGGGCAGGTTGATGTGCAGTCAGCTGGGTCAGACCTTACCCTGGCAATTATGTGAACATGTGGGAACTGCCACATGTACATAATTGTTACTTGTTAGGTGCTGTCCAGTTGATTATGGCTAATAGCAGGCTCTGGTAGCGTAGTGGTTACGAATTGGGCTGCGAACCTTAAGGTCAGCGGTTCGAAACTACCAGCCGCTCCACGGGAGAAAGATGAGGCTTTCTGCTCCCGTAAAGATTTACACCCTTGGAAACCCTGTACAGGGTTGCTATGGGTCGGAACCGACTCGATGGCACTTAACAACAACAACAACATAGGACAGAGTAGAACTGTCACGTAGGATTTTCTAGGTTGAAAATCTTTGTGGGAACAGACCACTAGGGCTTTTCTCCTAGCGCATCTCTGGTGTATTTCAACTGCCAACCATTGTGCCAGCAGATAACTGAAATGGTGGTAGTAACTACAGGAAACACAGCTACCGCATAGAAAGAAAATTAATAAACCTTAGAAACTTGGAAGAAGGTGCTTTGTCTGGGACCTCTGAAGACAGTCTGGCTTGTCTCTCAGTGTTGGATAGCTTCTAGTTGGATAAACTTGCTGGCAAGTTGTTAGGTGATGTGATGCTCCCAGGGGTTTGGAGTGGCCAAGAAGACAACAAGAATTAAAAAGGAAGTATCAAATCCCTTCTCTTTAGCACCTCTCCTGGTAAAGCAGAACTCTTGTGTAGAGTCCTAGTTTCAGTATCACAAGAGTATAGAAGGGTGAGTTTAGAGTGCGAGGCAATTACTTCATAACTGGCACATTGATTTTCCAGTGCAGAAGTTTAAGGATAGAGAACTACCTAGCTGTCTAGCCCAGCCCATGTAGATTGGGAAAGGCAAGAAGCCTTTGAATTGTGATAATCATTGGCTTGATTTCAGCCCTGCAGAATTTTAGGGCTCTTTACGTACTCGACGGCACTTCACAACAACAACTTAAGTGTTGTTAGGAGTCCTGGTGTGGTGCTGTGGGTTTAATACTCTGGACTGCAAAGTCGGTTTGGACTGCAGGGTCAGTGGTTCTCCCAGCTGCTCCTCAGAAACCCTCTACAGGATCGCTGTGGTTCAGAACCGACTTGATAGCACTTAACAACAACAATAGGTGTTATTACACTATAGCCTACTCTCTCACTCTGTTTGACTTTCTCTCTCTTTTTTTTTTTTAAAAAGAGAGCTCTCTTTTTTTTTTTTTTTAAAGTAAGCATTATATAAAGATCAATCAAAAAGTATTGCTACCAGAGCTCCATGCATGCTTGAGTTTATTCCAAGCAAAACATGCTTAAACATATATAGCTCTGCTATCATTGACTGCAGACAAGTTCTGTCAGTAATAAAACTTGTCTTAGTTTCGTTAGGGTAGAACCCTGGTACGCACTGGAATTCTAACCGTAAGTTGGCAGTTCAAATCCACCAGCGCTTCCATGGGAGAAAGATGAGACTTTCTGGGCCCATAAAGATTTATAGCGTCGGAAGCACTAAACAGGGTTGCAATGAATTGGAATCAACTCAGTGGCAGTATGTTAAGTTGAGTTTTGTTAGGGTGGCTTCAAAAATAGGGACAATTAAAACATTTACTTCTGAGGGAATTCTGCTCTGCTAGTTGAATTCGAAGCAGAGAGAGTTCAGCACAGAAGGTTATGGCTATTTTGGTGGATCATCAAGGGGTATCTTGATTTTCCTCAAAGGACAGCGGACAGTCACAGGGAGATTGGTTATTTGGAAGAAGTGTTAGGAAAATTGAAAACTGCATTTGTAAGGAAAAGGCCAGAAAAGTTTTTTTTCCATTACGATTTTGTACTTGCTCATTTTAGGGCTCATTCTTTGAGGCTGTCCAGTGAGAATTTCATAGGACACCTTAACCCCATCCACCCTACTGCCCTAAGAGTTTTCCACTTCAGGCTTCCTTTTGTTTACCAAACTCAAAGAACATTGAAAAGGAACACAATTTGAGTCCATCAAGGATGTCCTACCTCCCTTATTGATGTGGTATATATTAAAGAGCTCAGAATTCTTTGCGGGAAGGATTAAAGAGAAATGTACAGAACTAGATTGTGTGTGTGTGCGCACGTGTTAAGAAACAATAGCCATACATTTTGATAGTTTTGTAAATGGTAGGATAAGCACTGGACTTCTAAGGTTGATGGTTCAAACCCACCAACCACTCACTCCTTGGAAACCATATACAGGTTTTCATGATTTTACGGCACCTAACAACAACAACAGATGATTTTGTAGCATATTATAAGGGTGCTTCAAAAAGTTTGTGACAAAAATGGAATTGAAATATCATGGAATTTTCCCATGAATTTTTTGAAGCCCCCCCCCCCAAAAAAAAAAAAAACTAGAGCATGCCATTATTCCAACAGTGATCCTTTTATTCCACTTCATCGGGGAAAGTCTCAAATCTCAGGAAAGACAAGATTAATTTACCTCAGCCTCTAGACTGCTAGGGAAGGAAGGCGGATTAGAGAGGAAAAATGCCAAAGAGACCAGAGTGCATAAGTAGGGGAAGGAGATGGTGCAAATAGTGCTGCAGGAGCTTACCCTTTTCCCTGCCTTAGCTCCAAAGACATTTCTTCATATACTGACAGAACAGATTAAGAGATATAGTCTCTGTGTTTAGCTTTATAACACACTTCAGTTACAATTCTTTGTCATTTACCAAACATGAGAGGATAAGTGTGAAGCACTGTGGGATGCTAAGGATTAGTTTCTAGCTTTGGTAAAGTGTAAAAAGACCCTTGATCCTAGAGTAGGCTTGTAGTGTATGTTTTGCCACTTGATAGGTTTCTATGCACATTTTAATAAAATATTTTTGGGCTTGTTTTTAGGAATAAATGCAGCAACATATGTGAACATACTAGTAAGTTTGGAGGTTTTCTGTTCCTGAGATTTACAACCTTGGTAATTTTATATACAACCCTATACAGGGTCACTGTAAATTGGAACTGATTCAATGGCATTTAAAAACAACAATTAATCCAGTTGTCAATCCCTGCATTTTGGAGTCCTAGCTAAATTATTTAGCTTTCCAATTCATTAGCCCATTGAAAGTTCAGTGCTCTCTGTAGGGTTTTGGCCAATTATCAAGTCTTTGAAGGTCATGGGAGTTCCTGGGGGGTACACAAGTTATTGTGCTTAGGTGCTTACTTAAAAGGTAGAGGTTTGAGTCTACCAAGGCACCTCTGAAGAAAGAGCTGGTGGTTTACTTCCCAAAATCTAGCCACTGAAAACCCAATGGCGTATAGTTCCACTCTGATGTACCTGAGGCCACCATGAGTCAAAATTGACTTGATGGCAACTGTTTTGCTGTTTTTGAGGTCATGAGATCTCCTTTTGCCTGTGGTTATGGGCGTTTACGTACTCAGATGTGCTGTTCAGCCCTTCCAACAGTTTACATGGAAAGCATTCACTTATTCTAAGCGTTTTGCAAATTTGCTGATTTTGCTGAAGACATATTAGAGGTTTGGGTGGGCACACACAGTCAGCTCTTTGGTTCTTGGTGTTTCTCCACTTTTCCCTCCTGCATTGGTTGCTCTACTTCTCTGATTTCTATGTCTGGCCAAACAGTTTAGCTCCTTCCTCCAAATCCCAACAAACTGTTGTTGCTTATGAGACTCATAGCAACCCTGTATAGGAATTCCGAGGAGGAGAGGCTAATGGGTTTGAACTGCCAGCTTTTCAGCTAGCAGCCTAGTGCTTATCCTACAATGTCACACTTTTTGAAAAGTGCTGTTAAGTTGGTTCCAACCCATAGCGACCCTGTACAGGGCTTCTGAGGAGCAGCTGGTAAGCTTGAACCACCAACCTTGCGGTTCAAAATGACTTTGCAGTCCAGTGAATTAACAACACTAGCACTCCAATAAAGATCCCTCTCGACACCTATTAAGACCCAGCTCCTGTCTTAAGTGAGTTCAAGATCCACATACACTTTTTTTTTTTCCAAGTCAACTATTGCGATAGAATTTACCTGGTGTCGTACTGTAGGATAAGTACTGGATTGCTAACTGCAAGGTCTGCAGTTCAAACCCACCAGCCACTCCTTGAAAACCCTACACGGGGTCACTCTGAATTGGAATCAACTTGACAGCATTTGACAACAGCAACATTTCTATGTGCACACTGAGTTTTGACAGATTATACATTCTATCACCCTGAAAGTTTAGCACAGCACTTACTTGAAAGATTATATTGTTTCATATATACAATGAATATTCTTCTACGGTATTGCACATTACACTTAATGTTACTTATAGCATCTTTCTGCTATCAGCTATGGTGTGATTTTTGTTTCTTAGTACAAATTCCAAGAAGTAGAATGTTAAAGCTTGTCTCAGTTTATATTCCCAGCTTTACAGGTATGTTAGAACCAGCTTCCTCAACAACACCAAATAGGAGGGGGCTTCAAAAAGTTTGCAGGAAATTGGAATGAAAAGAAAATGAAAAATTTCATGAATTTTTTGAAGCCTCCTCGTGTTAGCATTGCTTTTTATCTTTGTCAATTCTGAATTTTAAGTATTATTTTGATAATAGTCACTCTTGAAGTACGGGTGCTCACAATTCTTAGTTGTCTTGTTGTTGTTGTTAAGTGCCCAGGAGTCGGTTTCGACTAATAGCGACCCTGTATAGGGTTTCCAGTGGAGTTCTGGTAGTGTAGTGGTTATGAGTCAGACTGCTACCTACAAGGTCAGCAGTTCGAAACTACTAGCTGTTCCACGGGAGAAAGATGAGGCTTTCTGCTCCCGTAAAGATATACAGCCTCGGAAACTCTGTTCAGGGTCGCTATGAGTTGGAACCGACTCCATGGCACACCACCATAGGATTTCCAAGGAGAAGCTGGTAAATTTGAACCCCCGACCTTGTGTTTCAGACTGACCTTGCAGGGCTTTATCAACCACAGTGCCACACCAGAACGTAGAGCATTTGATCAGTTCTTCTAAGGGTATTTTAAGGACTTTTTAATCTGTTGTTTTGGTTTAGATGCAAATTTACATAATCTCATATTGCTGTTTTAGATTACTAATGTTGTTAAGTGCTATTGAGTCAGTACAGATTCATAGGTCCAGTATTCATACTCTTTCAGTGTGTTCTTGTATTGTTTCAGAAACTCAAGCTGTCTACAAAGTTGTCTACAATTGTAAGCAGAGCACGTGTTACTTCAAGAGTGACTGTTGACACCCGGTATTATTGTGGTCTGGGTATCTAAATCTATACTTATTGAAAATGTTACATTAAAATTGAGGTTGTCTGGGTATCTTCCTCTTTTGGCTCAATATTACAAGAAAGAATCTTCTGAAATAATAGAACTCTAGCTGGTTCTCTTAAGACTGTTCATCTTGTTCATCAGCTCTGCGATTAAGGCTACCCTTGTGTTCAGACACTGGTGGCTCAGTGGTAGAACCTTCACCTTCCATGCAGGAGACCAGGATTCGATTGTGAGTCAGTGCATCTCAATCACTGCCACACCCACGTGTCTGTGGAGGCTTGTGTGTTAGGATGCTGAGCAGGTTTCAGCAGAGTTTACAGACTTACACACTTGGAAGAAAGGCTTGTTGTTGTTGTTAATTGCCGTGTGTGTGTGCAGTACCTTTTTATTCACAGTTTTCAAATAATGCTGATTAGTTTACTGTAAAGTTACCAGTGCTTGATGAAGTTACCGTCAGTGAGTGAAATGTTTCAAGGTTTTTTTTTTTTTTTGTCTTTATCAGAACTAAAACTGATTAGAATGTTGACTGGAGTTTTCAGATTGGGAGTGGGATTAATGTCATTTTATTAAATATTAATGAGCAAATGTGGAAAAAATAGGCTAACAAACAGGTGTCATTAGCAACAAATTTCTTTTTGCTCAATTACTGAGTTAGATGCCAATACTGACTTAGATGTCAGTAATACCCTCCCCTCAGCATGGAATACTAAATGTTGAACTGACAAGCTTAAAGAACATTACAAAAGTGGACTTTCCAATCAATATAAGGAGACATATAGTAATAAGCTCTGGTAGTGTAGTGATTACAAATCGGCCTGCTAACCTCAAGATGAGGCTTTCTTCTCCTGTAAAGATTTGCAACCTCGGAAATCCTATGCAGGGTCATTATGAGTTGGAATCGACTCCATGGTACTTAACAACAACATAGTAATAAGAATTATCCCATTCTAATGATAATAATAATATATCTAATGATAATGATAATAAAATGTTCAGCCAGTTTTAGTGCTAGCGGGCCTTGAAATCTTCAAAAGACTAAATTTTAGAAGGGTTTTGAGGTAAATAGATTCTTTTAAAATAGGGATTAAATTCAGTTGTTCTGAGGTTTGTCTCTATTGGGTACAAATTAAGTTGCCTAGCTGAATCCAGATTTACCTCTCTAATGTGAAATGTTGTGGTTGGCTATAACAGCAGGAAACCTTGCCCAGTCCTGCGCCATCTTCTTGATCATGGGTATGTGTAAGTTATTATTATGTGAAATTAGCTTCCTCATTAAAGACCTTTAAAATGGAACTTCTTGAGAACAGAGTCACTGGCTTCAGTGACTATATTCTCCTCCTTTGACCATTTAATCCCAAAGGGATACATAGTTTCTTAGCCCTTTCATTTTCCCTTCCAGTCTAGTTATTTTTACTTTTTCTCAAACTTTGTATCTTTAGCAAGCAACAGTCTACCAAGCAATTTCAGCTAGTTTATACACGTTGTTGTTAAGTACAATGGAGTCTGTGCCCGGCTCACAGCGACCCTGTACAGGGTTTCCGAGGCTGTAAATCTTTATGGGAGCAGAAAGCCTCATCTTTCTCCCGCAGAACAGTTGGTAGTTTCGAACTGCCGACCTTGGGGTTAGCAGCCCGATTTATAACCATACAAGTTATTTATTAGAAGTTACTAGATACTGCAGTCTTCAACTACCACCTGTCTTTTCAGTTTGTCATATGGCACTTAACAACAACAAACTGTGTATAGGGTCGCTGTGAGTCAGAATGACTCAAAGCAGTGGGTTTGGTTCAGGAGCCTAGGGATTTCTTTATTCCATTGTCTTTTTCATAGGGGCAATTTTCAGTTGCTTTGAGTACTTATTTTAAATAGTTTGGTTTTGGTAGAGTTGCATTAGCTTTGTGGTAATGTTACTGTTTTCTCTTTTTTTTTTTTTAAGCTTGATTATAAACTTAATATTTGTTGCCATGATCTTATTATCAATATATTTGTAGATATTTGTATTTAGAGTGTATTTGATAGGTCATCAGTTTCCTTTTGCAGTTGCTTTCAGCCAGTTCTGATTATTTAAATGTTCTTTTCATTGAAGACTGCATTTTTTGCTGTTGAGTCAGTTGACTCAGAGCCACCCTGTTTGTACAGCTGACCTTGCTGTTAGCAGCCTAGTGCCTATCTCTACCACACCACTGGGGAGGTTCTGGTGTGTCCAAATCCAAGAGATGAACTTTCTCATTTTAATGTGGTGTCTGGTGGAAAGTCCACGTGTTTCATAGATGGTTATGTTTTTCTGTTGTAGGAAACCCAGCGTTTGCTGGCAGAACCAGTTCCTGGCATTAAAGCAGAACCAGATGAGAGCAACGCCCGGTATTTTCATGTGGTCATTGCTGGCCCCCAGGATTCCCCCTTTGAGGGAGGGACTTTTAAACTTGAACTATTCCTTCCAGAAGAATACCCAATGGCAGCTCCTAAAGTACGTTTCATGACCAAAATTTATCACCCTAATGTAGACAAGTTGGGAAGAATATGTTTAGATATTTTAAAAGGTAAGTGTTATCTTTGTCATTATGTTATTAAGGTTTCTTTTCTCTTAACATTCCATATTTAGAATGTGAAATCTTTGTAATCTTACAAAGACCACAGAGGTTTGTGGGAGGGAAGCGCAGTAGTTCTGGGGCTGTGTCTTCGTTGTTCTTTATCACACTGCCTGTTGCTTTCATAGATAAGTGGTCCCCAGCACTGCAGATCCGCACAGTTCTGCTATCCATCCAGGCTTTGTTAAGTGCTCCGAATCCAGATGATCCATTAGCAAATGATGTAGCCGAGCAGTGGAAGACCAACGAAGCCCAAGCCATAGAAACAGGTATTTAACATTTATTCTCCTTCACAGCAGTTTTGCATTTAAAAACAAATTTGTATTACCTTTGTAAAAAAATGTGTTTGCTTTTTAATTTTTTTTAACTTTTTGTGAATTGAGTGAAGGTTAACAGACAAGATTATTAACTTTACATTCAACAAATTATATGCTTTGTTTCATCTCAATTGTAATCCCCTCCCTATTTCCTCCCTGTGGTTTCCCTTTTACATCTTATATTTCATAAATGAACAAGGCAAAAATCTTTGATTGACACATAGAAAACAAAAAATATATAGTAATCTAAATGTCCAAAGAGCATATTCTACAAGCCAGCCTCTTGTCAGCAGGCACACACAGCCTTACTCAGCCCATGGACCAAGAGTCCGTCCGTAGCTGCTCTTATCTCTCCATGCCATCGCTTCTGCCACCATCTCTGTTGTGGCCGGCTCTGTGTTAACACTCATGCTCTTCCTTCTGGATGGTCCTGGGATCGTCTGGTCCTGAAACGAAAGATAACTACTCTCCCTTTCAGTTGCACATCTTCTGCAATTACAGTTGTGATGATCACAGTCAGTGCTGCTAACAGTTACTCACATTTGAATCATAAAATCCTATCACCATCATCCCCCACTCCCTGATACCTGCTAAAAGAGGAAAAAGATTCAGTAGGGATTATACCTTAACTCCTCTCATTTTGAAAGTAAGCACATTCATGAAAGCTTGTAGGACAGCCACTTCATGCCTTTATAGCCCCCCACTTTTGATAGCCTGTGTCTAAATTGCCCATCCTTATCAACCCCCAGTGCACTGAGGAAACAAGCTTGTTCTTTGATATGGAGAATCCTTCCATTAAGGTTAGAATTTTGAACAACTGTATCCATAAGCAAAGGTCCAAATCATAAAAGTGTATGTTTGCCTTTTTTTAAAGGTCTTAGTAAGAAAGCAAAAGTATTAAAAAAAAAAAAAAAATCAGATCCTGTCTATAGCTTTGAAATATCTCTTAACAAAAGGTATTCAAGCTACATGACCCCCATATTTAGGTAACCTCTAATTAGATCTTTCTGGACTTTTGTATAAACTATACCTGATTTAACAGGTACTCACTGACTCAGGTCATTTGTCTAGCAATACAAGGGTAAGTCAAAAGTATTTCTATGAGGGTTCCAGTACATAGCTGGGTTTATTCCCAACAAAGTATGCTTAAAATGTCACTGTGATCGCTGGAATGAATGAATATACTAGTCTTTGTCTCATTTTTGCCTTTATGAAAAAAAGAAGGGGAAAAAACTTAGATACTTAAAAAAATGTTTTATTGTGAATTATGTGATAGTTTACATGGGAAAACATTTAGTTTTACATTCATCCTATCGTATATCATTTCATTGTCATGGTTACAATCCCCTCCATGCATCATCAACCAACCAACCAAAGTGTATATACCCTACAAGCCTGTGCCCCACCCCCCAGGGTCTAAAGGCCCCAGCTGCTCCATCTCTTCATGTCATTTTCTCTGCTTCCATCTCTGGCGTCACTGCTTCTCTGGGTAAGGTCCTGCACTCCGCTCTTCTCCCTTGATGGTCCCAGGGACCTTTAGATACTTTTTTGTGCCATAAAAAAGTAATAATTTTGAGGTCAGGGCTTATGTCAAATTTTTAAACAAAACTCAGGCGAACATCTTCCCAGATCATCGAAGCTTCGTAACAAGTTTACAGGAATGCCACAAAACATAAGAGTTTTTAAGTGGCTCAGCTTTTTAAAGATGGGTTTTGTTGTTGTTGTTTGTGCCATTGAGTTGACTCATAGTGACCCTGTATAGGGTTTCTGAGAAGTAGCTAGTGAGCTTGAACCCCTGACCTCATGGTTCAAACCCACTCTTCAGGACCAGCGCATTAACCCACAGTGCTGCAGCAGGACTCCAAAGAAAGTTGGGGAGACTCAGTTTCAAAGATGAGCCAAGAGAAGGAAGACCGTCGATCTCGATGAATGAAAATTGTGCTTTGAAGTCAAGAAGCTGGTGGCATGCTATAGAATTACCGTTGATGTGATGGCAGTTGAAGTTGGCAGCAAGCTTTTGTCTCATTGGATGCCAAAAACATTGCAAAGATCAGATAGGTCAAAGACCTGATTTTACATCAGTTTTTTGAAGCAGATTTGAGCTAATAAAGATGATTTTATGTGACAGATGGTAACTAGGGATGAGTCTTGCATTCATCAGTTAGTTCGGTAGTAAGGTCCAGTCACAGTGGCAACTTTAGAGAGAATCTGTAGGGCCAGTTAAATCCAAGGCACAGAGGCCATCTTACAAAGTTATGCTGACTGCTTTGAGATTCCAAAGAAGTATAGAGTTTTTTCAAAGGACACAGGACAAAGATGAGTGGTTATGAAGAAATTTTAAGAAAACTGCATTCATGGGAAAAGGCTAGGAAAGTTGCACTGAGGAATTTTTTCCCCCCTTCATGGCATTACATTCTTTAAGGGTGGCAAGGACTGTCTTATGAGAATTTAAGTGGGAAACCTTTGTCCACTCTTCAGCCCTGATAGTGTCCTTTCAGGCTTCTTTTTGTTTAACAAACTCAAAGAACTTTGAATAGGAACACAATTTGAGCCCAAGCTGCCGTTTTGATGTGATGTAAACCAATAGCACAGAATTATTTGTTTAAAGGTTTAGAGAAGTGGAAACAATACCATTGGTAGTATATAGATCTAGATGGTGGGCATGCTGAGAAACAGCTTTCCATGTTGATATTTTATTTAATATAAAATTTCTGTGATTTCATAGTAATACTTTTTGACTTACCCTCTTATGTAAAGCTGCTTGAACACTTTGAACTCTTGTACTGATTTTGTCATTCTTAAGATCTATTTGATTATGCATCAGTTGCTAGAGTTTAGAGTCAACAAGCTTCTTCCTGCTACAAATTTTAACAAAATTAGTAGGGAGTGTTACGTTGTACTTTGTAGAATGTCTGAATTTTATTGTAGTTTTGTGGTTGCTAGACAAATGGAAAATCTTTCAGCCTGAATCCAATTAATAGAAAATAGCATAAATGAGAGAAATTGCAGCATGACATTTCCATAATTAACTTAACAGTGTTTGCTGTTTATAGAGTTTGGAAAGTAGCATTGAACTAAGTCAAATAATAATTGCCTGTTTGTTTTTGTCTACAGCTAGAGCATGGACTAGGCTATATGCCATGAATAATATTTAAATCGATTTGATCACCAAGTGTGCATCACTTCTCCTGTTCTGCCAAGACTTCTTCTTTTTTTTGTTTGCATTTAATGGACACAGTCTTAGAAACATTACAGAATAAAAGCCCAGACATGTTCAGTCCTTTGGTGATTAAATGCACATTAGCAAATCTGTCTTGTCCTGATTCACTGTTGTAAAGCATGAGCAGAGGCTAGAAGTATCATCTGGATTGTTGTTAAATGTTTAAAAGCAGTGGTTCCTCTCTGCTTTTATGCATTTCTCCCCCATCATGGTTTAAGTATAAAGCACTGTGAATGAAGGTAGTTGTCAGGGTTAGCTGCAGGGGTGTGGGTGTTTTCTTTTACTTTTTTGTTTGAGGGGGGAGGTAGTTTAATTTTAAATTTATGGGCTCCTTTCCCCCTTTTTATGGTGATCTAATTGCATTGGTTAAAAGCAGCTAACCAGTTGTTCTTTAGAATATACCCTCTAGCCAAGTCTAACTTTATTTAGACGATGTAGATGGACAAGCTTGATTGTTTCAACACCAAAATGGGAACATTAAACAAACATCACAGCCCTCACTAATAACATTGTGACTTCGCTGTTACGTGTAGAATCCTTCCTCCAAGAAAAAGCTTGTGACCATTTTGTATGGCTTGTCTGGAAACTTCTGTAAATCTTATGTTTTAGTAAAATATTTTTTGTTATTCTACTTTGCCTTTGTACAGTTTATTTTACTGTGTTTATTTCACTTTCCTAATGTGACAATCGTATTTAAAAATTAAAACTCTGATAGAACATGCTGTCTTGATCTTCACCATCTGACAGGTTGAATGGCAAAAAGTAGATTTTGTCATTGTCTTTTTGCTGGAACAAATATGTTTTACATTATTACTGAATGGAGTATTTATAAACTGGCCCTGAGCATGCTGAAAACATCAGTATCTGACATTATTTTCTGCTTAGAAATTTGTAAATGTGCTTAAGTTGTCTTACCAGCTAAACGATCATTGGTGTCTTGCCACAATGTTTGAGAATTACTGTACCGAGAGTCACAGCAAAAAACCCCCAGTTTTGATCAGTATATTGGACTTTCACATGCTGTGCCACATTTGGGTTATGAACTTTTTCTTAGTCGCTTGTCTGAAAACTTTGTGTAAGACCATTGGTATGTGTTACTAGGAAACATTGATCTGCTGATAATCATTTGGGTTTACAGAGGCATAATCCATCTTCTTTCTAGATTGATACAGAAATCTCTAGCAGGCAGCTTGCAGTTAGGTTTCATCAGAAAGGATTCTTTCTTTGAGGGTATCAGATCTTCCACTAGTGATTCTTGCTTTCACCCCTCCAGTATTTGTTATGGGAACTCCGTTTATCCTTTAATTTGATACTTAAATTTCTTTGTTTTTATTGACAGTTTATCCTCCTGTCCTACAAAAGGGTTTGTTTTCACCCTTCTCAATATCTGAGTCCTGATTCTTGCTTTTTTTAAGTAAAAAATAATGTTAACCTGCAGGTTGGAAGCTTTGTCTCTTGTAATTTAAGGTAATGGATATTATAACCCATCTGAATTTTCCCTATTCTTACGCTCATAACTTTTGGAGTTTCTTCAGAATGTGTATTTTATTGTGCTCCTATGTAAGATGAAGAATTATCTATTAAAATTACATTTTCAACATACAAAACTTTTTGATGACTGGTAACTGATACCTTTTCAAATAAATGCATTGCTTGGTAACAGATGTTAGTTTAATGTGGAATAAAAAAATTTTTATAACCCTAATCTTGTTAATTCAAAAACTATTCATAACAGTATCTTAGGCGACACCTAGAGAAACAGAATTTCTCCCTACAGCAAAATGAGTGAGCACTCCATGGGACTTGAAGCAGTTAGATATAGAGATCAGCTTTATTTACTGCATGTAGCCCTATTAATGGTTATAATAATTAGTTGCTTAACGATTTGCAAGTTATAAAATTCAAGTTACAAAAATCTGTCATTCTAAAAAAGAACTCTTGATATCTCCCGAGTTCACTCATTATAGAGAAGTACAAAAATGAGATAAATCATGTTTTCAAGTCCATTAATTCCTAGTATCATGACACCACAGTTGTCCTTTGTAATTTTGATAAGAGCTCTGGCTTTCCCAACTAAGGAATTTGGGACGAAATGAGCCCATGTGTTGACTGATCTTCCTTAGGGTTTTTGAAGGGGTTATTGAGAGGCCAAGACTGAGGTTGAGAACTGGCAGCTGTGTTTGACCAGTAGTGTGAACCCTGATTTAAATTTTTGAATTAGATGCCAACATTTTATAAAAATAGGAACTTTACATGAAAATCCTTAAGTCTGGTATCTCTTGAGTGTTTTGAGGATTTGGCAACAGTGGACCCACCTTTTTGCATAGCATGTTATCTTGTTCTCTGTACCCTCAATTGAATAAAGTTATCTAGGGCTGCTGTAAGAGAAATACCACAAGTGGATGGATGGCTTTACCAAACACATCGATTTTCTCAAGTTTAGAAGGTAGAAGTTCAAATATCAGGTTACTGTTTTTAGGGGAAGGTTTTCTCTGTTGGCGCTGGAGGAAGACCTTTGTCTCTTTTGGGTGATCTTTGCATGACTTGGCATATCTCTTCCCCCATGTCTACTCTTGTATGCTTATTTAATCTCATATCTACATTTCCTCTACTAATCTTAAAACAAAACCCATTCTCAAATGGATTTATAGACGTAGGATTTATAACACAGTTTTGGGGGAATACAGTTCAATCCATAACATTCTACCCTTTGTGTCCCCCCCCCCCACCTCCCTAAAAACACTTTGACCCCATCACATTATCCTAAATGTCTTAAATCCACTCAAGTCTAAAATTTTTTCTTCTGACTCACCTAAATTAAGTATGGCATCTTTTATCATGGAATAGAAGACCTTTGTCTGTGAACCCATGAAATTGAGAATACAAGTACAGTGGCAGAATAGTCACAAAGTAGAGATTTCCATTAGAAATGGGAAAATTTATAGTAAAAGGGATAACTAGGTACCCAGGAAGTTCAAAATTAACTGTCAAGGCTTGAAAAGAACCCAGTTCTTTAGGACCATCCAGGTGTTGGACATACTCACCAGATTTTGGGTGAGGGTCCCTTGGTTTTGGGAAGTCCTATTATCTGAGTCAAGGAGCTCTGGTACCTGCTTATTAGTCAGGCTGCTAACCTCAAGGTCAGAAGTTGGAAACTACCAGCAATTCCGCAGGACAAAGTTGAGGGTTTCTGATCCCGTAAAGAGTTAACAGCCTAGGAAACCCTATGCAGGGTCACTATGAGTCGGAATCTACTTACTCCACGGTACACTACCACCACCACCACCATTATCTGAGTGGTGACCTCACCCCGTTGACCCTGACAGACCCTACTCTTCTGCCATTTGAGCATGACAGCCCCAACCCCTCAACTTTGGGCAGTGACCTAATTCCCCTGGCATACCTTAATGACAGCCCTTCACTGGAATTAAGTTGGTGACGATAGGACTCTCTTAAACTTAACGAGGCTGTGGCCCCACTCCTCAATATTAAGCCATTCTGCTTCCCAGGCTTCTTCCAGCAGTTCTACTGTTGTGCGTGCTGCTCCAGATACGGCCCTTTCTTTTTCTTGGAGGACAAGAGAGGGTAGATCCTTTGCCCTGTTTCCTGCCTATAGATTCTAAGAGGCAGGCAGCATTCTATTCTTTCTCTGTCCCCTTCTGTCTAAACTGATGGTGTTTCTTCTGTGGTAGTTGGTTAGATCCATCAATTGCAGACTTAACCTCTTTAACAAAAGATTGTATAGCCACATCCTTGGTGAAAATTCTGGCACATGTATACTTAGTTTGTACAACACAATTTCCCAAATCTTTTTGCTTTGTTTTCATTTTGCATAGTTGATTTTCAAGTCCCTCTCTTTCCTCTTGCATTTTTTAAAAAAAAATGTTTTATTGTGAAATATATGATAGTTTATATGGGAGAACATTAGTTTTACATTCATTCTATTGTATATAGTTTCATTGCCATGGTTACAATCCCTTCCATGGATCATCAACCAACCACAGGGTATACCCTACAAGCCTGCCCCCCGGTCATCAGCACACAGACCCTCTCCCTCTATGGCTCTATTAGAGTCCCCAGCCGCTCCATCACTCCACATCATCGTCTCTGCCTCCATCTCAGGCATCACTGCTTCTCTGGGTTGTGTCCCACTCTCTGCTCTTCTCCCTTGATGGTCCCAGGGACCTCTGCTCTTAGACTGCAAAGTCAATCATCCACTCCTTGCTACAAAATGTCTACCTTTACATTTCCAACCCTCACAATCAGTCCTGATAATAATTATTTACTATTGTATCACAAGAAACCTGTCCGCATTTTCTTTCATCAGTCCTGCCTAGACAGATTGGAAACTACTCATTCTACCAACTTTACTCATTCTACCTTCCTCCATGCCCTCTGGATCTAGGCTCCCTCTTGAAAGTTTGTAAGCCAGTCACTTCTTGCTTTTGAAGCCTCCCCCATTTTGGGTAGCCAATGTCCAAGTTGCCCATCCCTGTCTACTCTGTGTATGGAGTCGGGGTGGGAATGATCCTTGCTGTAAAGATATGTTCCTTCTTTTGAGCTGTTGCATCCTTAGGTATAGGTCAAGTTCATCCAATTGTATCAGATTACTCTTTTTTTTTTTTCTTCTGTTTCTTCTTCTGGTTGAGCTCTGATCATCCAGTCATTGAAGCCAGGTCAAGTAGGTATTATCTGCAAGTGTGGGTGTTCTTGTGCACATACCCTCTCTTATCAGCTGGACGCTTCACTCTCTACTCTAGTCCTCTGGGGCTATGTCACTGACTCTGGGCCTAAGAGTTCCCAGGTCTTGTCACACTGCTGGCCAACCAGGTCTCCACCTCGGTTCACAGAAGTCTATCAAATGTTGTAGGGCTTAGCTCGCAGTTTCATTGCTGTTTTTCCCTCACTTCCCCTTATCAGTGACCAACGTGGTCACCAGTCAGAGCCCTCTTGCATTTTTATTATAAGTTTTACAGATAAAACACATGGCCCACTTAAGATTTTGTTGAGAAATCTCAATCAAATGTCCAAGTTCATCACAAGTTCTGCCTTTCATATGGACATACATATGGATATGTATGGACAAACATAGGGATAAGTTCTTTTGCCACTGCATAAAAATCATCTTCTTCCTTGTCCAATTACACGGTCATAATTGTGTTTGAAAGCCCTACCAAAAGCACATTTAATGTTACTTTCTAGCAGCATTCTGCTGTATGTTCATTCTGCCATGGGTATTCTCTGAAATGACAGTTCCTCTGTAGCACTCTTCACTTCTTCCTGAACGCTCGTCAGAATCACTATGGATGTCTGTAATTCTACCAACAGTCTTTTCAAGGCAATTTAGGCTTTTAGTATTTAGCTACCTTAAAACTTTTTCAGCCTCTACCTATTATCCTAAGGAACTCTGGTAGAGTACTGGATTATGAGCTGAGCTGCTAACTGTAAGGTTAGCATTATGAATCTACCAGCTGTTCTGTGGGGAAAAGATGAGGCTTTCTGCTCCTGTAGCGATCTACAGTCTCAGTACAGGGTCGCTGTACAGGGTCGCTGTACAGGGTCGCTGTACAGGGTCGCTGTACAGGGTCGCTGTGAGTCGAACTGACTGCATGGCACATAACAACAATCACTCATTAACCTAATTATAAAACCACTTCCACATTTTAGGTATCTATTATAGCAGCACCCCATTCCTGGTACCAAACTCTGTTTTAATTCTCTAGAGCTGCTATAACAAATAGGAATAGATGGCTTTAACTCACTTATTTTCTCAAGTTTTAGAGGCTAGAAATTTGAATACTGAGTGCCAGCTTTAGGTGTCGGCTCTGGAGAACGGCCTTTATCGCTTTTGAGCTTCTGATCTGGGGCCATCTTCATGTGACTTGGCATCTCTTGTCTTCCGTCTCTTCTGCCTGTTTAATCTCCCACATCACAGAAGAGATTGACTGTAACATACTGTATACTATTGTTCTGATTAACATAAAGACAATCCATTCACAAATAGAATTGTAATCACAGGCATAGAGATTTGGGCTCAGAACACGTATTTTGAGGGGACACAGTTCAATCCATATGCTCCTTTATGTTGTCATGGCCCCTTGTAAGCCTTGGATTTTATACCTCCTGAGTTACAGGAAACAGTTCATGTAATAGGTTTTAATATGTGCCCAATAGCTTTATTGTTTGTTGGAGATGATTGGGTGAATGAGAGATTTGCCTTCCCTGTGTACTTCATAATGTAATGGTGGAGGCATGGACAAACAGCAAGTGCGACTCAGCCTTGGGTAAGGAAAGTAATTCTGGAGATGCTGCTATTCTGGATTCAAGCCATATGGACACCGCCAAGCAGAGGGAACAACATGGGAGAAAAGAACCTGAATCTATTAAGTGGTTTCTTGAAAATCAACTCTGCCTGTTTTGTTTAGGAGCTTTTGTAGAATTCTGACATGTTCATATGAGGTTCATATTTTTATTTGATTTTTGTTTTTTATAGTGTACTTTGTTGTGCTTTACTTCCACACTCTTCTGGATTCTGTCAAAAAGCTGCCTCATATCAGACCTGAAGTATATAGAACTTAGACCTTTCTCTCTAGACCAAGTGTACACTTGTAAAGTAATTTCAGGAGAAATGTTTAAGTTAAGATTAAATAGAAATTACTATCTAAAAGTCAAAGGTGTTCTATCTAATACTATTTGAGAATCTGAGGAAGGAAATCTGGTACCTAACAAGACTTAAACATCTGAACAAATAGAACTACAGTGGTGGTATGTGGGCAGTAAGGATTGACTTAATTTTCTATATGATGGTTCAGTATTCTTTTTGGGTTACTCTAATCATATGTTAATTTTTGTTAACTGTAGTAACAAAAGCTTAAAAATATAACTAGAAACACTGACAAAAACATTGCCATGATAACAAGTTACTAATTTGATCTGTTGAAGAAAAATACACTATTTTATTGGTATCATGTACTATTGGGCCAGGGGTAACAGTTTCATGACTGATGACTGACAGCATGCTGCCTCACTGAAGGAGTTTTATCAGGGATTTCTTTTTTAATGACTTTACGAATCACAAAAGCAAAACGTGCTGAACGTATTATTTGAAAGAAGTAAGAATAAAAACCTGTAACACACCATCCAAAGACTTGTGATAAGTTCGTATTTCCTAATTGTACCTCTTAACCTCATGAAATTGGGGAAGACTTATTCCAAGAATTGGCTTTGGTATGGTTTTATGCTGGGCCGGCTAATTTTGAATTTCCTACGCCTCTGCCAGTGAATGAATGTAGAGGTGATTCAGGGCCCCTACTGACGTGATAATGATGTCGTTAATTTTTTTCAGTGTTTGTTAGATTATAGCAGAGCACGTAGTAGTTGCCTGAAGTTTTAAACTTTGCTTCTTATTTCTTTTAGCAGAATAACCTCTGAAATCCCGTTATTTTTTAAAATACATTAAAGAGCTTCAATATTTCTTCCTGTCAGTGACAATAAATGGTTTAGAAATTACAAAAGATGAATAGTCTCATCTTATCATCTAGAGTAAAATAACTAGCTTCTTTCGTGCATCTTTTAAAAATACTGACCCGTTCTTACCAACCACATGACTCCTTTTGAAATAGTTCCATAATGTAGATTAATAAATTTCAGTAAGTTTTAAATTTTCATTATAACTTGATTTTGCAGATTTTTCTGGTTTAAGTTCAAAAGTAGACTTTTCATACTCATTCGTACTTGGCAAAAGCAGCTTATATCTATCATAGGCTGCACCCGATTGGAACGTTAATCGTATTTTCCCGGATTTTGAACCAGAGAATGTCCCCTTGTTGAAGCAGCTGCCTCTTAGTCTATGTACAGATTCCACCACAGTACAATTAAAGTATTAGGAAATAACCCATTTTTCTCAATGTTATCCTTAGTTATTATCGACAGTCAGATGCCTTTGCAGAGTCAGTAAAGTACAGGTAAACATGTTTCTCGAATTCTCTGATTTCAGGCAAGATCCATCAGACAGCAGTGGTACCCTCATTCCACATCCTTTTCTGAAACTGGCTTAAATTTCAAGCAGTTCTCTGTCAATGAACTGTTACAACTGTTTTTGAATTATCTTCTGCAAAATTTTACTTGCATGTGATAATGATTATTGTCATTAAATTAATTCTGACTCACAGTGACCCGCATATAAGGTTTCCAAGGAATGGCTGGTTAACTTGATCTGCTGACCTTTTGGTACAAACCGACCTTGCAGTGCAACACATTAACCACAGCGCCACACCAGGATACTATTTGTTAATTTCTGTGTTCTGCCAGGTCACTTTTATTTGGAATGTTCACAAATATGGATCTCTTTTGAGTTTGGTCGGGTAGCCTTCTTCCAAATTTCTTGGCATAGGTGAGTGAACACTTACTAGCATTGCATCAGTTTATTGAAACTTCCCAATTGGTATTCTGTTGATTTTTCTCAAGCCTTGTTTTTTGTCAATTCTAAATAGTGTTGCTTGAACTTCATTACTGTTGGATCTTGATAATATGCTAATCTGGAATGACTGAATGTGTACTTATTTTTGGTTCAGTGACTACACTTCTATCTTTTGATGTGTCCTGCATTCAAATTTTTATCCTTTCACCACACTTAGTAAATCTTTGCTGAGTACATAATCCAAGAATATGGACTATGATGAATGTGGCATCAAGATTGGAGAAAGACTCATTAAGAACTGATGATAATGCAGATAACACAACTTTGCTTACTGAAAGCAAGGAAGACTTGAAGCATTTGCCTAAGTAGATCAGATACTATACATCGCTGTCTTTATGGATTACAGCCCAACATAAAAATCTTCACAACTTGACCAAGAAGTAACATGATGAGCATAGATAATACTGAAGTTGTCAAGGATTTCATTTTACTTGGATTGACATGGAAGCAGCAGTCAAAAAAATGATACCTTGCAATTAGCAAACATGCAAAATCTGTAAAACAAAACAAAAAGCCCTCCAAAACGTTAAAAAGCAATATTCCACTTGGAGGACAAAGGATATTTTCATTTGTCTCTACTGCATGTGAAAGCTAGATAATAAGGAAGACTAAAGAAGAATTGATGTATTTGAGTTGTGTTTGTGAAGAATGTTGAATATACCACGATTGCCAAAAGAACGAACAAACAAGTACAGCGAGAAAACACGATGGCGAGATTTTGGGACATGTACTTTGGATATGCTATTAGGTGGGACTAGTCTTTGGAGAAGGACTTCTTTCTTGATAAAGGTCAGGGTTAGCAAAAAGAGGCAGTGGCTTAACAGTGTTTTCATAGCAAAGATTGTGAAGACAGTGCAGAAACTGGGCATTCATTGTTTACTTCTGTTGGTTCCTGGGAACCAATAGTGTAGCAATTAACAACAGATCTTGACTTTTAACAGGAAGCGTCAAAAGTAATCAAAGGAGTGCTGAATTCTTTCAATTCTTATTTTTCTAAGTAAGTAGGCTTTTGGTTCCTGGGGTCTCAGGTACTCAATATTGCAGTTGTAATGTGAAAGCAGCCAAGGGCAATTTGTAAACATGAGTATGCTGTGTCCAATAAAACTTAAATTGTCGCATCATGAAGTATTTTCAATCACAAAATGTAAACGTGTCAACTGAATTCTGAATCAATGGCTCCATGTGTTTCAGACAAGAACTGTACTCCATAGGTGGTTCAGTGGCTGTGATCTCTTGGAAGTAGATTGCCAGTCTTTTCTTCAGAGGCTCCTCTGGGTTGAGATTTCATCTGGTTGTGGTTAAGTGTTGTGAAGTCGGTTCCACCTCATAGTGATCCTGCATAGGGTTTCTGAGACTATAAATCTGTGGGAGCAGAAAGCTTTTATCTTTTCCCCACAGAACAGCTGGTAGTTTTGAACTGCTGGCCTTGAGGTTAGCAGCCCGACTCTTAACCACTGCACTACCTTTCAGCTAGTATTTCAGTATTCAATTTTTTAAAATCAGCGTTATTGAAACAGACTTCCACCATTGGCAACCCATCTTTTTGGTGACCTCACATATTGAATAGCAGTGCACACTTTAATCCACTTGTATGTACATTTAAATTGATGCCAATTTCATAAATAATCCACTACACATTATTCTCTGATCATATTTTTGTTTTGCAAATTAACCGATTAACTGTTAAGTGTTGTCAAGTTGGTTCTCACTCGGCCACTGTGCTTTCCAAGGCTGTGAATCTTTGAAGGAGCAGAAAGCCTTTTCTTAATCCTATGGAGCATCTGGTGGGCTTGAACCGGTAACCTTGTGATTAGTAGTCTAGTGCTTATCCTGCAGAGCTACCATGCTTGTATTATAACTTGATTCCCAGAAGTGCAGTGTTGGATGAAAGGATGTATGCACTTTGGCAGGTATTATTCAATTGCCATTCCAAAAGCTTCATCTGTGTACATGCCCAAATCCTAAATACAGGTTTTAATGTCTCCACAGTATGCCATCATATGGGCATATCATATCCAGTGAACTGTTGCTTTCATATTTACTTTACTTCCATGTCTTACCATTCTAGTAATGTAAATCTTTGTTTACTGTAGATGCGATGGATTCTTAATAGCATAATTACTTGGTCAAAGCGATGTGTGTTTTTAAGGTTCTTGATACACCTTGGCCAATTATCTAAGGAGTAAATTTGAGGAACGCAGATTTTGAAAAGAATGTCCTGAGTTAGAATTCTATGTGTTGAGAGGTATTTTGTCAGGTGTTACAAATGCAGAAGAGTAACTTTTGGGAAAATAAAGTCATGTCAAAGCAGAGGCATTTAGGACTAGTTCCTGGCAAAATTGCATGCAGACCACGTGAGTTCAATTCTTGGCCAATGCCCTTCAACAGTCTGTCTTTGGAGGTTTCTACATTGCTGACCAGGTTTCCGCAGAGCTTTCAGTCTAAAATAGTTGATTTGGGGATGTTACAGAGCCTGGTGTTTTTGGTGAGCGTGGGGTCAATGCCTTAGCTGCTTTGGTAAGATAGGCCTTAGGTGCTTTTTACCTTGCTGCTAGAATTAGATGCTCAAGTTACGGGGAGAAAAAAAATATTAAGGATAGCAGAACTTTTCAACCCCAAGTGATTTGCCTTTTGCTCTACAGCTCTAAACGGTTAATTATTTTGTAGGGGAATATTTAAAAATAAGATTTTATTCCTTTTGAAGATGGTGAATCTTAGTCTGAATAAAAAGTTATACAACCTTGATACACGTTTTAGCAACTTCTGATGTGAAACTAAACACCTAGCAAGTTCCTTCTCTGAGAATATAGAAGAGCCTTTGAGAGAGGAAACCTGTTAGGCCACAAGTGGTGTTTGGAAACTCATTTATGAGACGACACATCCATTAAGGAAGGGGAGTGGCCAATACCCGAGCTCCTGGAATAGTGGTACAGAGATGCCTTTTTTCTTCCATCGTTAGAAAAAGCATCGGGAGAGTACAAGCCAGTAGCTGTCATCAAGTGGATTCCAACTCATGGAATCAGTGTGCAAGGCAGAACTGATCCGTAGGAGTTTTAAGTTTTTATTGTGAATTATGTGATAGTTTACAGATCCATAGGGTTTTCCAGGTTGGGGTTCGCTCACAAGGTGTCCCTGGGTAGGTTTGAGCTGCCAACCAGTCAGCTGGCAGGCCTGCGCTATGTCATTTGCTCCACTTGGGGATGATTACTGACAACCACTGCTGCTGCTGTTTGACTTTGAGCATTTATGACTGTGTGACAGAACTTCCCCCTAGGTTTTTTTCTAAGCTGTTAAGCCCTGGGGTGGTGCTGCAGGATAATGTGCTGGTCTGCAAGGTCAGCAGTTGAAGCTTACCCGCCATGCCTCGGAAATCCTATACAGGGTTGCTGAGCCGTAACTGGCTTGACAGCATTTGCAGCTCTGGTAGCGAAGTGGTTATGAATCGGGCTGTGAACCTTAAGGTTAGCAGTTCGAAACTACCAGTCGCTCCGCAGGAGAAAGATGAGGCGTTCTGCTCCCGTTAAGATTTACAGCCTTGGGAACCCTGTACAGGGTCGCTATGGGTCGGAACCGACTCGACGACACTTAACAGCAACAAGAGTCTTAACAGGAGTAGGTTGCTAGCACTTTAACACAGTAGTTTCTCTAACAAAGATGAAAGTGTACCACTAGTAAAAGGGTGTAGTTACAGATGGGAGAACAGTGGTCTGGAATGCCAGATCAGACAAATTGTCGCTTATATGCGGTGGTGTTTGTGGTCAGGTTGAATGTTTGAACACACTAAGTTCATAGTTAAGGAAGCAATGTATTCAATACATGATTACCTTTAAATATTTTTCAGAGTTAAAAGCATTTATCTGCCCCATCAACAGATAGATAAAACATAGCACATATATACAAAGGACTCAAATGAATTCTTGATACATGGGTGGGTCTTGTTTCACTCAGCATGTCTTCCAGCTCCACCCAAGAGGTACATGAACATAACATTGTATGACCTCACAATCTATGACAAGAAAAGTAAATACATCAAGACTAAAGTTTATTAGTGATTATGAGAAGTTAGATGAAGGTGGAAATGGGGGGGCGGTTTACAGAGTTTCAGTTAACAGTGATGGAAAGTTAGGGGGTTGCATAGCCAATTAATTGTAAGTGCTATTACCAAGTTGTATACCTGTGAAAAGTTGAGTTGGCTAAAGTTGCAAGATAATTCTGCACTAAAACGCTGTTGAGGTTGCTTCTATCCAACCAAACACCCCATGGGATCTGGTTCTTTGGAAGTTTAGGACCATGGTTTCATGGGACATCCAAGTTGATTTGCTTGAATACGTTTAGTGCTTTTGCTTTACCTCTTAGTTTGTTGCATAGTGCCTGGGGTCTTGGAAGTTTGCAAGTGGTCATCCAAAGCACATTTATTTGGTATCTATTCACCTGGAGCAAGAGAGGAATGAGTCAGGACCAGGAGAATATGAAACATGGCTAATTGCCTCTGAACAATTTGACTAGAAGGAATGGATGGTGCCCTGCTACTTACTGTATTGAAAATTTACATCAAACATTCTATAGCAGAATCCTGATCAAAAAAGGGAAAATGTAGAACAGAATGGCAAATTCTAGTGCACTCTAGATTTTCTAGAGTCGTGGGAAGTAGATGGAGCCCTGGAAACGTTGTTTTGAGGTAATTTTGAAACCTTAAAAAAAAAAAAAAGCCGAATTTCTCAAAATCGATATGGGATCAAACTAACAGGAATTTGAAAGGTTAGATAGGAAGCTTAGGGGCTGGGGTTTTATATTAACAGGGGAGGAACAACTTGGAAAAGGAGCGTGAAAATGGTTACCTAACTGGAGCGTGTCATCAATGTCACTGAATTACATGTTAAATTGGTGTATGTTTTACTATGTACATCATTAACAGCAAAAAGCCATGTACCTTAAGTTTCAGAACACTGGTTATTTACCATATCTGTTGAGTTCAGTTATGTTTAAAAACAAAACAGAGATAATTTCCATTTTTTATTCAGTTTTCAAATATAGATATAAAAAAAGTCAAGATTCTTACACCAGTTATCTCATATGAGACCATGCAAAGCATTTCAATGTGTCTACAGTAATTGTTTCTCTTCAGTTTTGTGGCTTTATACAATGGTGTGATCAATAAAATTGAATGGCAAGTGTCTGTTTGAAAAACATTACCTGTTTACAAAAACATGCAGGACAGTCTGCACATCTTTTTACAAGAATGGTGTTTTATTTTTTAACTTGGGAGGCACATGACACTGAATAATTTAGCTGCCCAGTTTTATTCAACTACCACACAAAAAGCACAATTGATAGTCCCAACACTCCATGAACTGGAGGTTAGAAGAGTAGACACGGTTTGGTATTAGGTTTAACGGTTACCCTTTCTTCTGAAGAACAAATCTTTGGGCCTTTCCTATGTTGCTAACTGGGTTCCAAAACACCACACCTTCCCCTTCCCCCATGGGACACGGAAAGTGTGACAACAGTCATGTAGTCTGTTGCATTATACAAACAGAAGACCTGGACACTTTGTTAGTTGCATAGACTAATGGCAGTCTGTAAAATGGCACTGAAGAAAATCCTGGCGCAAGTGGGGCTACTTCATCCAAATGTCTGACCAAAGAAAATTATACAGTAATATTTATAGGCTAACTTTTGATTGACATCAGTACTGTACATATTTTACACATCAAATACATAGTTAAAGAATTTATAAAATAAGATCATGCATTACCTCTAAGACTATGATGTACAAGATAAACCAACTTCCCTCCCCTACCCCAGAGTACTGTGACAGCATTTCAAGTGGAAGCAATCTTATATACAGAAACAATCCAGTCTCTCTGCTGTGAAAGTGTTACTTAAAGACATTTAAGAGAATTATGAAAGAAAAAAACTTAGTTCATTGAAGATTGATAAAAAGCATCATTTTTTTGGATTAAAAAAAATGTTTTTTTAAAAAACACTCAGGATACATAACCTCTGTACAAAGAAAAATACAAAAATTCTTAATCCTATCTGATCGTACTACATAATTTAGAAGGAAAGTATGTCATTGGTTAATAGTTATTTTCTACTTTACTCATTCCTTTGACAGCATTAATTTGTGAATTAAAGTTTACATTAGCTCAGCTGTATTTTTGGCACAAGATTCTCATATTTAAGACAGTGGCACCAATTTTCCTTAAGTGTAACAACACTATTTTTAGCAGCAATTACTTTTTAAAAGTTAACAACTGGTAGAACAGAGAACGTTTCACTGCAGTTTCTACTTTACACTCACTAGTTACTAATATTTACAAAAGGCTTAAATCTACATAGAGATCAATCTTTCCATCTTAACCAAAGGATTTCTTCCACCTCACTTCTGACGTGGTTGGGGAAGTGTGCAGGTTTAAGAAAGGTACCCAGGTGTTCTGGGTTTTAAATGAGTATAAATGTAATTCTGAAACCAAATATTCAGGGTACATGTTAAGCTGCCCCAAAAGTTGTTAGGTGCTATCGAGTCGGTGCCGACTCATAGTGACCTTATGCACAGCAGAATGAAACACTGCCTGATCCTGGGCCAACCTCACTACTGTTGCCATGCTTGAGTCCATCGATGC
>NW_006408692.1:496803-509818 GCF_000296735.1 Chrysochloris asiatica | reverse complement strand
CCAACTTTCGCATGCATATGAGGTTATTGGAAATACCATGGTTTGGGTCAGGTGCACCTTAGTCCTCAAGCTGACATCTTTACTCTTCAACACTTTAAAAAGGTCTTATGCAGCAGATTTGCCTAATGCAATACCCCGTTTGATCTTTTGACTGCTGCTTCCATGAGTGTTGATAGTTGATCCAAGAAGAAAGTTAGTTATATCATAAATAGTACCTATTGATAACCTATTAGGATGAGACACTTGAAGGGTGCCCTACTATTAGCCTCTAACAACTGACCTGCTTGAAAGCCAAAAAGTTCTTTTTATTTCCACTGTGAAGTTTCCACTGCAGTCCTGTGGTTGCGGTCCTAACTGAAGAGGTGTCCTGAAGTTTAGAAGTATTTTAAAAGCATTGTACCTTGAGGGAAATTTGGTTTGAAGGTACTCTGTGCAAAGAGATTATTGATAAGGGGAGACGGCAACTAACCACAAATTCCATGAACATAGCTTTCATGGTGCATGCATGTGTTCCATGCAAGCTGCTAACAGTACATCCCTAAAAAATCACCAACTCTACATCTGTACTTCATGTTCAACTACATTTGGGAAATAGCCTGAGGAGGCTAGGGACATAATACTGGGTGTGAAATTGAGACAAAGGCATTGACAAATGCCTGAAAAGAGAAAATTCACTTGTCAAAACATTTACTGGATAATACAAAGCTAGTAAATCGGAAATGTGATCTTTTGAAAACAAATTTTGATAAATACCAAGAATGATCATTTTTCCCAATTCTCATCACAGAAGGATTTGTTTAGATATGTTAGTGCTGTGAACGAGAAAGCAATGTAGGGGGTAAAACAGACCCACTATTAAGGTGACTTGACAAACCAGATGACATCACATGGACAAATACTCTGAAAAAATACTGTGAGAAAAAACCATAAACAACATATGGGGGAGGGACACAGTTAAGGCATCTTAAAAAAAAAAAAAAACCACATGGCTTTGGCTTATTAAAATATTTTACACTATTTTAATATATATATATATATATATAAAAGATTTGAAAGCATCTGGAAAACACGCAGATTGTTTGAAAACCCTGCATGGCAAATTGAGACAATTTGCAAGCATCATTCAGATGTTTGCCAAGGAAAAGAAATCCTCTTTCCTGGTGACGTTACAATGGGTGGTACAGGGTCCCAGGGTCTCTTATCTTATACTAGATGGTAACCCAGAGGTCTGTGCAGCAGTTACAAACAAGGCATTATTGTCTGCAAGGGAAGGGACTGTGGAATTTCCATTGGTTGGGGAACAGCCCAGCTTTAGTTTTTCCAGATACTCTGCATGGACGGGTTTATGACATTGGAGAACTTTGATGGCATCTTCTACTTTAAACCATTCTCTCTTCCTTCCTAAAAACAAAACAAAACAAAACAAACGGCATTGGTTGGCTACACAGTCAAGTTTTGCATAAGGAATAACTTTTTTTTTTTTATAAGAAATGTCTTTCTTAGACACCTATTGCATGTCCAATTCCCACATGCAAACAGGTAGGCAAGGGCAGGCACTTCATTGTCTTCCACTGAGAGGAAAGAGAACATTTTAAGGAGTGAATTGTGTACAACACTGCTAGGTATTATTGGAAAACAGTGTTAGGAGAATTGAGTCACCCAGAGAAGAAAGTACTGTCAAATCTTAGGCATTACTAGGTAGCACATTTGGTACTTTTAGTCCCCAAAAGATATGACTGAGGCTAGGTAAATGGTCAACAGTTTAGGAAATCAAGATGTACTTCCAACTAAAGGACAAGAGCTTGAGGCCTTTAGCTTTACTATCAGTATCTCAACACATCAGGGCAGTCAGGAACTGTGTGTGCGTCTGTGGCTTAGGAGTAGGGAGGGGAAAGACAACAGAATGCCTGAGCTATACTACTGAGCCAAGAGTTGTACCTTCCCAAAACACTAACCCACTCCCACTGAGCTGATTCAGACTCAGTGACCCTATAGGACACAGTAGAACCTCTCCACAGGATTTCCAGGACTCTTAATGTTTACAGGAGCAGTCAGTCCTTTGTTTTTCTCCCATGGAGCAGCTGATGGGTTTGAACCACCGACCTTGTAGTTAGCAGCCCAGTGCTTAACCCATTGTTCCATGAGGGCTCCTGTACAAGACCCTTGAATTAAAGAGCATGTATATAACCCTGAAATCTGGTTATGTGAAAGCCAAACTGGTTGTATATAGTACTGGGATTTAAGAATTCCTAATAACGAAATACACATAACTTTCCAATGCAAACCTCATGATTAAGCAGTCTAAGCTGATTAAATACCACGAGACGTACGACAAGTATGACAAGTGGCCCATCATATCTCTGTAAGTACAGGGCATGTGAATAGGAACAGCATACCAGGGAAGAACCCTGAAGATTGTTCAGATATAGATACTGACCTTCCTTTCTCCAAGAGAAGGCTCTTACACACTGTCCAGTCAGTTCTAACTCATAGTTACCCTGTACAGGGGGATTCCAAGGAGTGGCTAGTGGGTTTGAACCGCCAACCTTGTGGTGTGCAGTCCAGTGCAGATCCTACAGTACCACACCCGGCGATTCTAATTATGATGCAGGTATGTAGTATTTGAATTAAGAAAATTCAGGTAGCAAAAGGAAAGGAAAATTACCTATATTAACAGAATCTTCCCAATCTTCTAATATTTCTGTGACAGTAAGAACATAAACATATGTTCTGTGCTTTCGGTCTTGGTTCTGCTTGAATATAAAAAGGAAAAAAAAACCCATTTTAATCTGCAAGCGTACATAGCTATGTACAAAACACAGTGTCTGCTCATTAGCTTAGTAGATTCGCCAACACAGGCAAGTATACTCAGTTGTGCAATCCAGCACAGATGTGAGCTTACGTAAGACAAAACATTCAAAATAAGAAGACAGGAGATTAGAAATTGGGCTTTCTTTTCTTAATCCACCCTAATGCAGTGAAACTGTCAATACGAAACTTTTAGCGCTTTGTTTAATTTTCTATTTAACAAGTTATTTTCATAAGGAAGAAAATCTCAGGCTGTGTGTGAATGCCTCTGCACTGAAGGAAGACCAGTATTCCTGCTGTGTTACTCTAGGTTGTATCCCCTGGAGCGACTCCTAATGCTGGCAGCCTTTTCAAGCTGCAGAAAACTGCTTCCTTTGGGGCCTCTGCAGGGCAGATAGCCCCTACTTCTTTAGAACATTCCTCTCATGAGATCTATCAAGATGCTCAGAGATCACAGCTGTAGAAACAACTCTGACTGGGGATTTTTAGATTGCCCAGAGATTACCGACTGTTGAAAAGGCACAGATTCAACTGGGCTGGGATGAAGTCAAAATATTGGTATTTTTTAATTCCTCAGATGAACTAGTCTGCACAGCCAGGTTTGGAAAGACCTCAGAGTCTGTCCATTTCATTTTTACCCACTTAAAACTGCTTTTTAAACTTGTCTATAAATTCAAAATTAAACACAGGTTGGCACTTAAGATGAAGGAACCCAACCAAGCTAATTGCTGTTGATTAGGTACGACTTAAAAAAAAAACCACAAACATTTTCATTGCTTTAAGAATCAGTTGTCTGACCACTATGGCTAGTACATAAATACATTTTTTTAATGCTATATTCCTCAATTCATTAAATTCACTGGTGAAGGTTAAGACCATTCTAATTTTCCCTCATGGTTCCTAGACGGAAAGGTACGTTGGTTAATATTTTCTTCTCACATTCTATGAATTTAAATAGCATTCCTCAAGCACTTGATATTATTACCTGTAATATACAACTTTTATTGATAATTTAGAGGGTTTCTTCAAAAACTTTGTTGTCAGCATATTGACAAAGTTGTTCCATGGCTACTCCGGATCACAGAAAGCTCTCAATATGTTTTCCATTCTAACCAGAAGATGGCGCTATTTAACTGGGTAAGCAAATACTGACGTCTGGACAAGGATGCAGAAGAAGAACCTGGAAGACTTTACTCCTAATGGTTACTCTTGTGGGAGGTAACCAACTCTACCATGTTCCATAAAAATCAGGACTTTTCTTTTAAATTATAGCCAATAGGTTTAAAAATGAAATTTATTGTTCCAGCAGAAGGAGCACGCTAACCCTAACCTTTAAACAATATCTTGGAGGCAGAGGGTGGGGGTATGAAGAGAAACCAGTAAAACTCATCGTGTTTCTGGTATGTTGTGTATCTTGTCTGAAACTGGAATGGAAACAGTCTTTGAAAACAGCTTGGGTCTCATGACCTTACTTCGTTGTCCTCATCTTCCATCATGGAATACCTATCACTTCCAATTCCATCCTGCCCTTGACAACAAGGGGTTAAATGGAGCAGAACTCTATTCTGTTGGTGTCAATCCAATTCAGTCCTTTTAAGGATAAAGTCATTGAGCCTCGTGACTCATTGGGGAATGGATACATTTTCCCCAAATCTTCCAAAGACACCCAAGCACGTTGGGTGATGCTTTAGATATTGAATCTCCTAAAAAGTCTACATAGCTAGACAATGTACAGTGAATGAGAGAAATCTTTCTATGTTCAATCCAATTAATTATCATGTGGAAGTAATTACTACCATTATGATGTTGTATAAAACTATACAATTGATGGCATATAAAAAAATTAATTCGCTTTTACTTGTTGTTGCAAAGTGCCATCGAGTCAGTTCTGACCCATAGCGACTCTTTATAGGGTTTCCAAGGAGCAGCTGGTGAGCTTGAACCGCCAACCATATAGTTCAAACGGCTCTGAAGTCGGGTGCATTAACCCACAGTGCCACACCAGAACTCCTTACACCTCCCTCCTAATCCTTAAGATTTACTGATTTACTTGCCTAATGATAAATCAGGCTGCCAGACCAGATCATTTGGATGACTCTATTAATACTAACCAGTCAGGAGGATTACTTTGGGAACTCACCTCAAATATGCCCAGGAGTCTCCCTAGTTTTCCTTTGACACCAGCCTATTTAAAAAAAAAAAAAAATCAATTTATTAAAAATGCAGTTTTAACCTTTTCATAACCAAAACTGAATGCTGGCTGTTTTGAAATCTGAATATGATAGGCCCACCCACACCAAACTTCTGTGCCTTTTTTTTGCCTGCACCAGCATTCACAATGTGTGATTTGCCATAACAACACAGCTTAATTTATTCTACATTTAACCTCCTATTGATGAGGTCTGCCATTGGTTTTCTAAGAAATGGCAAAGACTGATAGAAATTCGACAGTCTTCCAATTTAGGACAGCATTCATGAATGAAAACAGACTGTTCTGCATAAATAAATAGTGGATTCCCCTTTCTTTCTTAAGGGCCTATTCTTCCTTCCTAGTTTTCCCATGGCTCAGGCAATTCAATTCTTTCCAAATACTACCCTTCTACTGCAAAGTCCTCATTGCTCATAGCTAGACTGGTCTGGAAATTCAGTGTGCTCCCTGCTTAAATCCAATTACAGATGGATAATTGCTTGCTATATATTGTTTTCTTGGTGTTCTACCCTCAGAAAGTTGCTCATACGTCAAAGTTCCTTTGACGCCTTTCCTATATATACACTGAGTCCCAGTGAGAGAGTTTCAGCAATCACTGCCTGTTTATACCATAACTGCTATTCAGCAACTTCAGATGGTGCTTAATGTCTGGTCTGCTTGCCAGTGCATAAAAAAGCACGTTCTATCCAATACTTACCAAGTGCAAGAAGCAGGCCATGTATATGCTTTTGCACATGTGTGTATACCAGATTTTAATGAACTTTAAGACAAGGCAGGTAAAATAAAGCAATGTGCTCTCATTAATTTGAATGAGAATGAGGTGGAGCCCAGGATTCATATTTCTGAGCATTCTTGCTCAGGTAATACTAATCTAACTCTGGGGTATGGCTGTCCCGTTCTACAATTCCAGGGGCTTTCCACAGGACATTTTAGCCCATTTTACCAGGTAGGAAACACTACCTTTTTTGGAATATGCTAGCTCTAATCACATGCTTAAAAATATCACACCACACAAAACTAAAGCCCCGTGTGACCTGCCCATCTGGCCATCTCCTGAGTGTCCTCCTATAAAATCTCCAAATACAGACAGTGTGAAGGAGAACAAGCAAGCTTCTCTTCATCTCACCTCTTCATAAACTTCCCTCTCAGCAGCGCCTCCCGGTTCTTCCTCAGGCTCCATTCCGCCTCCGGGGACAATCCACTGGTCCGGATACCGACTACTACTCACTAGCAGCACCTACAAGAAGGCCCACTGTTACAACACGTTCCTTCTCTCTCTTACCTACTTAGCTGGTGCCCTGGTCGGGTGCTGCAGGATAAGCATTGGAATGCAATCAGTAGCTCCTATATAGATAGGGTCACTCAATGGCGACAACCTACTTAGTTAGCTTGAATTGAACCAGACAACTCTCATAAACTCAGCCCCATGCTTTTCAAGGTTGCAAATATCACTAAAAAATTTTTCAGTATAATTATTAGGGGTACACATGAAAACCGAAAAAGCAGGTGACCGTCTTTTAAAACATGGTCTTTATATGAAATTAGAATTCAAGAACAGCATGATCACAATACTAAATCATTCTGTACCTAGTGAGCTCATTTAAACTACCAGATTCAATGTAATAAAACCCCTGAATAGTAGGAAAGGATGAAAACAAAGACTTGGTTTATTACCACCCCCAGAACTGTATGCACTGAGGTGTGTGGTACATCACTGACTCTTGAATTATAGAATCCTTCATTAGCGGCTCTTTCCAAATTTATGGCTATGTGACCATAGGCAAGTCAACTGCTCCCAGCCAGTTCCCTCATCTATAACGTGGTGAGAATACTTAGAGATGACTGATACAAGGAGCAAGGAAATGCATGGGAAGCCAATGCTTGGTAACGAGAATGTGCTCGTTAGTGGGTGGAAAGTGGGTGCGTTCATATTCCAAACCTACAAAAACAAGCAGAATCCACTCCTGTTTCCATTACCAACCAAACAACCGAGCCGACTGTCATGAAGCCGATTCCAACTCACAGAGACCCTGTACAGCGTTTCTGAAACAAAATCTTTGTGGGAGCGGGCAGGCTCATCACTCTTCTACTGAGCAGCTGGGGAGTTTGAACCACTGGCCTTGTGGTCACCACCCAATGCCTAACCTGGAGTTCCACCAAGACTCCTTCGTTTTGATAACAGACAGCTGTAATTTATAATTGGGAGTCCTGGTGCTGTGGGTGAATGCACTGGACTGCAAGCCGATTTGAACTGCAAGGTCGGTGGTCCAAGCTCACCACCTGCTCCTCAGAAACCCTATACAGGGCTGCTATGGGTCGGAACTGCTTGATGGCACTTAACACCACCAATGTAATTTATAATCTAGAATAAGGGTTGGCAAATTGTGGCCTACCACCTGGTTTTGTACAGCCTGCAAGCTGAGACTGATCTGTACATTGCTCAATTTTATGAAATTCAAATATACTCACAATCATTCATTTACTTATTTATCCATGGTGGCTTTGTGTTATAATGCAGATTTGTGTGATTGCGACAGAGACTGGATATGGACCACAAACTGGAAACATCTGTGGACCTCGGATCCAGAACAAAATTAAAATGAAGTCTGCAAGATCTTTTAAAAGAAAAAATCTATGTTTCATAGACAAATACTGTGGATATTAACAAACCTCTTGAAACGGGTATTATTACATATCCAATTTACAAATGAAAATTAATTTGCGGGCTGTTTGTTAGTTGAAATTCACCAACTTAAAAAATGGTGTTGGTGTTAAGTGCTGGCGAGTTGGTTTTGACTCATAGCGACCCAGTATAGGGTTTCCAAGGAGTGGCTGGTGGGTTTGAACCATTGACCTTGTGGTTAGCAGTCCATTGCTTATTCTATAGTGCTTCTGTTCTCTCAACCAATGGAGTTGCATCAGCATATCAATTAGGCTTGTTCCCAGATTATGGTAGTTGTTTTATTATAATTACTGAGATTTAATTAATAAGGACAGAACAGAGTATATAAAAAAGACTAATCTAAAAGCTCTGTAAAGATTCATTAAAGGTGGGTTAATAAAAACTGCTACTGAATTACTATATTTTGGGCAAATAATGCCCGTTGCACAGTTCTGCATCCATGCCAGGAATGCTATACCACTATTTCTAACATGCTGATAGTGTCATTTCCCAACCCCCTCCTGGTCCAATGGACTGAATCTAAGACTTCATGTAAGTTTTTGTCTTGGTGCCTGAAGTGTATGTTTGGTTCCTACCCTCAGACACTTACCAGACTACCCTAGAGCAGATGTCCTTCCCTGCTCTCAAAATCACTTTCTCCAGTGCAGAAGAAGTTATTTTTTCACACTGGGAAATAGCCCTCAGCAGGACAGCCAGCCCTAGTCCAGGAGGACATGAGTCTGCACACAGGCTCATTTAACAGAGGGGCCCGTGCATCCCTTGTTGGGATGAGCTGGCCCTGACTCGGGCATCCATGGGTACCGGCTGTCACCCACCATGGGGTCAGCTTTCCCTGTGACGTACCTGGGCATAGATCAGCTACAAGGAACTCAAAACACTCAGGCCTGGCCATGAACTGTTGCAGAGCAAACATACAATTTCAATGATTTATTTACACGATCCATGACATCGTGACTATGGCTTACACCTGGTATTATACAAGTATGATCAAAAGTAACATGTGGGCTATTGACTGAGGGTGAATGAGGCCGAAACTCACTTTCAGAAATGTCATGAGACATAGGTGGTGCAAGCCAGAACTTAGATGCACAGAGCTCCCAAGGAAAGGCTGGTGGGTTTGAACCACAGACCTTGTAGTTAACAGTCCAATGTGTAACCTATAGCAACACACTAGGACTCTCTGCATATTGGTACGTATGGGCAAATTATTTATGTGGATGCACCATCCACATAAATAACAGACGAGACTGTACTGTAAAAGACTGGAAAAAAGAAAACCCCCAGAATGATTCTGTATCAGCACCTCTAAGTCCAAACTTGAAATGAATGGCAACCAGATTTCACCTTTGCATTCAAAAGAGAGGTATTCAAAGGTCTTGGCCTCGTATCAAGATGGTCAAACGAAGTGTCATATTTTAAATTAAAATAAAAAATGTTTATGGTATGAAAACATTAAATCAGCTATTGGTCCCTTTTCAGGCCGGTAGGTGTGGATTGACACAGTGGTAGCAACAATGGGCAGTGCTTCGCTCTATTGTTTGTAGGGTTGCTATGAGTCAGTACCGACTCAATGGCACCTACCAACAAAGGTGTAGAACCGGAGCAGTCTGGTTTGTGTGGACTGGACTGACTTCTTGATACACATGCTATGGTCTCTAAGCAACTTCCTGGATTACACTGAGAATGGGACAGGGCAGGTGCAGCCACTAGAAAAGTACAGCCTCATACAGTAAACAGGAAGTGTTTTTACCTCAAAACCATCTACATTCAAAACGTGTGCATCCTGAAAAAATGAAATCCAAAGTGTCATACATCTAGTTCAATGACTATTTTGTACTCAATTTCCCAAGGTAGTCTTTAAGAACTAAGTTGTTGTTAAGTGCCGCTGAGTTGGTTCTGATGCATAGCGATCTCGTGTAGGGTTTCCAAAGAGCAGCTGGTGGGTTTGAACTGCCGAACCTTGTGTTTTGCTGTCCAGTGCTGATCCTACAGCACCACACTAAGAGCTAAAGCACATAAGGTTAATAACGTTGAAAAATCCATCAGTATAGACGGCACCTGCTTTTTGAACCACCTCTTAAGCCTCAAACTTAAAACCAAACATTTACTTACAGGGCACCATTAAAATATTACCAAAGCTTTTCTCCTCCAGCCAAGGACATGGAACACCTGTAGGGTTCACCATCTCCCTTTCATCACTACTTTCCAGAAAGGTAACTGACAATACACATAACCCAATGCTGTCACAGTCCCTCCCACTCATAGTGACCCCATAGGACTGAGCAGAACTGCCCCGTAGGGTTTCCTAGGCTACAATCTTTACAGAAACAGACAACCATATCTTTCTTCCATGGAACAAGGTGGGTTGGAACTGCTAACCTTGTGGTTCGCAGTCCAGTGCTTTCCTATAGTCCAAGACTGATCTGTCATCGTGGTTAAGTCTGTTTCAACTTAGAGAGACCCTTATAGGGTTTCCAAGGAGCAGTTGATGAGTTTGAACTACACATGTGGTTCACAGTTCAGTGCTGACCCCTAAAGCGCCATACCAGGAGTCCAAGACTGATCTAGAGCATCTTAACTACATACCCCTGCTCACTCTGAGTAAGACACTTGACTTATTATTTCTTTAAAGAAAGCCCTTTCCAAAGGAAAATCAGAATCATGAAAGCAGGCTGGCAAACTAAGTCCACTGACTTTTGTCTTTACAATCTTAGGTGGATGGAGACTAGTTTTAACAATGCCAAATTTTCACTGAAATTGAGCACTGAGTTTTTCAACTTAAGTTAAGTTTCCTTAAGTTTTTCAACTTAAGGAAAATTACGTTAGAGAAAGAAACTGAACTTTGTTCTATACTTAGAAATCTTACAATATTGAACAAGGAACCACATACAATGGAAAGAAGAATATAGGTCTTAGGGCTTTCCCTCAAACGGTTTTTGGAGATGAGGTAGAATAGAGAAAACAACACAGCTTCAATCTCTGTGGCTGAAAATAGCAAGGAAATATAGATTTATAAAAATCTATACAAATAAGGAGCTCTGGACGTATACTGGGGCTGCTAACCTCAAGGTCAGCAGTTCGAAACTACCAGCTGTTCTGCAAGAGAAAGATGAGACTTTCTGCTCCTGTAAAGATTTACTGCCTCGAAACCCTATGCAGGGTCGCTATGAGTCGGAACTGACTCCACGGCACATAACCACCACCACCACCATACAGACAAATAGATAGCAGGAAAAAGATGAGGCTTTCTGCTCTTGTAGAGTTTTACAGCTTCAGAAACCCTATCCAGGGTTGCTAGGACTCAGAACTGACTTGATGGCACACAGACAGTAAGGGGCCCTAGTGGCTCTGTGGGTTAGGCAGTGGGCTGCTAACCATAAGATGAGAGGTTCACATACTTTAGTGGCTCTGCAGAAGGCAGATGAGGCTGTCTGCTCCTGTACAGATATGGGCTTAGAAACACTAGACAGAGTTTTCAGAGTCACAGTTGACTTAATGCTAGTGGGCTTGGTTTTTCATACAGACAATAACCTAAAGCTGTCAGTTCAATGCTGACTTATAACTTTATGTTGTTGCTGTTGTTAAGAACCACTGAACTAGTTCCAACTCATAGCAACTCTACATAGGGTTTCGGAGGCTGTGACTGTTGGCAGGAGCAGGAAGCCTCATCTTTCTCCTGTGGGGTGGGCTGGTGGGCTCAAACCACTGACCTTGTGGTTCGCAGTCTGGTGTTATTCTACAAAGCTCCCGTGCTCCATAAAGAAGAGAGTATGACATCATACAATTTCCAACGATGTCCTGGTGTGGCATTGTAGGATAAGCACAGGACTACTAACTGCAAGGCCTGAGGTTCAAACCCACCAGCTGCTCCTCAGAAACCCTATACACAGTTGCTGTGAGTTAGAACTAATTCTATGCCACTAACAACAACAAATCTGTATGGGTGCTGACTATCACATCTTTCTTCCCTGGAGCAGCTGGTGGGCTTGAACCACCAACCTTTAGCATTTGCATGCTTAACCATGGTGTCACCAGGGCTCCCGAGTGTGTCAGATGCATGAGGCTAGACTATGAAAGTGCACAAATGATTCCGATACTTGATCAATACCGTTAGTGAAAATGATGTTACATTGGATGCTGTTTATATCTTAAGTAGGAGGACATGTTAACACAGCTGTTCTTAGGTAGAAAGTTGAGATCAAGATGAACCCCTGAGCACGGTATCTAAGCACCCTTACCCTGCTGTATTTCAGAGGATTGTTACAAGAATCAGATAAGATTACATATATGACAGCCAATTCCGTGTTTATATGGAACTTTATGATTTTCAGAATTATGACACATGACCATTTCTCTTTGCAAAAAGGGTCTCACCAAGCTGAAAATCCTAGGGTTACAAAAGAGCAAAAGGTGGGTGCTGAGGGATCAGTGTAACAACACCTTATCACTCTAAAAACTCTAATGAAATAAAAAAGAACTAAATCAACAAGTTATATTTTGGTGATCTTCTGTCAACTGAAGGGCTGGCTATTTGAACCCACCCAGTCACTCCACTCAAGAGACCAGGCAATCTGCCTCCATGATGGTCACAGCTTAGAAAATTCTATGGGGCCACATAAGTTAAAAATCAACTCAAAGGCACCTAACAACAACATTCATCGAGTTACATATTTTCTAGGGCAGATAAAAAGATCTGATGTCATTTATTACTGTAGTGTTCCCATGTTAAGCACTCAAGGGACAATTACATTTTCCAGATCCTATACATTTAAAGTCTTCCACAAAAACTTCTATTAATATCTTGGAGGCTGTTGAAAATGTCCAGTACTGTGAAGAACTGAAATTTTATTTCTTACATGATGAACCTGGGATATTAGCACTGAGCAAAGTGAGTGTTTTCCGTATTGGTGGATGCCAACCAACCAAGGATCAGAAATATTGGGGGGAGAGTAAAGCTCCTAAAAAACAACTAAGTGTTCAAAGCTATCCCTCAAAGGCTAAGAGGGAGCATCAAGTACAATTTACACAGTATTATGTATGACTGTTGTTGTTAGGTGCCATCGAGTCGGTACTGACGCATAGCGACCTTATGCACAACAGAACGAAACACTGCCCAGTCCTGGGCAAACCTTATAATTTTTGCCACTCTTGAGCCCATTCATGTTGCCACTTTGCCAATGCATCTTGTTGGGGTCTTTCTCTTTTTCTCTGACCCTCCACCTTACCAAACATGATATCCTTCTCCGGCGACTGGTCCCTCCTGACAATATGTCCCAAGTATGAGAGACAAAGTTTGGCCATCTTGGCCTCCAAGG
>NW_006408692.1:480149-495943 GCF_000296735.1 Chrysochloris asiatica | reverse complement strand
GAGGACTAAGGTGCGCCTGACCCAAGCTATGGTATTTTTAGTAGCCTCATATGCATGTGAAAGTCGAATAGAGAATAAGGAAGACTACAGAAGAATTGATGCATTTGACTTATGGTGTTGAAATAGAATATTAAAAGTATTATGGACTGACAAAAGTCAGAATACTCCTTTAGAAACCAGGATGGTCAGACTTCATTTCTCATGCTTCGGATATTGTATCAGAAAGACATTGTTCTTGGTGAATTCAGTGAAAAAGAGGAAGACTCCCAACAAGATGGATTGGCACAAGGGCTGCAGCAATGGGCTCAAACGTAGCAATGACTGTGAGATGGGTACAGGACGGGGCAGTGTTTCAGTCTGTTGTGCATAAGGTACCAATGAGCTGATACCAACTTGATGGCACCTGACAACAACTACAGTTACCTGAGGAGCTCAGTGGCTTTGTAGGATAAGCACAGGAGTGTGAACCACAAGGTTAGCGGTTTGAGCCCACCAGTCATCTGCAGGAGAAAGATTCTGCTCCAGCAAAGATATACAGTCAAATACACTCAACAGCACTTAACAACAACTGTAGTTAACTAGAAGTCTTGGTGTGGCACTGTAGGATAAGCACTGGACCACAAGGTCGGTTTGAACCACAAGACCAGCAGTTCAAACTCACCAGCTAGCTACTCCTCGGAAACCCTTTACAGGGTTGCTATGAGTTAGAAGGTGTCCTGGTGTGGCACTGTGGGTTAATGCACTGGACTGCAAAGTTGGTTTGAGCTTCAAGGTTTGTGGTTTAAATGCACCAGCCTCGGAAACCCTATACAGGGTTGTTATGGGTCGGAACCGACTTGACAGCACTTAAAACCACTAGAGGTTTATGTATAGATCCACTGCCATTAAGTCAATGCTGACAATGTCCCTATGGGCAGAGTACACCATCCCATATTGGTTTTGAAACTGTAAATCTTTATGGGACCAGAGTCTTATTCACCCTCAGAATGTCTGCTGGGTTCGAATTGCCAAGCTTGAGATTAGCAGTTCAACACTTAACACATTATTTTACCAGACCCCTTTAGGCCTATAAAGGAGCTCTAGTAGCGTAGTGGTTACGAATCAGGCTGCGAATCTTAAGGTCAGCAGTTCCAAACTACCAGCTGTTCCTCGGGAGAAAGATGAGTCTTTCTGCTCCTGTAAAGATTTACAGCTTCAGAAACCCTGTACAGGGTCACTATGTGTCAGAACTGATTCCACGGCACATTAACAACCAACCTTAGTATAAACATAGACATTTAACAGGTTGTGATATACACTAAGTGGCTACTACTGCTATTATTAGTCAGTATAATTACTTTAAACTACAGATGCACAATTGTAGTCGAGTGCCATCAACTCGGTTTCAACTCATAATGACTCTGTATAAGGTTTCCGAGGAGCAGCTGGTGGGTTTGAACCACGGTCTCTGTGTTTCGTAGTCCAGTGCTGATTCACAGTGTCACACAGATGCACAATACTACAGGAAACTCAGAAACAACAGTTCATTTTGCTATACTGTATTTAACGCAAATGAGATTGTGTGGAATTGGTAGATATAAGTATGTCACTAATGATAAATCAGGTTGGTTATGCTAATGTTTTGAAATGTTGGAACAGCTTTTTCATAATTAAAGAAAGCCTTGACAATGTATCAAGATGAAGAAAAAAACCCCACACAAATTCTACAGAAGTGCCTAGAAGGAAATGGCTAGTTTAGTAGGGTAAAGGAGCCCTTCAATTTCCATAGAGTAAAGTACATGGGAAATCTACAGGTGCAGATGAAGAGATTGGTGACATTTCTGTGTATTTAAAACAGGCTATTTTGGAGTCCTTGGCTCTGTGGGCTAATGTGTCTTACTGCAAAGTTGTTTGAACTGCAAGTTTGGTGATTCAAGCTCATCAGCTGCTCCTTGGAAACCCCCTATACAGGGTCGCTGTTGCAACTGACTCGATGGCACTTAACAATAACATCATCATCATCTTGGAGTCTTGGGGTGGCACTGTGGGTTAATGCGCTGGACTGTAAAGTTGGTTTAAACCACAAGGTGGGCAGTTCAAGCTCACCAGCTGCTCCTCAGAAACCTTATATGCAGGGTCGCTATGGATCAGAACTGTCTCGATGGCACTTCACAATAACATCTTGCAATAGCATTAATTCTGATGATAGTGGTCTCAATTAGTAGTATCTTCACAGACTTAGGTTATTTTCCCATATAACACACACACACATTAATAACTTATATATAGCCCACATCGAAAATACAAGCATGATTGCTAAAAAACTGTATGGGAGTATATTATTTGCATACAAGTATGGTAGTATCTTCAGAAGTATGAGCCCCGGAGTATAATATTTGAAACGGGTTGTTAAACTACAACATTTATTGATATTATTTATTAAGATAATACAATAAATATTTTGAAACTCTGATTTTTCAAGAATACATTCTGCATTATTTGTAGACCATGTGTAGACCAGCTATCAATGCCTCTTGTACCATGTCTAGACACCACCCAGATTCAAGTCATGTGATCTCTCCACTTAGCAGACCATCCCATTTCGCTGCCAGATATATCTAGAACCCAAATTGTTGTTGCTGTTAAGTGCTGTTGAGATAATTCCGACCCATATAGTCTTTATTTTAAACCAAGTATTCTTTTCTTGCCTATCAGTACCTTTGGAGTCCTGGAGTCCTATCCTTAAGTTACTGCTTTGTAATTTGATCTGGTTGTGTAGTGGTTACGAATCGGGCTGCTAATCTCATGGTCAGCAGTTCTAAACTACCAGCTGTTCCGTGGGAGAAAGAGGAGGCTTTCTGCTCCTGTAAAGATTTACAGCCTCGGAAACCCTGTACAGGGTCGCTATGAGTTGGAACCAACTCCACAGCACATAACAACATCCTAAATTACTGCCCAACCAGATCACAATTTAACACCAAAATCCCAAACAACTCCTTGATGTTAAGTGCTGTTGAGTTGGCTTAGACTCACAGTGACCCTGTATAGTTTCTGAGGAATGGCTGGTGAGTTTGAATTGCCAACCTTGTGGTTCAAACTGACCTTGAGGTCAAGTGCTTATCCTATGGCATCTCCTTAGCCTAGTTCTACTTGGAATGTATGATCGATCGCTCCCTTTTCCTCACATTGAAATCCCTCTTCACCGGACACACATTGGATCTTAACTCCTTTGTATCATTCATTTGTCTAGTATATCTCACTACATAATATGCTCCTTGTTGTTGTTGTTGAATGCCGTCGAATTGGTTCCAATTCATATTCTGTATAGGGTTTCTGAGGAGCGGCTGGTGAATATGAACTACTGACCTTGAAGGTAGCAGCAATCCAGTGTGTATTTACAATGACTTACCAGGACTCCAAATATGTTTCTGAGGGGGGCTGACAACTTTCATTACTGCATCCTTTGTGACCAGTTACTAATATAAAGGTTGATGGTTTGAATGTGCCAGAAGAAAGGTCTGGTGAACGGCTTCCATACAGATCACACCCAAGAAGACATAATAGGGCACTTCTACTCCCAAGGTGGTTGCTACTTTGTGGCACAGGGGAAATTGACAGGAAAGCAGAGGATTTTCACTTAAACTATCACATACTTGAGTGTGTCCAGTAGAATCTGTTTTTGGTTATGGGAAAGGTCCCAGAATATATCACTCCAGCTACTTTATGGTATAATTGTTCATGGGCTTGCCTGGAAGCCTGACAAACTACAGGGTGGTTTCTCTAAAAAATCACTAGAGTAGGAGAGACAATGTAATCAAATAAACCTACAATTCTGAAACAAAGAAACTATGTTAAAAACAACAAAAAGCTCTGCCAAATTCTCTACCTTGGTACAAATGATTTCTGCTGCCCAGTTTCTTCCTATTTGGTAATACTTTGGTATACTGGTAATACTTCACAGGGCAGAAAAATATAAAAATTGGATAATATATTATCTTCCTCCCCCTTAAAAAAGGGATAGACTGTGCTGTCAGAACAATCTTTCTTTCAAGAAAAACTTAAGTTAGGGCTTCTTGTTAACTCCTAAGTAAGGTGAGAACATGATCAGAAAGTACTCTGGGGCTTAAAAGCCTGGGGTGTGTATGAGTGTCAAAGAAACTGAGTTTAATTCTGTCATTGTCCTGCAAATAGAGATGGCTCATTTATTCACAGTCTCAACTATAACACACCACAGAGATGAAGATTTCTCAAGCATTGAACCAGAACTGCTCCCTACTTCATTTTATCTAATAGCACTATCTCATGGCCTGAGTGGAGGTGAGGAATGTAGTATTTATTAGAATAGTAGGGAGTCCTGGGGTTGCGCTGTGGGTTAATGCACTGGACTTGCAAGGTTGGTTTGAACCACAAGGCTGGCAGTTCAGGCTCATCAGACACTCCTCAGAAACCTTATACAGATTCGCTATGAGTCAGAACCAACTCAATAACAACATAACAACAACAACAACAACAAGGCTCAAGAGCCAAAATACATTTCTGTGCTAAGGTAATTTCTAAAGTTTTACCATCTACACAATAAAGATAATTTGAATTTGAATTTCCTCACACATCCCCATTTTTTTCCCTGGGGACTTTTGTTTACTGATTCCAAGTTTAAGTCCTGGCAAAACTTCAAATTTACCACTTTTCACAAACCTCCCAAGCTTAGCCTCAAAACCTCACTCAACAAAGTGGGCACCCGGTTGATATGGCTGCAATTGGTGCCAAGATGGCAGCGTGAGGCAGAACTTAGCCCTGAACTTGGATGTACCACTAGTAGTTGTATCATCTGGGCATGGTACTAGTCTCTGAACCTGCCTGTCACCTACAAAACGCAAGTAATCAGCACTACCTCATAGGTGTGAGGATTACACATAACCCTCAACAAAGAATTAATACAATAGTGAACGAAGTCAGACAAGATCCTTGACCTCTCTTGATTACTTCCCATCAGTAATGGACTACGAACCATAAGATTGGCAGTTCAAACCCACCAGCTGCTTGAGAAACCCTATACAGAGTCACTGTGTCGAAATCGACTTGACAGCGCTTAACAACAACAACAACAACATTGCTGTTAAGCTGTTGCATTGGTTCCAACACATGGTGACCCTGTATAGGGTTTCCAAGGAGCGGCTGGAGGATTTGAACTGCCTACCTTTTGTTCAAACCAACCTTACGGTCGGTCCACTTCTTATCCTAGAGTGCCCAGTTAAGAGAACCCTAAGGGGATCCTTCTATCAAGGGCCTTTTAATCTTTTTTTTTTTCACATAGGGGACACTTACAGCTGCTGACTTTGTGAAAAAACAAACAAACAAAAAAAAAAAAAACATATATATATATCACTCAGAAACCCCAGGTTCCAGCTCTCCAGGACATAGACTAAATTTCTCTGGAAATGCCTTCAACATTTAAAGAAAGGCCTGGGATGAGCACCAACCAAACAGCCTGGTTTCTTTTCAGATCATAAAGACTAAAACAAAGGTTTGAAGACCACTTGATTTTTGTTAGTCCCTGGGTTACAGACATCCAACATCCAATTTATGTACAACATAGTAAATATTTGACACACACAATGGTTTATAATAAAAAACAGGTGTTAAAGATATTTTATGCATCCGGAAGTGTTTCTGTAATATTTTTTTATGCTAGAAAGTGACACTATATTGTACAATAAACACTTGACAAACTGTCCCAGATTCGGTACAAATCTTTGATTTAAACAGATTTATCAACAGAACTTGTTTGTTCGTAATCTGGGGGCTGCCTGTATCTCAAGGGCAACTACAGGACTGTAGAGTGTACACTGTCATACTTGTCTCTAACTACACCGACTAGCAATAAGGAAGCCATTAAATTCTCATCCCCAGCTTCAGCCGGGTATTTTATTGGATACATTTGATTGTGGAAACTGAACCTAGAATGTAAATGTCTACCTTGATAATCAGTGGCAGATTACCCAATAAGGTAAGCACAGGCTTACTTGTGTTTACTTATTAATCTGTAGTGAACAGTTTTACATTTTTTCCACTGCATAAAAGATTCTGCTTCTAATTATGGCTGACATCTCTCTCTCTATTCTACACCACCTTCCTAAAGAATCAAAGACTTAAATTTACAATCCCTGACTGGGACGGAGTACCCCCCATACAAAAAGTAAGCATGGGTTTACCTGCGTTTACTTAATCTCTGTGTTTACCTTGCTAACTGGGTAATCTGCCCTGTGTCTAAATCATTTTAGAGGTGACTATGCTAAATGGTTTTGATCAGCTACCAATGGATCATTACTGTCCTAAGCAAATGTAAAGCAATGAGCCAATTTTATATTAAATAACTGTAACTGAAATAAGTAAAAAACTATTCTCCGGGGAAACTTCAAGGGCCTCACTATCATCCCACACAGATTGGTCAATTATACAATCTGGACTGCTTGCTTTTAGGAGACGGGCTGCCTCTTCCTAGTGGACTAGCCAAAGAGCAAAGTAAAGGCGCCTTGGTAAATATGCCGAACATTAGAGATTACTATCTAAAAATGGCAACTTTGCTCATCTTTAGCCCGACTTCTGCCTTTTGGTGTTATTTTACGTTCTTCGTTAACCATCTTTCTACAGGCAGAAAACTTTAAACGAGGGAGCTTTTTTTTTTATTAAGGCTAATAGTGCCCCAGCTCTTGTGACCTAATGAGTCCAGTCAGATAGCAAGTGCCCAAACTAATCCCAGTGAGTTTTTATTATTATAAAGTCCGCGGGCTGTTTATCTATTCTAGAAAAATGTCTAGATTTAATCCACCACCGCAAATTGCTAAAACAAGGAAGGGAAACAAGAGGCTGAAAGGTTAGGGCTACCACATTCACGCCATTTCTATTGCCTTTCCCGCCCCTCGTTAGCACTCGGTTTTACGCTCAATTCGCTTGTAACATGGTGACTCCGCTAGGCGCAGCTTGCACAGCTAGGGACCTGCCGGGGGGCCAGGAGGCGTCTCGGCCTCCCGCCCTCCCGCCGGCCCAGATGGAGAAGGCTGGGCAAACCCCTTTGTCTCTCCTTCATCAACCCAGAGAAAGGAAGGAAGGAGGGAGGAGGAGGAAAGCGAATCCCTCCCAGTCCTGCAGCCAGATGGAGGATCGGCGGGGCGGTCAGGGGCTAGCCCGGCCTCTCTGCGCCCGCGGCGGGCACCGAGCGCGCCGGCCGCCCAGCTCTCACCTCGTCCTCCAGCTCGCTCCGGAAGCACAGGCACGCCGCCCGCTTCTTGAAGCCCTCGCGGTCATAGGTCCGCGTCTGGTTCGGCTTGAACTTCATCATAGAGACGGGCTCTTCTTGTCGCTGCTGCTCCGGCCGTCGCCGCGGGGGCCCGGCCGCCGCCAACCCGCCGAGGAGTGCGGGCGCGGCGAGTCGGGGAGCTAGGGATCAGTGCGCGCTGGGAGGCGATGCAGCCGATCAGTCCGGGGCCGGAGCCGGAGCCGGGGCCGCGACTGCTCCGACGTGGTGCGGAGCACAAGCGCGGGTCAGTGGAGCCTGTGAGCCGGGTTAGAAGCGCCTCCTCTGTCCGGGTGTCCACCGCTCTCCATGGAGCCCGCCGCCGCCGCTGGGGAAGAGCGAGGCTCACGCCACGCGGAGACAGTTGCAGACACTCGCCCACCAGGCAGCAGCACAGAGCCGGCCGAGCACCGCCCCCTCCGCCGTATTTAAGTCGGTTCGCGCCCGCCCCGCCCGGATCCCGCGCACCGTCCTGCGCGCGCCACCGCGCCTGCGCGCCGGGATCTTGGCTGCTGGGGTGGAGAGAGCCTGGCGGTTTCTCAGAGTTGCGCGCTGGCGCGCGCGGGGATCAAATTCTGTTAGTACTGAGCTCTTGTGGCGGAGCCGAGCGTTGGGGGACCGTACTCCAGTACAATGCCAGTAAATGGCAAATGAACCAAGACCACCTCCCTCCCGCGTGTAAATCTCACGACTTTCCCCACAAGGATCCTATGATAAGTAAGTGATTTACTGCATCAATCCTCAACTCCCTGGTCACGAAATGCCCCAAGGCATTACAACGGGTGCAGACTTCGCGGCGACTATAGTTGTTAGGTGCCACCGAGTCGGTACAGACTGATAGCTACCCCTATGTACAACGGAACGAAACAGTGCCGGGTCCTAGACCAACCTCACAATTTTTGCCACGCTTGAGTCTATTGATGCTGCCACTTTGCCAATCCATCTCGCTGTGGTTCTTCCTCTTTTTCTCTGACCCTCCACCCTACCAAACATGATATCCTTCTCCAGTAACTGGTCCCTTCTGACAATATGTCCGAAGTATGAGAGACGAAGTTTGGCCATCCTGGCCTCCAAGGAACACTCTGGCAGCCCATGGCACTTTCAATAGTCTCCTCTAACACCATAACTCAAAAGCATCAATTCTTCCAAGGTCTTCCTTATTCACTGTAGTTTTTGCATGCATATGAGGTTATTGAAAATACCATGGCTTGGGTCAGGCGCAACTTAGTCCTTAAGCCGACATCTTTGCCCTTCAATACTTTAAAAAAGTGTTGCGCAGCAGATTTGCCTAATGCAATAAGTCGTTTGATTGCTTGACTGCTGCTTCCATGAGTGTTGATGGTTGATCCAAGAAGAATGAAGTCCTTGACAACTTCAATCTTTCCTCCGTTGATATGAATGTTGTTTATTGGTCCAGTAGTGAGGATTTCTGTTTTCTTTACATTGAGATGCAATCCATACGGAAGGCTGTAGATGAGTCCAGAATTCCCATGTATAGCGCAGAGACTCAAGAAACCTGGAAAAATTAACACGTTAATTAGGACCCCCCCCCACCTCCCACTTTGGGTGAAAGAGGAGAGGAGGGTACATTTTCTTTTTTCCCCTCAATATTTAGTTGGGTGCAGGGTCGCTTGTATTCTTTCTCGAATCAGTTGAGGCTTAAATATTTCTTTGAAATCTTCCATAGCATCCCACTTTGCCCCACCCATCAGAATAAATTCAATAGTAGGAAGCGAGGCTAATATTTACTATTTTCCATACGTGTCTCTTGCTAAGAAACAGGCAGCACATTGAACACAAACAAGGAAATACCTTCTATCTGGGAGCTTATAGTCTTGGGGACTTGGGGCAAACATCCCTTGCATTTTAGATTGCCCTATAAAGGCGTGGCGCTGTGGGTTAATGTGCCAGACTGCAAAGCCGTTTGAACTGCAAGGTCGGCGGTTCAAGCTCACCAGCTGCTCCTTGGAAACCCTATACAGGGTCGCTATGGGTCGGAACTGACTCAATGGCACTAAAAACAGTAAAGGCTAAGATAGACGCTAGGATGCTTACTTGGGTTTTAAGACAGCTCAGGGGATCTTCCTCCACCCTGGCTCCTCCGCGGAGGTTGAGGACAGCTTAGCACCCAGGTACATCCATTTTTGTTTTTGTTTTCTATTTCTGGGGCGCCTGCTGTGTATCAGATACTGGCATCTAACAAAAGTCTCCAGCCTCCTGCCCTACAGGCATTTAAGCACCGGAGAGCAGATGGTCAAATATTAAAGTCATTCAAATGTATGTAAAACTACAAATGTGAAAAGTTCCAAGGTGGTAGATGGGTTAATAAGAGATTTGATCAGATCTTCAAATCGGAAAAGGTTTCTAGAGACAGCACAGCTTTAGTTTAGAGCTTGGTGAGCTTTTAAGGCAGACCAGGGGAGTCCTGGTGTGGTGCTGTGGATTAATGCGCTGGACTGCAAGATCTGTTTGAACTGCAAGGTTGGTGGTTCAAGCTCAGCAGTCATTTCCTCGTTGTCAGAATCTATTCCACGGCCACACCACACACCTTGATACTGTCAGAGGGGTCACACCAAAATGACTCTATACAATGGTTGTGCGTGTTTCAGCCACAATTATTACATGCATTTTAAATAAAAATATCATTGTGGTTAGTTATAACAACAAAAACATTCTTCGTAAGCCCAATTTACATATATCACATACCCACAAGGTTAAAACTATGTTAAGTTACTTTTTGAACCTTACGAACCGAATCAAGCTGCTAACCTCAATGTCAGCAGTTCGAAACTACCAGCTGTACTGCAGGAGAAAGATGAGGCTTTCTGCTCCTGTAAAGATTTACAGCCTCAGAAACCCTGTTCAGGGTCACTGTGAGTTGGAACTGACTCCAAGGCACATAAGCACAACCACCACCAATGGACTCTTGGAATTTTTGTCTGTCATCGAAGGAGCAGTGGTGATGCTGTTGTTAAGTGTTAGACTTCCATCTACTAGGTAGGTGGTTTGAACCCACCAACTCCTGCAAAGGGAGAAAGATGAGACTGTCTACTCCTGTAAAGGTGTACTGCCTGGAAATGCTAAGGAGCAATTCTCCTCGTTCCTAGGATCACTCTGAGTGGAAATTGACATGATGCCGGGGGTGGTGGGAGGGTGGTGGTGGTGGTGTTTATTATGCTGTGGTCAGAGCTGTCATTATTACCCAATTACAATGGCACTTCATGTCTAAGGCTACAAGCACATGCTGTTTTCATTGCTGGCAGTGTCTCTATAGTTACTGATTTTGTCAAATTTTCTTGTACTTTAGCTACAATATTGTGGTAAGTAGTATATGTGAACTTGCACCAATACCTTATTTTGAGAATGAAGTAATTAAAGGAAAAGAAGAAGAAAAAGCAAAAGCAAGTTTCTATACATTTACTAATAAAGTAATTGATGTCATAATTCAATGTAGATATTGAAAAACAATTTTGTTGTTGTGTGCATACAATCTAAGAAATACTACATTTAAGCAATTACAACTACACTTATCATTATTTTGCTATGATTATAATTGATTATGAACATTCTAAGCGTTCTGTATGGTCAGGCATGGGAGGAGGGCCCTGAGGGAGAGTTGTGACACCAACCCTCGTGATGTCACTGTAGGGAACTGGAATTTAGGCAAAGCCCCATGGGGGAGGAAAAAAGGACAGTTTTAAGAAATGAAAGAGATAGGAAGTGTGTCTGCAGAGCTGGATTAAATATGCAAGGTTAAAATTGGCCAGAGAAAGCAAAACCTAAGCATTCTGAGCTGGGGGCCCCTGGGAGGACCCAGAACAGGTCACTGAGCTTCCTACTCTTAATTCTGACAATCCCCTTCCCCCGCCTTTAGGCTCAGGACTATTGAACCTGACTCATCTTGTTGTTGTTGTTGTGTGCTATGCATTTGATTCCGATTCATAGCAACCCTGGATAGGGTTTCCAAGGAGCATCTGGTGGGTTTGAACTGCCAACCTTGTGGTTTGCAGCCCAGTGCTGATCCAACAGTGCCATACCAGGAGTCTGTAAATCTTTACAGGAGCAGATTTGAACTGCTTATCTTGCAGGTAGCAGCCATTCAACTCATAATCCACTACGGTACCAGGGCTTCATATACTGATTCATCTAGTTACTCCCAAACCAAACCCCACGGCTGTTAGAGTCCGTGCTGACTCTTAGTAAGTCTACAGGACAGGGTATAACTGCCCCATAAGGTTTCCAAGACAGAAATCTTTATGGAAGCAGACTGCCACAGTTGTTAGGTTTGAATCACTAACCTTTCAGTTAGTAGTTTGACACTTTAACCACTGTACCACCAAGGTTCCATTTGTTGCTTTTGGGGTTTAGCAAATGCAAGTTTGTAGCATGGGCTTATGTTGGATAAGTGATTTAAGGAATAAGACCTTAGCACTCACTACCTTTATGCTGGGAAATCTTATCAAGTCTCTTCAGAGATCTTTCTTCTGTCAAAAAAAATATGAATTCGGTGAAAGTTCACAAAGCTAATCAGTTTTTTATTTAAAAAGTTCATACACAATTTGATTCATGTCATTGATTGCAATCCCCACAATGTAGCATCATTTATTCTACTTCCTTGCTTTGTTTTCTGTTTCTATTCTTCCTTCTTTCCTAATCCTTCTGAACTTTGCCCTTGGGTAGATGCTGCCCTTTTGATCTCAAATGGTTGATTATTCTAAGGAATGTATACTTTCCTAGTGGTTTTGTACCCCTTATAGACCTGTCTGGACTCCTGCTGTAGGATCAGCACAGGACTTCAAACCATGGGTTGGCAGGTCAAACCCACCAAACTGCTCCTCAGAAACCCTGTACAGCTATCTATTGTTTGGCTGAAAATTGAGCCCCAGGAGTTGGTTCAGATCCAGAACTGGAGTGACCCAGGGCCATACTCTTAGGGACTCCACCAGTCTCTACCCCATCAGTAAGCTTGATCTTTTTTGTGATTGTGAGTTTTTCCTCCCATATTTTTCTCTTACTCTATCCAGGACTTTCTAATGTGATCCCTTTCAGAGCAGTTGGTTTAGTGGTAGCTGGACACCATCTAATTCTTGTTGTCTTGGGGTCAGAGGAGGCTGAGGTTCATATGGTTCAATACTCCATTGAACTGATTGATTCTATGCATCTTTGATTTCCTTCACTCTTATTTTCTGTGAATGGGGAGAGACCAATAGTTGCAATAGATGGTAGCTCAGGAGATTTTAAGACCCAAGTTGTTACTCAATGAAACAGGATATAGAACATAGTCTTTGTGGACTATGTCAATTGACGTTGGTGTACCCCATACAGAGGAATGTTCTAAACTGAAGCTTTCTTACAGAAGTCACATGAAAGTTAACTATTTCCAGAACTATAAATTTTGACAGTACACATCTAGTAAGGAAGTGTTGTTGTTGTTGTTAGGTGCCATTGAGTTGGTACCAACACATAGTGACTCTATGCACAACAAAACAAAACACAGCCCAGTCCTGGGCCAACCTTACAATTGTTGCCACGCTTGAGCCCATCGATGCCACTTTGCCAATCCATTTCTCTGGGGGTTTTCCTCTTTCTCTCTGACCCTTCACCTTACCAAACATGATATCCTTCTCCAGTCCCTCCTGACAACATGTCTGAAGTATGAGAGACAAAGCTTGGCCATCTTGGCCTCCAAGGAGCTGCACTTCTTCCAACACAGATCCATGTGTTCTTTTGACAGCCCATGGTACTTTCCATATTCTCCTCCAACACCATAACTCATATGCATCAATTTTATGGTCTTTCTTATTCATTGTCCAACTTTCTCATGCATATGAGGTTATTGAAAATATCATGGCTTGGGTCAGGCGCACCTTAGTCTTCAAGCCGACATCTTTGTTCTTCAACACTTTAAAAAGGTCTTGTGCAGCAGATTTACCTAATGCAATAATATGTCCTTTGATTTCTTGACTGCTGTTTCCATGAGTGTTGATGGTTGTTCCAAGAAGAATGAAGTCCTTAACAACTTCAATCTTTCCTCCGTTGATAAGAATGTTGCTTGTTGGGCAGTGGTGAGGATTTTTGTTTTCTTTACATTGAGATACAATCCATACTGAAGGCTGTGGTCCTTGATCTTCATCAGTAAATATTTTAAGTCCTCTTCATTTTCAATAAGCAAGGGTGTATCATCTGCATATCACAGGCTGTTAATGAGTCTTCCTTCAATCCTAACGTTATGTTTTTCTCATATAACTCAGATTCTTGGATTATTTGCTCCGCGTACAGGTTGAATAAGTATGATGAAAAAATACAACCCTGTTGCACACCTTTCCTAATTTTAAACGATTCAGTGTTCCCATGTTCTATTCGAAAAACTGCTTCTCGGTCCATTTACAAGTTCCTCATGAGCACAATTAATTGTTCAAGAATACTCATACTTCACAATGTTGTTCATAGCTTGTCATGATCCACACAATTGAAAGCCTTTGCATGGTCAATAAAGCACTGATAAACATCTTTCTGGTATTCTCTGCTTTCAGTCAAGATCCATCTAATGTCAGCAATGATATCCCTCGTTCCATGTCCTGAATGGCTAATTAATTACAAATAACTTAGATAACTGTGGTCTTTTTATTTTTACTTGTTTATTTATTTTAAAGCTTTAATGTGAATTGAGTGAGTAAAGGTTTACAGGAGAGGTTATCAGTTTTACATTCAGCAAACCATTGCAATGATACAATCCGCACCATCAGCTAACAGTATTTACCTCTATTACTTTTTTTTTTAATGTACACATACTGCATTGAAAATACATATTCATTTAAAGTCCAAAGGGCACATTTTGCAAGCCAGCCTCCTGCCCACAGGCACACTGTCTCAGTCCATGGGTCTATAGTCCTCTGTTGCTCTGTATTTCTTTGCCATCACCTCTGCCACCATCTTTGTTGTCATTGTTTTTATGATTAGGATCCCTTGCTTCTCTCATGCTCTTCCTTCTTGATGGACCTGAAATTACAGATTAACTGCTCTCCCATTTTAGTTACACCTTTTCTACATTTATAGTTGTGATAATAGCTATTAGTCCTGATAACAATTACTCATAATTGAATCATAAAATCCCATCCCCAACATCACCAGATCCATCTGGACAAGAGGAAAACTATTCAGTGGGGATTCTGTCTTACTCCCCTTGTTCTGACACTAAGCACCCTCATGAAACCATCCACTTCATGCCTTTATAGTCCCCCAATTTTGATAGTAAAAGTCTAAGTTGCCCATCCCTATGAACCCAGTGTATTGAGGAGGCAAGCTTGATCCTTGATTTGAAGAATCCTTCCCTTTTGTTGGAGTTTTGGTCAACTTCATCCATAAGAAAAGGTCCAGTTCATTAGGTTGTAGCAATTTGTGCTTGCTCCTTGTATTGAACTTTTTTATCTTCATCTGATCGAATTCTGGTCTGCAAGTCATCCAAGCTAGGCCAAATAGGCACTATCTGCAAGTTTGGGAGTTCTCTCACACCTCCCCACACTTCAGACCAGCTGGTTGCTTCACTCTTAACTTTTGTCTCTAGTGACTAGGTCAGTGTCCTTGGGGTCTAGAGTTCACATATTTCCCTGAACTTCAAACCAGTCAGTGCTTTCTCTTCTATTTCAAGGTCAATGGGTGTCTATGGAACATAACAAAACTCAGCCCATATCTTTATTGCTGCATTTCCCCCACTTTCACTCACCAATTGACTAGAGTGGCCACTGGTGAGTCTACAAGATTGTTCATGTGTTCCCTCTGAGTTTCAGTCTTAGAAAGGGGTTTACCCTGATGGACTGATTTTTCTTGCCTTGATGGCTCCAAGGCAAACAGGTTGCTTGATGTTATCATAACCAAACAGTCTGGTGTTTTTTGTTTGTTTGTTTTAATTTTAATTTGACTGGGGTCTTTTTATATGAAAAGAAGTTAAAGCTTCCCCTTGCTTAAAACCCTTCAAAGGTCTGGATTCTAGTAGGTGCTCAATAAATACTAGTCGATTGATTGTTGGTCCCCTCAAGTTTTTCCTTTAAATGCAAGAGTTGAGGCATGAATTCAGATTAACTGAGGAGGAAAGAGAAAGGTACATAGAACCAGTGAACTTGAGCTTCAGATTTCAGGCCTCAGGACTTGTCGAGAAATCTTGAGTTCAGGTCTCACTTGTGCCACTTAATTTACAAGGGAACTTCAAAAAGTTCATGGAAAAATTCCATTATCCTTCAATTCCATTTTTCCATGAATGTTTTGAAGCCCCTTCATCCACATTTGCTTTATTCTTAGCCTCTTTTCTTATCTCTCAAAGGGATATATATAGAAATAGAAGATGTTATTTTTGCATGCAATAGAACACAACTAGACTCATGTCTCACAATGTGTATGAAAATAAGTTCAAAAATGCATCCCAGACTTAAATATGCTATCTAAAACTCATAAAACTCTTAGAATAAAACATAGGAGTAATACTTTAGGACTTGGCCTTTAGCAATAGAGTCATTACACTAAAAGT
>NW_006408692.1:460418-478878 GCF_000296735.1 Chrysochloris asiatica | reverse complement strand
GAATTATTTGCTCAGCATACAGGTTGAGTAAGTAAGTATGGTGAAAGAATACAACCTTGTCGCACACCTTTTTAAATTTTAAACCATTCAGTGTTCCCATGTTCTGTTCAAACAACTGCTTCTTGGTCCAGGTACAGAGTCCTCATGAGCACAATTAAGTGTTCCAGAATACTCATACGTCACAATGTTGTTCATAGCTTGTCATGATCCACACACTCAGAAGCCTTTGCGTAGTCAACAAAGCACAGGTAAACATGTTTCTGATATTCTCTGCTTTCATCCAAGATCCATCAGACATCAGCAGTGATATCTCTCGTTCCACGGCCTCTTCTGAATCTAGCTTGAACCCTGGAAGTTCTCTGTGAATGTATGATTGTAGCTGTTTCTGTATTACCTTTAGCAAAACCTTACATGGGATATCAAAGAGATTGTCCGATGATTTCCGTATTCCATTGGGTCACCTCTCTTTGGAATGGGCACAAATATGGATGTCTTCCAATCAGTCGGCCAGATAGTTGTCTTCCAAATTTCTTGACATAGATGAGTGATTGCCTCCTGTGCCGCCTCACTTTCTTGGAAGATTTCCATTTTCATTCCATCAATTCCTGGTGTCTTGTTCTTTGCCAATTCCTGGAATTCCTTGGAGGAATAGGAATAATAAAAAAAAAAAAGCAAAGAACTTTTGTGTATCAAAGGACTTTATCAACAAAGTGAAGATACAACCTACCAAACAAGAGAAAATATTTGGGAACCATATATCTGAGGAACTAAAGGAACTCTGGAGTTCTGGTGTGGCGCTGTTGGGTAAGCCAGTTTGAACTGCTGACCTAGTCACTCCTTGGAAACCCTATACACTGTTACTATGAGTTAAAACTGACTCTACAGCACTTAACAACAACAAAAGGAATACTGGTTACAGTGGCTAAGTGCTGAGCTGTTAATCAAAATGTTGTTTCTGATAGAGAAATTAAAGGCATCCAAATTGGCAAAGAGGAAGTAAAATTCTCTCTATTTGCAGACAATATGATCCTATACATAGATAACCCCAAAGAGTCAGAAAAAAAAAACACACCTACTAGACCTCACTGGAAGATTCAGCAAAGTAGCAGGATATAAGATTAACATACAAATATCAGTTGGATTCCTTTATAGCAACAATGACAGTGCTGAAAAGGACATTAGGCAAGCAATACCATTTATAATAGCTGCCCTAAGAATGAAATATTTAGGAATAAATTTAACCAGAGAAATAAAGTACTTATACAAAGAAAATTACAAAACACTACTACAAGAAACCAAAAGAGAATTACGGAAGTGGAAGAACATACCATGTTCCTGGATAGGAAGACTCAACATTGTGAAAATGTCAGTACTTCCCAAAGCAATTTACACATATAATGCAATCCTAATCCAGATTCCAACAATATTTTTTAAAGAGATGGAAAAGGCCATTATTAACTTTATATGGAAAGGAAAGAGATCAGGATAAGCAAAGCACTGCTTAAGAAGAAGAACAAGGTTGGAGGCCTCTCACTCCCCAATTTCAAAATTTACTACATGGCTACAGTGGTCAAAACAGCCTGGTATTGGTACAATGAAAGAGACATTATTCAATGGAACAGAATCGAGAATCCAGAAATTAACCCATCCATATACAGCCAACTGATTTTTGACAAAGTACCTAAATATTTTGCATGGGTAAGTGATAGTCTCTTTAACAGATGGTGCTGGCAGAACTGGAAAACAATATACAAAAGACTGAAACAAGACCTTTACCTCATGCCCTATACAAAAACAAACTCAGCATGGATTAAAGATCTAGATGTGAATCCCAAAATTATGAAAGTCATTAATGAAAAAATAGGGACAAATGTGAGGGTGCTAATTCAGGACATACACAGACTACTAAACATTTTGAAAAGTATACAAACAAAAGTAGACAACATAGATCAATGGGACATAGTAAAAAATAAAAACTTATGTACATCAAAAGACTTCACCAAGAGTCAAAAGGGAACCCATAGAATGGGAAAAAATCTTTTGCAATGACACATCAGATAAGGAACTCATTTCTAAAATATATAGGAAACTACAACACTTCTACAAGAAAAGGACAAATAACCCAATTAAAAAATGGGCACAGGACACGAACAGACATTTCACCAATGAGGAGATCCAGGCAGCCAACAAACAAACATAATGAAGAAATGTTCAAGATCACTAGCCATTAGAGAGATGGAAATCAAAACAACAATGAGATATCATCTCACACTAGCAATAACAGGAAAGATAAAAAAAAGTAGAGGACAATCAATGCTGGCGAGGATATGGAGAGACTGGGACCCTCCTACAGTGTTGGTGGGACTGCAAAATGGTCCAACTTCTCTGGAAAGCAATATGGTGCTTCCTTAAAAGGTTGGAAATAGAAATACCTTATGATCCAGCAATTCCTCTACTTGGTATTTACCCACAAGAAATACGAGCCATAACACGAGTAGATATATACACACCAATGTTCATAGCAGCACTATTTACAATAGCAAAAAGATGGAGACAGCCAAAATGCCCATCAATTGAAGAATAGATAAACAAACTTTGGTACATACACACAATGGAATACTACACTACCTTGAAGAATAACAAGGAAGCTGCAAGCCACCACATAACATGGATGAACCTTGAGGACATTATGCTGAATGAAATTAGTCACTCACAAAAGGAGAAATACTGCATAAGACCATTATTGTAAAAGACTAAGAAAAAGAACACACGCAAAAGGGGGGAAAAAACCCCCAAACTATATGTATAATGCTAATCACCGGGATGTATGGGATGACAGGAGGGGAGGGAGGGAGGGGAAACTAGAGCACAGGATAGGGAATAGACACAGGAAACCTTGGGGGCTGGAGGGGGGGTGGTGCTGGCAATACACAAGAAGAGGGAGGGGAAAAGAAGAACAAGGCGGATGGGAGAACAGTTAGGCAGGTTCGTGTGGGTTAAGTGGGCCAGAGGTAAATGATGATGTATGCACAACCTTGGAATAACAGGGCTTCAGGATACAGGGATTGAGGCATGATTTGAAAGGGTAAAAGGGGGGGGGGGAAAGAAAAAAAAATGTTGGTATTTCCAACCCACCATCTGCTTTCAGGAGAAAGATGAGGCAGTCTGCTTTGCTAAAGATTATAGTCTTAGAAGCTGTATGGGTTCACTTCTCTTCCGTCCTATAGGGCCTCTGTGAGTCGGAATTGACTTCACAGCACGAGGTATCTATCTAATAAAGATCTAATAGTCAGAATGTGAAAAGAACGCCTACAACTTAATAAAAATCAAACATCCCCATGAAATAATGGTCAAGGAAGGGAACTGAATAGGCATGCAATCTAAGAGAACAGACAAGTGGTAAACAAGCACATGAAAAGATACTCCATGTCATTAGCCATTAGGAAGGAATATAAAATGTTAACAAGGACATTTTCATTTAATAACATCTCTCTTTCTTATTCCTCAGTAGGGAAGAGGAATAATGGAGGGCCACATGCCTAGAGAGAATTATGAATTCTGACGCTGGGAGATAAGGAGTTCTTAATTTAAAATAAGTTACAGTTGACCCTGAAACAACATGGCATTGAAATGTTCAGGCCCATTTATAAGCATATTTTTTCCCTGTCGCTATTGTGGTGAGTCCAAGCATTGTGAGTGTCTGTTTAAGACGCCATGTGACCATAATCATCTCTGCCTGAGCAGTTCTCCAGTAATTGCTCACTCCTCACCTTGCATCCTCCTTAACTGGGAAGACCAACTGCTCAAGTGGAGGTGATTAATCTCAAATGGCGCTTCAAGCAGATACTCGAAACGCTTGAGCTCACCACATTAGTAACAGGAAAAAAATCGCGTATAAGTGGGTCCTCACATTGCAATTCCGTGTTGTTCAAGGGTCGACTGTATTTAAGCAGGAGAATGTTTTGCTATAAATAATGGCACGCTTCCCCCCTCCCCCCGGTTTTTTCAGTTTATTTCCTTATCAGATTTCCTCAATTATTTGAGAGTGAAGGAACATGAAAGGGAGTTTTCCTAAGACCAAAATGAGAGAGTAGAGAAAGACTGATGCAATACTAAGTCTTCATTTTTCGTGGCCTGTTCCTTGGTATTAGGGGACATGCCACAACCTAAGCTCCCTGCTTAACATTGTTTAGCAAGTATTACGCAGCTGAAATGAGTTTAGGTCATACTCAGCCAGATCATAGTCAAGATAGACACACACTTGTTTTTCCTCTGCAGGGCCAGTAAAGACTGGACTACACTGGCTGTTTCACCTGGGGATCAGAGTCCAATTTCAGATTAATCTTTGTTTAGCTCACTCACTACAGCATTCGCTCACCTAGAATGTAATATACATAGTACTATTTCTTGTATTACTTCAAAATCTTTTACATTTTCAGAGAAGGAAATAGTTCAACACTGGTTACTTTCTTGCACCACCTCCTTTAAAAAGTCTAGCAAAATATCTTGGACGGAGCTCTCAGGGTGTTGTGGGTTAACCATTGGAATGCTAACTGGAAAGTCGATGGTTCAAACTCACCTGTTGCTCTGAGGGAGGAAGATGAGGATATCTGCTCTGGTAAAGATTTGCATTCTGAGAAACCCTATAGAGGGTTGCTATGAGTTGGAATTGATTCAATAGCAGTGGTTTTTTGTTTTGGTTTAGTGTTATCTGAGGAGTTCTTGGGTGGCCATATGGTGAAACATACAACTAGTAGACTAACAGTTCGGAAATGAATCTCTACACTGTTAATATATGAGTTGTGCACAAGAATGTGTTAGAGTTAGAGTGGTTGGAACTCTGACACTTAAGTGTTAGAGTTCTAGAATGGTTGGAAGAATGAAAAATGGTACATGCCAAGTGCTTATATCAGTGAACTATGCAATGATTTTTTATTTTTATTTTTTGGAAATAAAATATGACCTACAAATTACTCACTTTGATGTTGTTGTTGTTAAGTACTGTCAAGTCAGTACTGGCTCATATAGACCTTATGTATAATAGAACGAAACACCGCCCAGTCGTGTGCCAACCTCAAAATAGTTGTTATGCTTGAACCCATTGCTGCTGCCACCATGCCGATCCATCTTGTTGAGGGTCTTCCTCTTTTCTGCTGGCCCTCCACTTTACTAAGCATGATGTCCTCCAGGGACTGGTGGTCATTCCTGATAATATGTTCAAAGTATGAGAGATGAAGTCTGGCCATCCTGGTTCCTAAGTAGCATTCTGGCTGTACTTTTTCCAACATGGGATTTGTTTGTTCTTTTGCTGGTCCATGGTATTTTTAATATTCTCCTCCAACACCATAACTCAAATGCATTAACTCTTTTACAGTCCTCTTTATTCATTGTCCAATGTTCACATGCATATGAGGTTATTGAAAAGACCATGGCTTGGGTCAGGTTTACATTAGTCCTCTAGCTGACATCTCTGCTCTTGAACATTTTAAAGAGGACTTGTGCAGCAGATTTGCCTAATGCAACATATTTTTTGACTTCTTGGCTGCTGTTTTCATGAATGTTCATGGTGGATCTGAGACAAATGACATTTTTGAAACTTCAATCTTCTCTCCATTTATATGTTGTTTCTGTGAAGTGCTGTTGAGTCGGTTCTGACCCATAGTGACCCTGTATAGGGTTTCCGAGGAGTGGCTGGTGAGCTTGAACCATTTATATGGATGTTATTAATTGGCCCAGTGGTACAGATTTTTGTTTTCTTTACACTGAGGTGCAACCCAAACCAAAGGCTATGGTTTTTGATCTTCATCAGTAAGTGTTTTAAGTCTTCTTTGCTTTCAGCAAGCAAGAATGTATCATCTGTTAATGAGTTGTTAATGAGTCTTTCTCTAATCCTGATGCTATGTTTTTCTTCATATTTGCTCAACATACAGATTGAATAAATATGGTGAAAGAATACAATCCTGGTGCACACCTTTACTAATTTTAAACCTTTCAGTGTTCCCTTGTTCTGTTCGAACAACTGTCTCTTGGTCTATGTACAAATTCCTCATGAGCACAAATAAGTGTTCAGGAATGCTCATACTTTGCAATGTTATCCAGAGCTTGTCATGATCCACACAATTGAAAGCCTTTGTGTGGTCAATAAATCACAGGTCAACATCTTTCTGGTATTCTTTACTTTCAGCCAAGATCCATCTAAAGTTAGATATGAGATCCTTCATTCCACGGCCTCATCTGAATCTGGCTTGAACCCCTGACAGTTCTCTGTCAATGTACTTTTGCAGCCATTTTTGAATTCTCTTTAGAAAAACTTTACTTGCATGCGATATTAATTTATTATCCAATGTTATCTGCATTCTGTTGTGTCACCTCTCTTTGGAATGGGCACAAATATTACTTCCAATCAGTTGGTCAGATAGTTGCCTTCCAAATTTCTTGGCATAGATGAGTGAATGCCTCCAGTGCTTCATCAGTTTGTTGAAAAATTTGAATTTTTATTTCATCAATTCCTGGAGCCTTGCTCTTTACCAATGCATGCCTTCAGTGCACCTTGGACATCTTACTTCAATATTACTGATTTTTAATCATATGCTACCTCTTGAAATGGTTGCACATCAGCGATTTCCTTTTGGTACAGTGACTCTGTGTATTCCTTCTATCTTCTCTTGATACTTTCTGCATCATATAATATTTCACTCATGGTGGTAGTGGCTATGTGCTGTGGAGTCGGTTCCAACTCATAGTGATCCTGCATAAGGTTTATGAGGCTGTAAATCTTTACATGACCAGAAAGACTCATCTTTCACTTATGGAACAGCTGGTAGTTTCAAACTGCTGACTTTGAAGTTAGCAGCCCAACTTGTAACCACTATGTCAGCAGAGCTCCAAATAAAGAGCAAAATAATGCTTATGGAATTCTTTGCTATTGCAAGTCAAGGCTTGAAATTTTTCTTCAGTTCCCTTACCTTGAGAAATGCTGAGAGTGTTCTTTCCTTTTGATTTTCTAACTTCAGATGTTTGCACATTTCATTATAATATTTGACTTTTCTTCTCGATTTGCCCTTTGAAATTTTCTATTCAACTCTTTTACCTCCTAATTTCTTCCATTTGCTTTAGTATCTTTACATTGGAGAGCAAGTTTCAGAGTCTCTTCTGACATCCATTTTGGACTTCTTCTTCTTTCTTGTCTTCTTAATGAATTTTTACTTTATTTGTATATGATGTTCTTGATGTCATCCATAGCTCTCTGGTCTTTGGTCCTTAGTGTCTGATGCATTAAATCTGTTCTTAAGATGACTCTAAGTTGACATGGGATATATTCAAGGTCATATTTTGGCTTTGTACTTGTTCTAATTTTCTTCAGCTTTAGTCTGAACTTGCATATGAGCAATTGATTGTTCCAGTCTGCCTCTGGCCTTGTTTTGGCTGATGACCTGGAGTTCTTCCACAGTTCTCTTTCCACAGATACAGTCAATTTGAGTTTTGTGTATTCCATCTGGTGAGGTCCATGTGTATAGTCGTCTTTTCTGTTGTTAAAAAAAGGTGTGTGTAATGAACAAGTCATTGGTCTCGCAAGATTCTATCATGATCTCCAGTATCATTTCTATCAACAAGGCCATATTTTCCAACTACTGATCCTTCCTCTTTGTTTCCAACTTTTGCATTTCAATCACCAGTAATTATCAACACATCTTTTTCCCTCCTTCTTTTTTATGTTTTTGTGAATTGAGTGATAGTTTACATGAGAGAACATTGGCTTTACACTCATTGTTTCATTACGATCATTATAATCCCCTCCCTGCATCATCATTCAACAGTATTTACTTCTATTCCCTCTGTGTTTTTTGGATGTATGTCAACACATCTTGATTGCATGTTTGATCCGTTTCAGAATAATTCTTCAATTTCATTATCACTGGCTTTAGTAGTTGGTGTGTATATTTGAACAATAGTTGTATTAACTGATCTTCCTTGTAGGTATATGGATATTATCCTATCACAGGCAGCATTGTACTTCAAGATAGATCTTGAAATGTTATTTTTTATGATAAATGTGACGCCATTCCTCTTCAACTTGTCATTTCCGGCGTAGTAAACCATGTAGTTGTCAGATTGAAAATGACCAATACCATTCCATTTCAGCTCACTAATGCCTAGGATATCAATGTCTAATATGTTCCATTTCATTTTTGACAACTTCAATTTTCTTAGATTCATACTTTGTACATTCCATATTCCAAGGATTAGTGTATGTTTACAGCTGTTTCTCCTCATTTTGAGATGTACCTGTCAGCAAATGCAGGTTCCTAAAGCTTTACTCCATTTGTGTCATCACAGTCAACTCTACTTTGAGGAGGCAGCTCTTCCCCAGCACAATTTTGAGTGCCTTCCAATCTGAGGGGCTCATTTTCCGGCCCTGTATCTGACAATATTGTTGTGCTCTTCGTCAGGCTTCAATGTTCAATATTCTGACAGTGTTCCACTTCTATTCATAAGGATTTCCATGACTAAATATTTAGAAGAAGTCTTTCTCTCCTTCTTCCTAGTCTGATTTGTCTGGAAGCTCATCTGAAACCTGTCCACCATGGATGACTCTGTTGGTATTTCAAATACCGGTGGCATAGCTTCCAGAATCACAGCAGCACACTCGTCACCACAGTATGGCAAACTGACAGACAAGTGGTGGAATTGTTTTTGTTAAGTCCTGTCGAGTTAGTTCCGAGGAGTGGCTGATAAGTGTGAGATGAAGTTCTTGTAGTTCAAACTGACCTAGTGCGTAGTAATTATCCTACAGCGCTACACCAGGTCTCTAGGGGTGGAATTGTTGTTGTTGTTGTTGTTAAGTGCCGTTGAGTCGGTTCCGACCCATAGTGACCCTGTATAGGGTTTCCGAGGGTGTAAATCTTTACGGGAGTAGAAAGCCTCATCTTTCTCCTGCGGAGCAGCTGGTAGTTTCGAACCACTGACCTTAAGGTTCGCAGCCCGATTCGTAACCACTACGCTACCAGAGCTACTCACCTATAAATGAGTTGGGCTGCTAACCTCAGGGTCAACAGTTGAAATTACCAGGAGTTCCATGGGAGAAAGATGAGGCTTTCTGCTCCCTTAAAGGTTTACATTCTAGGATAGCCTATGCAGGGTCGCTATGAGTCAGAACTGACTCGATGGCACTTAATAGCAACAACATCAATATATGGCTAAAATGAAGTCTTATGTAACATTACTCCACAAATTGAAAATTTCTTAACAGTTTTTTCTTTGTGAAAATTTAATGATGATTGATGTGATTGTTTGGGTTCATCTCTGCCTGATGAGGTAAGATTTCATGCTTATAACTCAACTACAAGCCCCAGTCTTGTAGAGCAGAAAGCAGTCTTGGGGAGCAAAAAGAAGGCTAATCCTTTGGTCTTCTAGGTCGTAAAGGAAGTACTAGTTGCTTATTTTTGGATTTCCTCTCTTGACATAGTAATAATTGCATTCTGTATCATTTTTATTCAGTGAAAATACAATTTCCCTTTCAGAGAAAAGCTATTCTCTATCTTGGTTACTGTTTGATTTTGAGTTTTGTAAACCAAACAGTCAGTGGTTCAAACCCACCTGCAGCTCTTTGGAGAAAGCTGTGGCAGTGTGCTTCCCTAAAGGTTTCAGCTTTGAAAACCCCATGGGGGAAGTTCTACTCTACCCCTTAGGGTCACTGTTAGTCAGAATGAATTCAGTGGCAACAAGTTTTGCTTCTGGTTTTGTTTTTGTTGAGTGTTAGCCAGTGTGGAATGTTTTCCATGATCTCATTTGAATGATCCATTAGGGCAGCTACTTTTTACTATTCCCATTTTACAGGTGAAGAAACAGGGGCAGCCTTCTCTCTTAAGTCTTGTATTGCATTGTTGTTATTGTTAAGTACTGCGGAGTTGGGTCCGACTCATAGTGACCCTGCACAGGGTTTCTGAGGCTGTAAATCTTTATGGGGGGCAGAAAGCCTCATCTTTCTCCCATGGAACGACTGGTAGTTTTGAACTTCCGACTTTGAATTTATTCTGCTGCTTTATTACATAGCAATTGTTATTTGTGTTACATTGTAGCACCTGGGTTGCTTTCAATTTTAAAATGGAAGAACTCTGTTGAATAAGGTGGAATACGGAGAGAAGCTTTTAAGGTTAGAAATGGAGGTGGGAGTCTTGTTACAATTTCGTTTAATTTAAAGAGACGTTTTTTTTTTTTTCCTTTTATGAAGAGCACAAACTAGAATGGAGTAAACAAAGTTTAAAAATAAAACAGCCTCGATGAATCCATCCAACCAGCATTTGCAAAATGTTAAAAACAGATTTTGGGGCTTGATGATTTATAAACTTCCTCCCTTGAAATGAAGACATCATTTTCAGATTTACAATTCATTTTCTATTTCTTCAATCCCTATTTATTGCAGAGGTATTTGTTTCACAAACATTATGTTTATGTGCAGTTCTCTTTCTCTGGTTAATGAAAATATTTACTGGAAAAAGTTGTACCTCTCTTCCTTCTTTATCATTCAGAGAAAGATGCTTGCCAAGTGCTTATCTCTTCATGACGGCAGTGACTTGACATTTTCACCATTTTCAGATCAGCATGCTGAACTCCTTTACCTGGAGATGTAAAGCTTTAGCTATATAACCAATTTGTGTTTTTGTTGAAGAATGAAAGCACACACACACAGAGTTTATCCCATAGAGATATGTAGTTAACCAACTACAGTATATGGATTTAGGTTGGATTTAGATTCAAATGAAATGAAGTATACACCAACAGCACAGGACATTTTTAAGACAATCAGGAATGGGGACACTGAATATTTGAGGGCATTACACTTGTTTCTGTCGTGAGATGTAATGATGTTATCATAATTAGCTTTAAAAAGGGACTCCTTACCTTTTGGGAATGTACTAAGATATTCAAGAGCTGAAGTGATATGATGTCTGGAATTCGTTGCAAAATAACCTGAATTTTGGAGCCAAGGAAAATGTGTGGGTATGTGGAGGAAACTAGTTGAGCCACAGATTGATTACTATATTGTTGAAGCTGGATACATTGTGATTCATGATATTTTTTGCATATCTTTGAAATCTCCTGATATAAAAATGTTTAAAAATTAAGTGTAAACCATTAAGGAAATTGAAGAGAGAGAGACAGACAGACAGATAGACACTACTGGGGAGGAGGGAAGTGGGGAGAAAGAGAAAATAAATATTCCATACAGTTTTCCATGTGGACATGGAAACGAATCACCATACTGTTAAAATATAAGTGTGCACACTCATGATTTAAGTGTTACAGCTCTAGAATGGTTGGAACAACCAAAAATGGGACATGCCACATGGTTATTTTAGAGACTCAAACAATGTTTTTTTTTTTTTTTGTTTGTTTTGTTTTTAATACAATTAAAAAAAAAAAATGCGACCTGTAAACTACTCACCTTGTATGGGTAAAAAACAAATATTAACTAATATTACTCCATAAATCAAATATTTCTTTGAGAAAATTTAATGATGATTGATTTGATTTTTGGGGTGCAACTCTGCTTGATGAAACAAGATTTCATGCTTATAACTACGCTACAAGCCCCAGTGGGGGGCAGAAAGCAGACTGATACTTTTGCACTCTAGGGCCTGAAGGAAGTCTAGTTGCTTGTTTCTGGATTTTCTCTCTTGACATTGTGACTGTATCATGTATCATTTTCATCCTGTGAAGATACAATTTCCTTTTCAGAGAAAAGCTATTCTCTTTCTCTCTCTCTTTTGTTTAAAACTATTTATGATCATTTTATTCATTCCTTGAGTTTTGGTTATTGTCTGGTTTTGGGTTTAGGGATCTTAGTTTAAGGTCAACTGAGCTGACAATTGTCTTAGTTCTCTAGAGCTGCTTTAACAGAAATGCCACAGTGGACGACTTTAACAAAAAGCCATGTATTCTCTCACGGTTTAGGAGGCTAGAAGTCTAAACTCTCACGGTGCCTGCTCTGGGGGAGGCCTTTTCTCCCTGTGAAGTCTGGGGGAAGATCCTTGTCTGCTTTTAACATATGTGGACCCAGAGTTCCTTGGAGATCTCCATGTGTCTTGGCATCAATTGTCCCCTATATTTAGGAGGTTCTCAGACCAGGGACCCAAAGTTCCAGGGAAATGCTCTGCTCCCAGTTCTTCATTCATGGTGGTAGTAGGTCTCTCAGATCTCTGCTCAACTTTTAATCTTTTTTATATCTTGAAAGAGATTGACCAAGATACAACTTAATCCTGTGGATTGTATCTTGACTCATTAACATAATTGCCATTAATCCTGCCTCATTAATATCATGCTGCTGCTGCCCATATATCTTTATAGGAGTAGAAAGCCTCATCTTTCTCCCATGGAGAGGCTGGTGGAGTCAAACTGCTGACCTTTGCGTAACACACTATGTTACCAGGGCTCCTTCATTAACATTGTAGAGATTAGGATGCATAACACATAGAATACTCACATTAGATCACGAAATGGAGGACAATTACATAATACTGAGAATCACGGGCCAGCCAAGTTGACACATATTTTTGGAGGACACAATTCAATAACAACAATATTCCTCACCTAGGGCACATTATTCTATTGATCCTCCAAAAGCCCCACTACTTTGTGTCCTTTGGTCTTTATACCCAATTTAAAATTTAACAGACCAGCCATTTGCTACTAGGCAGTATACCTGTAAGAACTGGTTGATACTCAACCATTTTAAGAGGTAGCATATAATCAAGAACTGATGGCACTGAAGAAAGAAGACCAAGAAAAACAAGGCTCCAGGAATTGATGAAACACAAATGGATCATTTTCAGCAACTGATGCAGCACTAGTGGCACTCACTCATTTATGACAGGAAATTTCAAAGACAGCTACCAGGCCAGTCAATTGGAAAAGATCTATATTTGTACCCATTCCATAGAAAGGAGACCAAATGGAATGCCGGAATCATTGAACAGTATCATTAATATCACATTCAAGTAAAAGATAATTCAAAAGCTGAAGCTAATTCAAAAGTGATTACAGTAGGACATCGACAGAGAGCTGTCAGAAACTCAAGCTGTGTTCAGAAGATGATGTGGAACTAACAATATCATTGCTGACCTCAGATGGATATTGACTGAAAGCAGAGGATACCAGAAAGATGTTATTTTTGCTTTATTGACTATGTAAAGATTTTACTGTGTGGATTATAACAAACTATTGATAACATTGTGAAGAACAGATATTCCAGAACACTTCATTGTGCTCATGAGATACCTGTACATAGAAAGAAGCAGTTATTTGAACAGAACAAGGGAATACTGAATGGTTTTAAAATCAGAAAGGTGTGCAGCAGGGTTATATCCTTTCACCATACTTGTTCCATCTGTAAGCTAAGTAAATGCTCCAGGAAGTTGGATTATATGAAGAAGAATGTGACATCAGTGTTGGAGGAAGACTCATTAACAACCTGCGATGTGCAGATGATACAATCTTGCTTGCTGGAAGTGAAGAGGACTTAAAATACTTACTGATGAAGATCAAAGACCACAGCCTTAGATATGGATTGCATCTCAATATAAAGTTAATGAAAATATTCACAACTGGACCAATGGATGACATCATCATAGGGAAAGAAAAGATTGAAGTTGTCCGAGATTTTATCATGCTTGGATCTACAATCAACACTCATGGAAGCTGCAATCAAGAAGTCAAATAACATATTGAATTTTGAAAATCTGCTGCAAAAGACCTCTTTAAAGAACGAAGATGTCAGTTTGAGGAATAAGGTGCACTTTATCCAATTCATGGTATTTTCAATCACACCATATGCATCTGTTGGATATAAAACTGATGATGTGCTCTGTAAACCTTCACTCAATTCACAATAAAAAGTTGAAAAAAAATAAAGACATATTATTGAAAGTTGCACAATAAGGAGGACCTTAGGAGAAGGCTGCATTTGAATTATTGTGTTGGAAAACACCACGACTGTCACAAGAACAAACAAATCTGTTGCGTTGGACTAAGTACACCCTGAATGCTCCTTAGAAGCCAGGATGGTGAGATTTTGTCTCTTGCATCTTGGACATGTTGTGAAGAGGGCCCAGTCCCTGGGGAAAGACATTATGCTTGGTAAAGTGGAGAGACATCGAAAAAGAGGAAACCCCCAATATGAAGGATTAATTAGCATAGTGGCAGCAAAAAACGGGATCAAACATGACCACAATTGTGAGGAGGGTGCAGGACGCAACAGTGTTTCATTCTGTTGTGGATAGGGCTGCTGTCAGTAGGAATTGACTCGATTGCATCTAACAACAACAACAACAATCCAAAGCAATCTTTGTTGTTGTTATGTGCCGTGGAGTCGGTTCTGACTCATAACGACTCTGTACAGGGTTTCCGAGGCTGTAAATCTTTAAAGGAGCAGAAAGCCTCATCTTTCTCTCGCGGAACAGCTGGTAGTTTCGAATTGCTGATCTTGCAGTTCGCAGCCCAATTTGTAACCGCTACACTACCAGAGCAATGTTTAGATATATTGAAATCTCAATTCAGCTTTCAACGTCATTCTTAAAATGACGGAAAAACTGATCACTATATGGAACGGAAATTACCTCAAATAAACAAAGAATTGCTTAAGAAGATGAACAAAGTTGGAGGCCTCTCATTCCCTGATCTCAAAATCTACTATATAGCCACAGTGCTCAAAATATGGTGAGAATTGAAGGTGCTTGGAATCTATTAGTCCAGTGGCCTAATGGAACATTTGACTACCAGTCTGCTCTACTTTGAGACTTAGAAGAATTAGATGGTATCCAGCTACCTGCTCTGAAAGGGATCACATTAGAAGGTCCTGGATAGAGTGGGAGAAAATGTGGAACAAAACTCAAAATTATTAGAAAAAACCGGCCTATTGGTCAGAAAGAGTCTGGAGAAACTGGAGACTATGGCCCTGACCACTCTTTAGAACTCAAAAGGAACTCATGCTTGTGGTCCAGTTTTCAGTCAAGTAATAGATATGTATATAGGGGGATCCCAACACTAGTTAGGTATGCTGAGCATGGAGTGGTCAATCATTCAAAATAAGAAGGCGAACATTGACTTACAAATTAGTTAAGTTGACAAGGGATAGGAAGTTGGATGAAACGGAAACAGGAACCATAGGTAGGAAGCAGGATAACTGTAGTTCCATGGACAGGATTGCAATCATTGAGATGAAAAAGTGTGTGATTTGTTGAATGTCAAACTGATGATCTTGTCTGTAAAACTTCACTCAGTTCACAATAGAAAGTTTCAAACAAAATAGTAAAGCAGAATCTACCTCCTCAGATCCTAAAATGTCCCCAAAGTAAATCATTTACAGAAATTTCAGGTGAGAAATTTTTGGAGTATAGTATCAATATGTCCACACTTAATTGGAGATTAAAGCTATACAACTAAAAGAAAGTCACGATAGTTTTCAAGATCTGTCATCAGAATCGGAGGAAGACTCATTAACAACCTGTGATATGCAGATGGATTGGCCAAGTGGCAGCATCAATGGACTTGAACGTGGCAACAGTAGTGAGGTTGGCCCAGGATCGGGCAGTGTTTCGTTCTGCTATGCTTAAGGTCACTATGAGTTGGAGCCAACTTGATGGCACCTAACAACAACAACAACTGTTGCAGACCTTGTAAGACTAGTCAGAGGTTCAAGGCCCTCTAGGGCTGAGTGTAACAAATGAGGCCACTGGCAGTTAATGGAAAATTGCTTTCATCTTAATATTCAGGTATATATATTAAATTAATACACTGGAGCCTTTGAAAATCCACAGATAAATGTGATATTTTCCTAAAGCCGAGACTAAAGGTTGCAAGGTTAAACCTTTCTCCAAAGGATTAACTGGAAATATTTTAGCTACTTCTCGGTTGGTTCTTTGTTCTATAGACAAAGAACACATCCTCCCTAATCCCTCTTCCAGGTGCAGCCCATTCACCTGGGCGTCTCCTGCAGAACTCTCACCTTCCCCCAACTGACCTCAGGGGCTATAGATATGTTAATTGGGCCTGAGAATCCAAGTTGCTGGCCTGGGATTCGAACCAGTGAAGTACAATGTAAAGTTACCTGAATGTCTGGAAAATTACTGATGTTAGCTGTATCCTGTTTTAGTCCCTCCCAGCTTGGTGTGAAACTCCTCCCCTAAATAAAACAGAGGCCCGGGCCTCCCCAGGTGTGCATTACTGGTTGGAAGGCATGGAGTAACGATTGCAGTGCATTACTGGTTGGAAGGCATGGAGTAAAGATTGCGGTGCATTACTGGTTGGAAGGCATGGAGTAACGATTGCAGTACATTACGGGTTGGAAGGCATGCAGTAAAGATTGCAGGGCAGTGAGTTGCTGCCTGCAGAGGCCATGATGCCTGTAGTCCCAAGCCTGCCCACCAGTGATGTATCCACCCTGGCTTTGGGGTGCCTCATTGTCTCCCTTCTTCTGTTTGTCTGTGTATTCTTTCCCTATCCCTATCGCCGCTGGATCTCCCCTCCTCGTGAACCAAACACTCGTGAACAACACAATTATGTCGAGTCCAGTCACCGACAAACAACATTGTCTGTGAGTGAACACGTGATGAAACAATGGTTAAATGTTCATGTGCTAGCCAGAGTTAGTGGTTCCAACCTACCAGCTGCTACTCAGGAGAAAGATGGGACCATCCACTTCTGTAAAGATTGTTGTTGTTGTTGATGTTAAGTGCTGTTGAACTGTTTTGACTCATAGCGACCTTGTATAGGGTTTCAGAGGAGTGGCTGGTGAGCTTGAATCATCAACCTTGAAGTTTAAACTGACCTTGCAGTCCAGCACATTAACCTGACCACCACCTTGGAAACTCTGTGGGCTAGTTCTGCTGTGTCCTACAGGCTCTCTATGAACTAGAATCGCCTTGACAAAAATGGGCTTTATTCTTTTTGAATTCTGTGAGTCATTCCAGAGAATTAAGAACCCATAGGGCCGTGAGAGCAAGCAGGAGCTGGTGTCTGCCTGTTTAACAGTTTGAAAGAAGAACTCTGTCTAACTTGTGAGAGCTGACCTAGCTCTGGGTTGTCAGGGCTGAGAGAATGAGTGCTGGGTGAGCAGCTAGCAATGAGGTTGGAGAAGCAGGCAGGGAAGTGAGGATTGATCCCTCCCTAGATTTCAGGAATTGGATTCAGTCTGAGCCATATCATACAGTCAAATTTGCCCACTATGCCCCTTGCTTAGTACAGTAAGACAATATGTTTTCCAGTAGCAGTTATGTGTTGCTATATTTGAGTTATATAAGTAGCTATATAAGTTGCTATATAAGGAACAGTTGATCCCACACTCCATTTTCAGAGGTTTAGTGGTTATGAATCGGGCTGCTAATCTCATGGTCAGCCGTTCGAAACTACCAGTTGTTCCGGGGGAGAAAGATGAGACTTTCTGCTCCCATAAAGATTTATAGCCTCAGAAACCCTGTACAGGGTCAGTATGAGTCAGAACTGACTCCACGGCACATAACAACAGCACCAAACCCTTATAGACTATCTATAAGAGATTCAAGGATGATTTACTCCCTACTTCCTATTATTTACATGCACTCTGTTTACTACATTTATAAAGTTATGTCCAAGGCTTTAAAACCTTCAGGAAAAGAACATCAAACCCAATCATCATTTATCAACATGGTTAGTTTCCAAAGATCAGGTCACTAGGTGAATTTTGGCATTGTGCAAAACTGGAGGATTACTGCACCATTACATTGAACTGTTTGTCTCTATGCATCTTCAATTTTCATCATTTTTCTTCACTCCAGACAGGGAAAGACCAATAGTTGTACCTTTGATAGCTGTTCGGGAGCTTTTAAGACACTGTGGCTACTAACCAAATTAGCATGTAGAGCATTGTCTTAGTAAACTATGTTATGTCAATTGACCTTGGTGTCCCCTAATACTATGGTGTCCTGAGCTCCCAGGTCCACAGACTCATTCCCTCAGGGTGTTTTGTTGTGTCTAAGAAGTTTTAAAACTTTGCCTCCTGTACACTCCACCACATTCATTGATATGTTTGCAGAAAATGACTGGTTGGCATCCAGTCATTTCAGGGGGTAGTATATGATTCATATTCATGTATGAATATCCTCTGTCAAACCTAAATACATTTGTAGGCATACTCCTACTTTCCCTGACACATTCATTCAGCCTGTGTGTTTATCCACACATCTACTTTTAGATCACCATGATTACAGAACTGTGCAAACACCTTTTTTGAACAATACCTGGCAACTATATATGTAGACCTTACTGACAGAATACACAGGAATAAAGCAGACTTCATCTGTGGAAAGAGACAATGGGGAAGCTCAATATCAGTCAGAACAAGACTGGGGCCAGCTGTGGTATAGACTATCAATTGATCACATATACGTACAAGTGAAGCTGAAGAAAATAAAACAAGTCCATGAGA
>NW_006408692.1:452833-454969 GCF_000296735.1 Chrysochloris asiatica | reverse complement strand
GTGAACAACTTATTGACATTAGTTGCAACAGTCAGCTGTGCAGCACTACCCTTAATCAGAGTGATATTTTCATCACTGTTAAAACTCCCTTTCCCCCTCTCTCTTAACTCAGCATTCATCTTCTAGCGCCATAAATCTTCATTTCTCCTATTGGCTAACATTCTATTGTATGTACCACATTTTGTTTATCCTCTCGTTTGTTGAAGAGCACGTAGGTTGTTTGCACATTTTGGCTATTGTGAATAATGCTGCATTGAACATTGGTTACAAATTTCCATTTGAGTCTCTGCTTTAAAGTCTTTTGGATATATTCCTAGGAGTGGAATTGTTGGGTTGTAAGGAAGTTCTCTACCACTTATCTTTCAGTTTGCTCTACTGTGGTAGCTTGCATATTGCTGTGATTCTGGAAGCTATGCCACTGGTATTTTAAATACCAGCAGGGTCACCCATGGTGGACAGGTTCCAGGATGAGCTTCTGGATGAAGATAGACTAGGAAGAAGGAGAGACAGACAATTTCCAAATATTTAGTCACTGAAAACCTTATGAATAGCAGTGGAACACTGTCAGACAGCACCAGAAACCTGAATATTAAAACATGATGAAGAGCATCTTGTCAGATGTAGTGCCAGGAGATGAGCCCCTCAGGTTGGAAGGCACTGAAAATACTACTGGGGAAGAGCTGCCTCCTCAAAGTAGAGTTGACTGTAATGACACAAATGAAGTAAAACCTTTGGGACCTTCCTTTACTGATGGGGCCAAACTCAAAATGAAGAGAAACAGCTGTAAATATCCATTAATAATCAGAACATAGAATGTATGAAGTATGAATCTAGGAAAATTGAAAATTGTCAAAATTGAAAAGGAACACATATATACTGATGTACTAGGCATTAGTGAGCTGAAATGGATTGGTATTGGCCATTTTGAATCTGACAATCACATGGTTTAATATGCTGGGAATGACACACTGAACAGGAATAGTGTCACATTCATTATCAAAAAGAACATATCAAGATCTGTCTTGAAATACAACGCTGTCTGTGATAGTATGATATCCATACAAGTACATGGAAGACCAGTTAATATCACTATTAGGCAAATTTACACACTAACCTCAAAAGCCAGTGATGATGAAATTGAAGAATTCTACCAACTTCTTCAGTCTGAAATTGATCATACATGTAATCAAGATGTATTGATAATTACTGGTGATTGCAATGCAAACATTGGAAACAAAGAGGAAGGATCAGTAGTTGGAAAATATGGCTTTGGTGAGAGAAATGATGCTAGAGATTTCATGATAGAATTTTGCAACACCAATGATGTCTTCATTGCAAATATGTTCTTTAGACAACATAAAAGGTGACATACACATGGAACTCACCAGGTGGAATACACAGAAATCAAATTTACTATATCTGTGGAAAGAGATGGCGGAAAAGCTCCATATTATCAGCCAAAATAAGGCTAGTGGCAGACTACTGTATGTACCCACATTTTGTTTATTCACTCATCTGTTGAAGAGCATTGATTGCTCATATGCAAGTTTAAGCTGAAGCTGAAGAAAATTAAAACAAGTCCATGAAGGTCAAAATATGACCTTGAATACATTCCACCTGAATTTAGAGAGCATCTGAAGAACAGATTTGATGAATTAGACATTAAAAACTGGAGACCAGAAGAGTTGTGGGATGATATTAAGAACATTATAGAGGAAGAAAGCAGAAGGTCATTAAAAAGCAAGAAAGAAGGATAAGACCAAAATGGATGTCAGAAGAGACTCTGAAACTTGCTCTCCAATGTAGAGATAGATACTAAACCAAATGGAAGAAGTAAGGAAGTACAAGAGCTGAATAGAAAATTTCAAAGGTCAGCTTGAGAAGAAAAAAATCAAATAACAAAATATGCAAAGACCTGTAGTTAGAAATGCAAAAGGGAGGAAGAGTCTCAGCATTTCTCAAGTTGAGTGAACGGAAAAAAAAAAAAAATTCAAGCCTCAATTAGAAATATTGAAGGGTTCTAATTTGCTGAAAGTGAAGAGGACTTAAAACATTTACTGATGAAGATAAAAGACGTCGAACGACGTATTGCATTAGACAAATCTGCTGCACAAGACCTTTTTAAAGTGTTGAAGA